>NC_090735.1:115186104-115253604 GCF_036898095.1 Palaemon carinicauda | reverse complement strand
TGGTCCCCAACAGCAACTGTTCTTTGCAATCTATTAGTTAAAAAATAAATAGTACTGGAAAATGACCCACTTGCTCCTCAAGTTATAAAACTAGGGTGTCTACATTAACAATCAGAAGGCAGCACTAAAGCAGACCAATTCAACAAACTATATGACCAGAATCAAGTATTTCTAAACAACAATGGAAATTGTAAGGAAAGCATCATAAGCTTTGAAGGTCTTGCAAATGACAAACTGAAAACAAGAGGGCATGTGATTACTTTCAGCATACCAATTCAGAAGGCTTGCTAACATAAATTCAAAACTTTAGACACATACTAGCTTGCTTTGACCTTTGGAGTTATCATATTGAGAAAAATGCAAGTTCAGAAATAATACCAAGAGTCAATGGAAATTTATACTGGAAACCATCAAACAAAAATTATTCTTAAGATTTCATCATATACTCAATAGTAATGGTTAGAGATCGAAAACTACAAGATACTAAGTACAGAGTGAATTAGAGAGGTTGAAAAAACTTAGGATGTAAAAATAAAGTGAATGGCTGCAAATTCTATTCATGGATGAAAATGTTGATGTTTTGAATTATGTTAGAACATAGTGGATCATAGTTTTGATGAATCAGAAGTAATTTTAATCTTTATATTTTGTGGTTACGGTACCTTAGAATTAATTATTGTTTATGCCAGTTGATGTGCAATTATAGAGATTCTAACAAGAAAATATTCTCGTCACTATTTTGATATTGTGGTTTTGACAACTTAAATACATAAACAAATTCAGTAAATGTCTTTTAAAATATATGTGTGTGAAAATAAGAAAGGTGGTTATGAAGTGCATTTTGTGGGAAAATTAACCCAAATAAGAAACGACTGAACGCTAGCCAGAAAGGCAGTAGTGATAAATTTGTTACAGTTTAGTAGTTAATGCTATTTTTACTAAATAAAGTTGTTCTCAGCAGGCTTCTGTGTGTGAGGCTGATAGCACCAAGCTTTTCTTCTTGACCCAAGAAAATATTACCTATCTGCAGTCTATGTGGACCATACGATTCTAGACAAGGAGCAACCTGACAAGGGTAAGTCGAGCACTGCATGAGCAAGATGCATAGTTTCTTAATCTTCCTATTTATAAACTAGTTGCTTAAAAGATAATGGCATTCAGCTATCTGCAGCTATTGCTACACAATACTTATAGCTAATGATACCTCTTTTATTTACCAAAGTACCTGATTTTCTGTCATAAGTTCTTGCAATCTCTGCACCCATGTGCTGAGACCCTTTATACTAGACTTGAGAATTCAACATGTCATCAAACTTTTCTTGGACTGATTCTAGTGATAAGGAACCTTACAGATCACAACCATAAATTTGCATTAACTTTAAAATGCCTTTATTCTTAACACAGATTTGCACACAAGTATTTACATTCCTCCGAAATACCAGTACAGGTTATAATGGAGATCTGTTCCTACGATGTAGTGTAGTTAGAGTTTTTATGCAAGTTGGAGCAACCTTCAATACAGAACTGTGCATAAGCATCAAGGTCACTCACCTACAGTATGTTGATGCAGTAGTACTATTCATAATCTATGACATAAAAACACACTTTTTGACAAGGGAACATAACTAGGCTAAAGATCAATGATGAAATTAGACTAGCAAAACTTATACAGTACATTAATGCATTTTGTTTATGGGAGCTGTGGTGTATCCACTAAAACTGAAATCAAATAAAATTGTAACCCAAGGACTTGCTATTCTCGACACATTTTTTCCTGACATCAGTAGGCTATAGATTTTGTAAAAACAAAATCAGCTGTTTTCTACATATCCTATACATCTCTTGATATTCTCTGTTGTGGACAGTGACACAATGTAAAACTTGGATGTTTCAAATTTCTCCTTAAGCTGGCAATCATTGATGTTCTTTCTGCTGCCTATCCTTTTTCTTAGAATAATTGCTGATCTCTTCCATACTCCTAATTTTATAACACTCCTTAACCTTAATTTACGTATTTTTTATAAAGAAAGAAAATAAGTACAGTACTGTACATAGCATCTCTAGATATGGACACTGTATTTACCAACAACCAGGTCCATGTTCAGAAGACCATCTACATCTTCTTGAATCATTCAACATTTACATATCTGGGTGGTTTTCACGTTTAAATCCAGAAAACTACTGAAGAAGCTGATAGCTTGCTTTATGGAAGCTTCTTTCCTCTCAGACATGGAACTATTCCAACTACTTTTAGTTAACAATGCATCCCAGGCTGTTGTAGAAAGTTTAGTATCCACCAAAAGTCAAGAATCTATGCCAAACATAAGGACAACATATGTCCTTTATCACCAATAAAAACAACTGATGAACAAAAGGAAACTTGCCAAGTCCTTAAAACTTTTACTCTGCACAATCAATGCCAACTAGGACAAAACTAGTTTCATTAATATCCTTGATGAGGAAAAGTAAGCCAGGTTCAAAATACATAATGCACCAGTCTTCAGTATGAGGTTATGTTTACTGCTGACTCATAACAAGGGAAGAAAGTCCACTCATGCATTCATTAGCAGGAACTTTTCCCAATGCAGTGTTTAGAAAGCTGTAAATAATACTTATGAGACAGATATTAACAAACTGTAAATACAAAATTGTCATCATGGAGGACATAATACAGTAAAGAAGAAAATGGAAGAATTCCACACATACAATCCCAAAACTAAAGCCCGGTGAATGATTACCCACGGACATAACTGATAGCTTAGCTAGGCAAAAAGTTAACACTCACAGAATTGTTAACACAGAATATTCCCCAAAATATACCTCAATAACACTAGAGAAAACAAGATGTGTCAAAATGGCATTGTGGCCACTTGAATCTGAGAAGGGATTTTGACGAAGGAAAAATCTATTTCTGGGGAGAGACCTGTGATACCCGGTGAAAAGGGTCATTCTTTACACTTTTCTAATATAAATCTTCCAAAATATACTAGAGAAAGATAAAAGCATGGAATGCAGAGGTTACAACCCTCGCGCGAACAACTTGTTGGTGTCGTGTATTTAACAAGGGCATGTGAAAACCACTATTCACAGGCTGTCTTCCATTTAGATAATCCCTTCATCAAAGGGGAGGGCCGTGACAGGCCCTAGAGAATACAGTTGGGCTACCCCACCGACACCTACTACTCGCGCTCTCCAGGTCATCCTTCTGCAAGAACATATGGCTTGGCAAGGAAAGGGTGGGTCCGTACAAAATAACCGGGAAGGGTTTCACCGGGCGTCACAGGTCTCTCCCCAGAAATAGATTTTTCCTTCGTCAAAATCCCTTTTCTGGGTCGTTCTGTGATGGCCGGTGAAAATGTACCAGAGAATGCCTTCCAAGCCCAACAAAGTAATAACATAATGCAGAGAATACAATCACCATGTACGACAATAATATAATATAATAATGTAAGAAACGTCCAATTACCAACTAGCCAAATGACATAGGGAGCGTAAGTCTAAATAACTAAGACGACAAGGAATCAACTGAGTGTCAAATCGTAAAAGGCATCAAACCTTACATGTCTAATTATATCTAAACCTTAAAGGAACGGTAACTACAATAACAGTTAAACTATAGGAATTAAACATGGCAAATATCATAGGGCTAACGAACTACCCATGAGAGTGACGACGTGGTGTGAGTGGCGGGTAGGAGGGAGAAGAGAAGAGATGGAAGAAAGGAAGAAGCAGAGATTAATGGAGAGGGAATAGGCTCCCCGCTGCCATCGTCGGGTATTTAAGGGCCTGTAAAATCTTTAGATAGTGGCGTAAGACAACCATAGGGGATTTCCAACCCGTATATTTTTTGTTTAAAAATCATCAAAGTCCCTGTTCTGGAAGTAATTGATGTAGGTATCTACTGTCCGTATATCATGAGCCTTGGGAAATGATTCTGGATTAGTATGTTTAAAGAAGTAGAGGATTTGTTGCCTGATGCCGTGAATGGAAATAGTACCTCCTTGTTCCCCGATAACCAAGGGACCAGACGAGCGGGTGGCAGTTCTAGCTAAAAAAGGGCCTTGAGAGTAGTGACTGAACACAGAGAAAAGATCCTGGGGAAGAAGAATAATCTTCTGAGGGGAGCACCTATTTTGCGGATCCTCATTTCTTAGCTAGGAAATCATTGTCTGGAGAAAGGAGTTCTTCGGCTGTAGGGAGGAAATCTATGTTTTCCGGATTCGTGAGAGAGCTGCTAGTTCTGATATTCCATCACCTGAGGCCAAAGCCGTTAGAAATAGTCTTCCTAAGAAGAGTGATAAGAGCAGGATTCATTGTCCGTGTCCGGCGTAAGGTTTGAGGACACCGTTAATAGACCAGAGTCCTTTTGTGGCCAAACCGAAGGTCAAAGCCTAGCACATGTTTTTGGAATAGATGAGAAATAGGAATCAGCTCGGTTAATGTTAAACCCAAAAAGGAAGATCTTCTTCAAAGCTTTCTTGATGGTGGTTAAAGTGCCAACTGTTAAGCCTTTGCCAAATAAGAACCTCAAGAAAGAGATGTCTATATTCGGAGACATATGAGTATGGTCTGAACTCTTAGGGAATCTGCTAGTTGTTAACGGCCGAATCATATTAGCGAATTGTCGAGTTCCTTTTGTCTGATTCAATGAAGAGATCGATTTCCGGTTCAATGTTCGCGTCTCTACGAGCTGCAAGCTTCCTGTAGTCCACAAAGTCAGAGTTTCGGCTACCCTTGAGCAATCTGACACAGTGAGTTTGGATTACTTGAGTCAGTTTGGGGAACGGAATCCGGAAGGGACGGAGTTTCAACTCGAGGAGGAGAGGAAACCAACTGTTCTTGGCCAGTGAGGTGGTACTAAAACCACTGCCCCCCGGAAGGAGCGTAGTTTGTATAAAAGTCTCATTAGAAGATTCACTGGGGGAAATAGGTAAACCTTCTTCTAATGGTTCCTGAGTATCCACCGGAATGAAATTATGTCTAGATACCATTCTGACTCCAGTGGTTTCGTCCTAGCTAGTGAGTCTGCTCTCACATTCTGGACTCCCGCAAGGTGAGTTACTGACAGGATCCAGTTCTTTTCTGTTGGCCAGGCGAAGATAGTGACCAGGATCCGATTCAGGTTGGGTGACTTGGATCCTCCCCGTTGACGCAGTGTACTACGTCTGTGCTGTCTGACACTACTCTGATGTGGCTCGACCTCGGAGGAGAGAGTCTCTTCAGGGTCAAGAACACTGCCATGGCTTCGAGAACATTGATATGGGTCTGTTTCATGGCGGGTGACCAAGACCCCTGAAACATCTGATGTTCGGAGTAATCCTCCCATCCACATAGAGGCGCGGCTGTATGGAATGTCTCTTGTGGAGGTGGGAATTGTAGAGGAACCGATTTGGAGAGGTTCTTCGGTTCGGACCATGGGCGTAGTCTCATTTTCAAGACAGAGGGGATCTTCGAGACCTTGTCTCTTATAGGTACTGTAGCTCTCTTTCTCCAAACTCAATTGATGTCTTTGAATTTTTGTTATTGAAGTGAATTGGAGAAGGCCGATGATACTTTCTAAGGTTCTTCTGGACATCTGTTTGTGTTTGAGAAAATTCTTGATCTTGGAAGCTATTCCTCTTACCTTTTTGGAAGGGAGAGACAACGTGTGCTTCGAAAGGTGCCACTGAATGTCTAAACATTCTATGTGGCCTGATGATTGCAGGCGAGACTTTTGGAGATTGACCCGAAATCACAGGTTGTCGAGAAATCGAAGTACTTCCTTCGTAGCTCTGTTGCCTTCTATGGCCAACCGGGCCCAAATGAGCCAACCGTCCAGATAAGCCATGATCTGTATCTCTTGGTTCCTGAGTTGTTCTAACACTGTCTCTCCCAGTTTCGTGAATATCCTGGGATCAATGTTAAGGCTGAAGAGCCTGTCTTGAACGCAAATGCTTTCCTGCCTAGGCGGAAACCCAGATAAGAAGAGAAGTTTCGATCTATAGGCACGTGATAACAGTCGTTGGTAAGATCGACAGAGGTGGTGACGGCCCCATGGGGAAGTAAGGTCCGTACCTGAGAAATATGTTATTTTCATTAGTAAAATAAATTTTTGAATATACTTACCCGATAATCATGTAGCTGTCAACTCCGTTGCCCGACAGAATTCTACGGGAGGGATACGCCAGCTATCACTATACTAGAAGGGGGTGTACTCACAAGCGCCACCTGTGGCCAGGAACTACAGTACTTGTTGTTGACGCCACCTCACTTTTTCCTCGGTCCACTGGTTCTCTATGGGGAGGAAGGGTGGGTCAATTAAATCATGATTATCGGGTAAGTATATTCAAAAATTTATTTTACTAATGAAAATAACATTTTTCAATATTAAACTTACCCGATAATCATGTAGCTAATTCACACCCAGGGGGGTGGGTGAAAAACCAGTGTACAAGACTAAAGGATAGCTAAGTATCCCGTATTTCATATAATCAGTTATCCACAATAACAATGAAATAATAAGTACCTGGTAAGGAAGTCGACTTGAACCGTTACTCTGCCTTTAATAAGATCGTCTTCCTTACTGAGCGCAGCGTTCCTCTTGGAAGGCTGAATCAACTCAAAGGTGCTAAAGTATACAGGGCTGCAACCCATACTAAAGGACCTCATCACAACCTTTAACCTCGGCGCTTCTCAAGAAAGAATTGACCACCCGCCAAATCAACAAGGATGTGGAAGGCTTCTTAGCCGACCGTACAACCCATAAAAAGTATTCAAGAGAAAGGTTAAAAGGTTATGGGATTATGGGAATGTAGTGGCTGAGCCCTCGCCTACTACTGCATTCGTTGCTACGAATGGTCCCAGGGTGTAGCAGTACTCGTAAAGAGACTGGACATCTTTGAGATAGAATGATGCGAACACTGACTTGCTTCTCCAATAGGTTGCATCCATAACACTCTGCAGAGAATGGCTCTGTTTGAAGGCCACTGAAGTAGCCACAGCTCCCACTTCATGTGTCCTTACCTTCAGCAAAGCAAGGTCTTCTTCCTTCAGATGAGAATGCGTTTCTCTAATCAGAAGCCTGAATAGTAAGAAACTGAGTTCTTAGAACTTGGAAAAGAAGGTTTCTTGATAGCACACTATAAGGCTTCTGATTGTCCTTGTAAAGGTTAAGACCTTTTTAGATAGTACCTAAGAGCTCTAACTGGGCAAAGTACTCTCTCCAGTTCATTCCCCACCAAGTTGGACAGGCTTGGGATCTCGAACGACTTAGGCCAAGGACGTGAAGGAAGCTCGTTTAGCAAAAACCGAGCTGCAAGGAACATGTAGCCGTTTCAGATGTGAAAACAATGATCCTGCTGAAGGCGTGGATCTCACTTACTCTTTTAGCTGTTGTCAAGCACACGAGGAAAAGAGTTTTTAATGTGAGGTCCTAAAAAGAGGCTGATTGGAGAGGTTCAAATCTTGATGACATAAGGAACCTTAGGACCACGTCTAGATTCCAGCCTGGAGTGGACAACCGACGTTCCTTTGAGGTCTCAAAAGACCTAGGGAGGTCCTGTAGATCTTTGTTGGTGGAAAGATCCAAGCCTCTGTGGCGGAAAACCGCTGCCAACATACTTCTGTAACCCTTGATCGTAGGAGCTGAAAGGGATCTTACTTTCCTTAGATATAACAGGAAGTCAGCAATCTGGGTTACAGTGGTACTGGTTGAGGAAACTGCATTGGTCTTGTACCAGCTACGGAAGACTTCCCTTTGAGACTGATAGATTCTGAGAGTGGATGTTCTCCTTGCTTTGGCAATCGCTCTGGCTGCCTCCTTCGAAAAGCCCCTAGCTCTTGAGAGTCTTTCGAAAGTCTGCAGGCAGTCAGACGAAGAGCGTGGAGGTTCGGGTGTACCTTCTTTACGTGAGGTAGACATAGAAGGTTCACTCCTAGAGGAAGAGTCCTGGGAATGTCGACCAGCCATTGCAGTACCTCTAAGAACCATACTCTCGTGGGCCAGAGCGGAGCCAACCAACGTCAGCCGTGTCCCTTTGCGAGAGGAGAACTTCTGAAGTACCCTGTTGACAATCTTGAACGGCGGGAATGCATACAGGTCGAGATGGAACCAATCCAGCAGAAAAGCATCCACGTGAACTGCTGCTGGGTCTGGAATCGGAGAACAATACAATAGGAGTCTCTAGGTTATCGAGGTAGCGAACAGATCTATGGTTGGCTGACCCCACAGGGTCCAAAGTCTGCTGCAAACATTCTTGTGAAGGGTCCACTCTGTGGGGATGACCTGACCCTTCCGGCTGAGGTGATCTGCCATGACATTCATACCGCCCTGAATGAACCTCGTTACCAGCGTGAGCTTTCGATCTTTAGACCAGATGAGGAGGTCCCTTGCGATCTAGAACAACTTCACGAAAGAGTCCCTCCCTGCTTGAAGGTGTAAGCCAGGGCTGTGGTGTTGTCAGAGTCCACCTCCACCACTTTGTTAAGCTGGAGGGACTTGAAGTTTATCAAGGCCAGAAGAACCGCCAACAACTCCTGCAATTGATGTGAAGTGTCCTTTGCTCCTGATTCCATGTTCTCGATCATTCCTGTCCGTCCAAAGTCGCACCCCAGCCCGTGTCTGATGTGTCCGAGAGGAGACGGCGGTCGGGTTTCTGAACAGCCAAAGGTAGACTTCCTTGAGAAGAAAGCTGTTCTTACAACACGCGAGAGAAGACCTCCTCTCTTCGGAAACAGGAACTGAGACCGTCTCTAGCGTCATGTCCTTTATCCAGTGAGCAGCTAGATGATACTGAAGGGGGGGAGGTGAATTCTCCCTAACACGATGAACAGGGCCAGCGATGAAAGTGTCCCTGTTAGACTCATCCACTACCTGACTGAGCATCGGTTCCTTCTCAGCATGCTCTGGATGCATTCTAGGGCTTGGAAGATCCTTGGGGCCGACGGAAAAGCCCGAAAAGCTCGACTCTGAAGATCCATACCCAGGGAGACAATGGTCTGGGATGGGATGAGCTGAGACTCCTCAAAATTGACCAGGAGGCCCAGTTCCTTGGTCAGATCCATAGTCCATCTGAGAATCTCCAGACAGCGACGACTTGTGGGAGCTCTTAAAAGCCAGTCGTCTGACGGAGCCGGACACAAGATCATGGTACTGCTGCACAGTCTGTGAACTGTCAACCATGGGGAAGCGAGGAAGTACAGTGACAACCCGAAGCTGTCTAGACTGTCTGGGTCGTACAGACAACTCCTTATCGGGTTGCTGAGGTTGCCGCACTGCGTCACAACAAGTCACTTCTGCTGGTTGTTGAACGTCTTCCCAGTGACACACTGACTCCGTAAACAAAAAATCCTTTAACAAGGACTAAGCTTGGACTGTATGTCTTGCAACACAGCTCAAGGTCTATGGGAGCAGGTGTGGTAACAGACGGGGTTAGTGACTGAAATGGAACCATTACCTTCCCTGGAAGCATGTTATGCTTAAATAAAAGTCCATAGGAGGCTACGCAGCTAAAGGCTCCTCTCCAAATGACAGAGTCCTCAAGGGAATATCAGAAGGAGGGAGAAAAGCACTTTTCTCATCTACAGGGACCATATCCGAGAAAAGTTAAGTTCTCTCAGTGAGGGTTTCAATGGTGCAAAAGCAGCAGACTAGAAGGCAACATTATGAAACTGCTTGACAGTCTAGTGAGTTGGCAACAACCAAAGATGTATGACTGAGAAGCATGCGGTAAGGTATGCAGAGCATGTTGTATGCAGAGCATGCTGTATGCAGAGCATGCTGTATGTAGAGCCTGTTGTATGCAGAGCATGCTGTATGCAGAGCATGTTGTATGCAGAGCATGCTGAATGCAGAGCATGCTGTATGCAGAGCATGTTGTATGCAGAGCATGCTGTATGTAGAGCATGTTGTATGCAGAGCATGCTGAATGCAGAGCATGCTGTATGCAGAGCATGTTGTATGCAGAGCATGCTGTATGCAGAGCATGCTGTATGCAGAGCATGCTGTATGTAGAGCATGCTGTAAGGTAAGCAGAGCGTGTTGCATGGCGTTTAACATTTCTCAGAAATTCCATGACCAGTGCTAGAGTGCTTCATGCATGCTTGCATGGGGTTTTAATATCAACATAATATTTACCTTACATTCATAACTCATGATTCATTTTTGTTTTGAAGATATTTTGCCATATTTTGCGATATTGTTAAAAATATATTGCAAGGAATACATATATATTTTTATATAAGTAAGACAAATAACCTCCATTATCATAATGTTTGTGTAGGCATACATGTATATGATTACAAATGCAAGTATGAAAGTAATGAGGTGTTATTATTGTCATTTGTTATTTCTCAAGTTGAGGAGAAAGTGGCAGATGCATGCGTTGAGGTGGCTGACTCATAGCATGAGGTTGCTGCCTCAAGGGTTGCGCTTGCTGAGTGGTTGGCGGATGCGCAGTAGCAAGTTCCTGAGGAACGAGTTGAGGTTCCTGAGGTGTGAGCTGTGAGCGATGAGGTAGTGGCTGCGCAGAACACAGTAATTGTCTCGCGAGTTGAGGTTCCTGAGGCGCAAGGCTAAGGTGTTGTGCTTGCCTTGAGGAGGGTTGAGCTCGCTGCAGCGAGAGCTGAGGAGACTGACTCATGGATGGGAGAGGTTGTTGTACCTCAACCGAGTGTTGCATCAATGGTGGAGCAGCAAGTGGAAGCGGAGGAAGAGAGGTATAAGCCTCCTGATCCCATTGCTGAGGTTGCCTTAAGGAAGGCGGAGGGAGCTGTACACCACTGGGAACAGTAAACTCAGAACGTGGCTCAACATCGTACGCCTGGCAGGCGGTACTGCGGTCAGGCGGAGCGAGCGCAGGCGGAGGCGGAGGTGCAACCTTCTCAGCCCGACACTCACGCATCAAGACTGAAAGTTGTGACTGCATGGACTGCAGTAGAGTCAACTTGGGGTCGGCAGACACTAAGGTCTGCTGAGGTAAAGCCTTAACAGCAGAGATCTGTTGTGGCAGAACCTTACTCCTCTTAGGCGGAGTTCAGTCACCTGAGACTGAGGAGAGTCAGAGCTAACCCAATGACTGCATCCGGGTTGTTGAACTCTAACTTCGTACGTCTGGCATAGGTCTGGACTTTACGTTTAAGAGGTCTTGAGACCTGAGACCAGCGTTTTCTCCCCGAAATTTCTTCTGCAGACGAGCAAAATAAGGGCTCAATCGTCTGCGGGTGGGAGTGACGGTCTCTTAAGACACGCCCGCAACCACCGAGGATACTTCTGTGCGCCGATCAAGGCCTGCCGAACCCTTTTGCCCTTCGACATTGCTTCTCCCCTGGGCTTGGGAGCTTGCAAGAGGTCCCGGACTGGGAGGACGACTGACACGCACAGAAGTACCCTCACGCACAACACTGACACACTTTGCGCTAATCACTTATCACTTTGATTTTCTGTTTGCACTTATTTCACTGAACTCGAAACTTTAAGTGGTTTGTACCTGAAACACGCAATTCTATCCTTTCTCAAAAGTTAGTAATTGCGAAAACAGAATTACAATGTAACAGAAAAATCTAATGAAAGATAAAATTCAGTGGCTGGAAAGAGACTAAACACTAGATCAAATAAACTACGTTTAAAATCTCTCACCGCATAAAGCTTGAGAACAAGAAAAACTCTAGAAACGTTTACCTTCTACCCCTAAAGAGACTAGGGAGAAGAGCAAAAACGATAACAACGTTACTCGCTTGAACGAAACGTTTATCCTCCTCTTTCTCCCTCCGTCTCTATCTCTCTCTCTCTCTCTCTCTCTCTTGACTTAGAACCTGAGAGAAGAGCCCAATCATATATATCGTTAAAACATATTATTGTTAAAGGAAAATATTTCCCAAAATGAAAAGTTCCTTTGTAGAATTAAAACCATTAAGTTAAGAAAGAATGAACAAAACGCTAGACACGGTTACTCTTACTGCAACGTGACACCGTGAAAATTCTCTCTCTATCGTAACGATAGAGCGCAAGTTGAACGTTCTGAAACGTCAACAACTGCAGAGACAAAACAAAACGTTAGTTCAACTTTGAAAACAGTACGAGACTATCAAAGAAATTCTTTCAAAAACATTAAAATAGCATAATATGTTAACAGGTAAAACCGAAATGACGGGCTCAATGTTAATTAACTTCGGTACAAGAAAAGACCGCCTACCATTAGGAAAGGTCGAATATATAAAAATTAATTTTAATAATTTTATAATAAAAGGAAGTTAATCGAAGAGGCCTATAAAAGGCGGAGAGATATAAAATAAATCTATAACTTTTGTTAAGCAAAATTAAGAAAGAGAGTCTATACTCTCTTAGACACCAACACTTCCGTCTAAGGGAAGGGTCGGCCATTTAAAGGTGAAAGAGAGTTCATACTCTCTTCGTCACCATAATAAAATTAATTCCAAAAGCTAACTAAGCTAATATAGAAGTTTCTAGTATAGCGAATAGCTGCAAATTTTAGAGAAATACTTCACCAAACCGTGAACAATACTCCAAAATCATAAGCGTATCCAAGAACGTCTTGCCGGAAGCACGACAGAGGAAAAAGTGAGGTGGCGTCAACAACAAGTACTGTAGTACCTGGCCACAGGTGGCGCTTGTGAGTACACCCCCTTCTAGTATAGTGATAGCTGGCGTATCCCTCCCGTAGAATTCTGTCGGGCAACGGAGTTGACAGCTACATGATTATCGGGTAAGTTTAATATTGAAAAAGTCATCATCCGGAACTTGCCGCAGAGAATGTAAGAGTTTAGCTTTGACAAGTCCCGGTCCACTCTCAATGCCGACAAGCCTTTCTTCGGAATTGTGAACAGGCGGCCTTGGAACTTCGGTGATCGGTCCCGTTTGATTGCTTTCTTCTTGAGTAACTCTGTGGTGTACTCTTTCAGGATGGGAGTGGATTTCTGGGAGAGGGTCACTGGTGGAGGAGGAGGACCTTGTGGCCATTTCCACCTCAAACCTTTAGAGATTATGCTATGAGCCCACGTACCGAAGGTCCAATGGTCTTGAAAGTGGTAAAGTCTCTCCCTTACCGGGACTACCTCGTTGTGAGGGAGTGAACCTAGGTCCTTTCCTTCCCCGAGCCCCCTTTTTCCTAGGTCCGCCTTGATAGCGGAACTGTCTTCTACTCCTGTATCTTCCTCTCTGGTGTCCACGAAAGGAACCTGAGGGTTCAGAGCTAGGGCTGTATGCAGGCGAGGGCATCCAAACGGGGTTGGGCTGTGTACCTGGGGAACCAGTGAGGTATCCCACCTGATGAGGGGGGATCCGGATGCATAGTCGTAGAATCAGAGGAAGACTGTGATGTCGAGTGGGTAACAGACTATTGATGGCAGTGACCCCGGTCCGTTTTGTAGAGGTAAACTCTCTGCTTCTTCTTGAAGAAAGCTTGCTTTTGGTCTTCGACCTTCTTTCTGGCAGTGAGGCCCCGCCTTTCCTACAATTTTGGGTTGCTCTCGTATCATCTTGTAGAACCTTGTTCACCTCCTCCTGAGGGAAGAGGGTTTTACCTCATCAGGAGGAAACTATCAGCCTGCTCGATTCCTGTCTGATAGAGGCCTCAGACAGAACGTATTTCCCACAACTAATCCGATCAGACCACCAAACGTGTAGGTCGAATTGGAAGGGCAGAGATTGGTTCTTCCTGAATATCCGAAACAAAGTCTCAGTGAGATAAATCGAGGCTAGGGTCTCCCCGAGGTGGGGTCCGGCTCTTTAAGAGCCGGTATGGCCGAACCTTCTTGGTCAGCTTGAATAGTAAGACTGTCCATTTATCCATAATAGGCAAGGCAACAATGAGAGCAGCTGTAGATATGGCGTATTCCCCATTGTGTGGGGTGAGCTTGGAATTATCGTACCCCCCAGACCGACAACATCCTGGTCCAGACAGATCGGGCCTGCCCTTTAGGAAATAATACCGTTACCTTCGGTACCTTGTCTAACCTAACCAAGGCATGCTCTTTCAATCGAACGAATCCGTTGAATGGGAATTCTAGTCCCTGAGAGTAAATTCTAGGTCCTCCAGAGGGCGGACGTCTATGCCATCCAGAGTTATGGTACCATCTATATATGGGACATGTAAGGCAAATTTCTATGTGTTGTTTTTATCGAAGGAGGTTACTTCGATACGCCTGGGGCTGTAGGGGGAGTCATCCGAGTTCCTGAACGGATCCGACTCACCACCATATCTTTGAGCTCCGTCATAGCCCCTTGGCTTTCCTTAGAATGTGCTGCTTTTAGCAGTCACGGTTTTATGCAAGATAACATGAACATCAGGATCCTTTGAGGGTCCTAGGTCGGTGACGCAGGTAATTGCAAAGCTGAAGGCTCAAAACTCATCACCAACTACCTGCCCGTCCATGGGATCGATGTCCAACCCTAGAGAGGACACTCCGAGGAGATAGGGTCCTCTAGCTGGAGTATTCCTTCCAAACCTTGATACCCAAGGGCGGAGAGCCTCTCTTGCAGGCCGGAGAGATTCATCATCATCCTGAAAGAAGTGAGGGGATTAGTGATGAAGGAGATGACCGTTCTCCTCAATAAGCAATGCATACATTAATCCGGATCAAATTAAATCATCACCAAAGGATACCAAAAGGAAACATATTAGAACCAACTTACATCATGGTTCCGGAGTAGCGAGAACAGCTCGTAGCAGAGCGTGCATGACTCCGGGAACCATACCATGTAGGCGGACCTTCTGTAAAAGAAAGGGGACATAAGTCTGGATGTTCCTTGAAACTCTGGTTAGTGATCCTATTCACAGGTTGGGATCAGCCGTATAACTCTTAACTAATAAAAATGCCTATATTTATGCATATATTTAATTATAACTACGTATAAATATGGATAAATATCCATACAACATCGTGTTCAAATAGAAATAAATTTCTACTCAGTACTTGGAACCGAACGCTAGCCCCTTCTAATGAAAAGCCAGGTCGAAACCAACCATGCCATGAGAGGCTATCTACTGTTCCTTGAGACTCTGGTCAGTGAACAGATGAATCAATAGAATACTAATATCCAGTAACCACATAACATGTAACTATAAACCTCATTGGTAAAATAATGTTAACCCCGGTTCTGAACGTCTGAGTCAGGGGTGGCCAACCTATGGCGCATGCGCCAACAGTGGCGCATTTCATGATTACAAGTGTCGCACTATACACCAAAGATAGTAAATTGAATTACTTTTCTTTAAAATTGGTAATTATGTTCATATATTTTCATTAGGACTTTCAAGAATAGCTAATGAATATTACCAACTCAAATTCAAAGTGTCATTAAAGTAAGTACAGTTTACTTTGTATTCATGTTAAATCCTTTCCTTTACAGCTAAAACAAAAGATTGGCCACCCGTGGTCTGAGTGATCTCTGTTGCCACCGGAGATCCGGTGACAAAGGTCCGTCATAGTGAAAACGTGAACATCAGAGGAAAGCTAATATTAACCTCAATGCTGAACACCTGTGCGATATCCGGTTAAGCCGGAGATTTGATGAAAAGGACCGTAATAACGAAATTGTGATTATTCATGAAAAAGGGTTCATACCCTGGTTCTGATCGTCTGATTGATCAAAATGTTAACTCCGGTTCTGATCGTCTGATTGATCTCTGTTTGTATAGGAGATCCAGTGACAAAGGTCCGTCATCGTGAAATCGTGACCCTCAGCGGTACGATAACATTCCTCAATACTGAATGTCTGTGTTATCTCCAGTGAAGCCGGAGATTCGATGAAAAAAGGGACCGTAATAGTGTAGTTGTGTTCAATCGTGACAAAGGTTCGTGTGCAAAAGGCCGCAGCCGGAATCTGAGTGCCGGATTTGACCGTTGCACTCCAAATATCTGACTAGTTCACACCCAATGAGTATCCATTATAGCGGAGTATAACTCAAGGCGGAGCTAAGGGTGTTGGCATAAAGCGACCCCAAATATGACTCATACACTAACGTAACCTATTAATAGTGCTAGCTCTATTAACAGTAACCACAATAATAAAACGTGAATATCATTAAACGTAATATCATCAACATGGAGAATAAGAGGAGGCAGGAATAACTCGTGATCGTATAAAAACGGAAAACGTGAAATCCACCTCTCTTACTCGAGCTTAATAAAGAAAACGAGAGAAGGGGTAACTCATAACTGTAGAAACAGAAAACGAGCACTCTATGCTCACGCTCTCAAGGTTACATAATAAAAACTAACATCACACAATAAAATAAGAAAAATAATAAATTTTGATTGCTTTTTTCTTAGTAATTGTAATAACCAAGAACGAAGAATAACGACAACGTAACAAATAAACATAAAGATATACAGTAGTCTAAAACGAGCACCTTCCTGAGGTGTGAACATAACTATAACAAAGACTAAATCGCTATTCTTCGTAGGTCCAAATTGGACTTGCTAGCAAATAAATACCATAGTAAAAACCAATAATAAATAATGATAATAAAATTGGTCATAAAACGTATGTGATATAACCTAGATGACAGAGTACCAGATGGGCAAAATAACTTGAAAATCTACCGAAGCGAATACCCAAAATGGCTGCCGATACCGAGGCAGGCCAACCGCTTCCAAAACTAAAATCCAAAATACTGGAAAAGGAACAAATGCCCGGTACTGAAATAAACTGTCAAAACAAACTATGGTACTTAACTTTGGTAAAGGTGAAGTAGCAACGTCAGTCATGTTGAATTAACGACAATCACTTCGAAAAACACTGGGCCAAACACTAATCAACTTTGCGGGCAAGTCCAAAACAGAATGATGACCTAGAGAGTGCGAGTACTAGGTGTCGGTGGGGTAGCCCAACTGTATTCTCTAGGGCCTGTCACGGCCCTCCCCTTTGATGAAGGGATTATCTAAATGGAAGACAGCCTGTGAATAGTGGTTTTCACATGCCCTTGTTAAATACACGACACCAACAAGGTGTTCGCGCGAGGGTTGTAACCTCTGCATTCCATGCTTTTATCTTTCTCTATTATATTTGGAAGATTTATATTAGAAAAGTGTAAAGAAGGACCCTTTTCACCGGCCGTCACAGATCGACCCAGAAATAATATTTACAATTTTTGCCATGGGATGTGAAGTCTGATAGGGTGCGGCCTGTACATGGAGACACGTACTTGGCCAAATGCAGAAACATTTACCTTCCCCTGAAGAGGAAATCAGCTTGGAATAGTATATCTGTATCATGATCCTTTCTTGGTATAAGTTCACCATCCCCCTCCCTTGTTTGGGAGGATGGAGGCAATACTTCATTAGTGTTAAAGAATGGAACTCCAAAATGCAAGTTACCAGCATCATGTCAGATCCAGCATGTAACGTTTCAACCGCCTTGTTCTTAAGAGAAGAGACAGAAAAATGAAGAGAAGCCAGTCATGCTATCATTCATTCTAAACTTAAATGTACTCATTACAATAAAACAAGATACTTTCTGCCCCATGTGAGAGTTGGGCTGGCTACACAATTATATGAAGAGCCACCACAGGGCTAAGCAGAAAGTGTCAAGGGGCTTTTGGGTACACTCCCATAAGTAAAAGGCTGTGAAGGTGTTTTGTCACTTCCAAACCACAGGCTTCAGTATCTTGCCCACTGATAGGTTAATTCTAGAATCTAAGGTGGGGTCTATACCCCTGACACCATGAGCTCGAGTCCTCGCTGGTACCTCAACCCTCTCAGTTATCGAGGCATACTCTGTATGGATTGCATTGATGCCTCTTTCTTGGTTCGGCCAGTGCACACAAAAAATGGCTGACACTCAAGCCTGAGAAGTTGGGTTCTCTTTATATAGCATCGCAGAGCCCTCAAGGGACACAAAAGCAGCATCTCTTAATCGCCACATGACGCTTCATGTAGAGTAGGGATGAAGAAGGTATTGAACCTATGGTCATGTGCTGACGGGTTCCGTGTTTTGTCCAAAAATTCTGGCAAACACCTAAAGACCTACATCCACCCACCCTCAAAGTGGGTGACTAAACAAGAGACCCTGCAACTCACTCGTTTTACCAATGCTAAGGCAAGCAAGAAGACAATCTTGAGAGTCTGTTCTCTGTCTCATCCTCAAATAATCGTACGGCATACACGTAAGAGCTTTGAGGATGATGGTCACGTAGCACTCCAGGGGCCTGAGGTCCCATGAGGAGGAGAGTTCAATACCCTTCAGTCAATAGACCATGCCTAAAGCTGATGGGTAGCCTCTGACAGCCGCAATTTAGGGGTACTTCACTCTGTAAAGGAAGATAAGGAAATACTGTACACCATTTGTGCTTGAGATGCTCCGACCAGAGTATCCCTTCTATAATATCAAATTGCAGAAGATGGCTTACTTCCAATTATACAGCTGTAGAGGATCATCACAGGTATCCTGACATCTCCTGTGAAGTGCCTTGCTAAAAGCCTTTTGCGCGGAGAAGATGCTGGTTAGACTCCACCGGTAAAGTTCCAAGGACTTCTTGAACTGCTGGTACCTTTGAAGGTGCAGCTTACAGAGGAGTGTGGATCGTTGGAGTAGTTCTCTCAGGATCTCGACTAGAAGGGCTAACAGATTTAGATATCTCTTGGCATGGGGCAATTTGGGAACCACCAGGGGCATCCTCAATCCTGGTGTAATCAATACCTGATTCATTGACAGCTAGATCAAGCTGACCTGAGGAAAGGCATACGTGTCCAGGTAATAACATGGGTGTTGGAAAGCATTTTCAAACACAGAATGTGGGTCTGCAATGGTGAGACAAAACACAAGGAGCATTTTTTTTTTTAGCTATATGGCAAACAGGTCATCCTTGATGAACCCCACAAGCCTCTCCGTTATGCAAGGATGTAGGGACCACTCCAACCCTACAACCTGACTCTGACGACTGAGTGTGTGTACTAGCACAGACTCCTGTATGTAATATACCTAGCTGACAACTCTATGATGTGGAATGTTGCACAAATGTGCATCTACTTCATCCGCTCACAGAGAGAGAGCGAAGCTAGGTTGTGTTTTCGCTCAACACTATCAAGTGATTTCTCAAACATTCTTGGAATGCTTGCAGTGCTGGGAATGCTGGTTGCATTTTGAGGATAGTGATGTGCAGATGCATTTCCTCTCGTGACCCGATACCCAAGACAACCAGGTCATCTAGGTGTGCACCCGACCCCTCCTTCAATGCATCTGAGAATAGTTGAATGTCTAGAGGCAGTCAAGAAGGACTCCCCTAGTGAAGTTTTCCTTGTTCAACCATCAGGCAAGATCACCCCAATCCTCCTGTCCCACCGGAACAAGACGGAATGGAGGATCCTTGTCAGTTGATCAATGATCCTTCAAACACCACTTAAGAGATCTCAAGTGGAAGCATCAGTGCAGAACAAGCTTCTCCAGCAAGGAAAAGTGGCTGGTACTTCTGTCTATAACAGAAACAATTGTGCAACCTCGTTGAGCACGCTGATGCAATCCTCAGACAGAAAGACCTGCTGCTCCTGTGTTAATCAGCTTGCCCAAGTACATTAACCTCTGCTTGGGAATGAGACTCAACATCTCCCAGATTATCACAATCCCCAGAGTGTGATAAAATTCAAGAACTGGATTCAGATCCTGTAGCAACTGCTCTGAGGAGGCCAGGCTCACCCAATCATCGAGATGCATGAGTAGATGTATCCCTTGCTAGTAGGCCCAAGCCACTACCAAGCTGAACACCCCACTGAACACCCGGAGACAGTATACTGTCCGAAGTACAGTCTTGAAATGGTACATTATACCATAGAGGGAGAAGCAGAGTTACTTTTGAGATGACTGAGGCACAAGTACTTGAAAGTACACATTCTTCAGGTCTGCTGAAAGCATGAAGTCTCCCTCTCTAATGAAAGACAGCACAAGCCACACTGTTTCCATCCTGAACTTTTTTGAACAAACTTATTCAGTAGAGGTCGATGAAACGTTTCTAATCCCCAGATAACTTCTCCACCAGTAATAGCTGATTGTAGAAGCCCAGAGCATGCTCTTCTTCAATGTCACTTGCACTTCTGTCTGTAAGACCAGGGCTTTTGGCAATGTTGAATGATCAGACAGGAACTCTTATCAATATGTGAGATGGGGTGATGACATTCCTGAAAAGAGTAGAAAGTAACAGTTCCGAAGAACACTCGTTACCTAAGGTTAGGCTTTGTATCTCTGCAAAGTTGCCCAATGACGAGACAGGCATTCCATCTACTCTTGGCAGCTGGAGATGAGGAATGCTGGCATCAGCCTTTCCCTCTCCCCTGTTTTCACTGCTCCCTTATGTGATGGGACCTGGTTGGGGTTGCTCATAAAGGCTATGCTTGTAAAGGTTCTTTCTGGGAAGAGGTTATGGGCTGTGGCATTCAAGGTCTAGGAGCAGGTGTGAGGTCTCTCCTTGATCCCATCCCACAAGCTTGGCCGGGTTTGGTCGCTGGTCCTTTTGAATGACTGGGACCCTTGGAAGGAAATAGTGCACTGTATAATGGAGTCGTGTGAAGCAGTTTCCCTGATTCCAACACTGCCTGCAAATGACTCTTAGGTAGGAGAGATGTTGCACTCCACACCAAGTTTTGAAGCGACGAAGCCACCTCTGGGGTAACCCATTTTGAGAAACAGAAAATCAAGGTATCTTATCTCTTCAAAACCCAGTTACCACACTGACTGATGTGTTAAGGTCATTGCTTTTCCATCAGACAGCACGAGAGACCTTTACTCCTCCAAAGATTCCAGGGTCGAAAGCCCCATCGTCTTAGCGAAGTACGTTACTGCTGCAGACCACTGGTTAGGCCAAGAAATAGCATACAGGGAGGCCAAGGCAGACAACTCCATGGGCTTTAACTCAAGAGGCCAAGAAGGACATACCTTCCACCTTGAGTCTCGCCAACTAGAGTTCCCTCATCAGTGCGCACACCGACGGGTCAACCTGCAGAGGGGCTGATGCCCCATTCTCTGGCATATAGAACTTTCGCTGCCTCGAGAGTAGGGTGCAGGATCTTATTTGACCAAGTGGACTCAAGAGTGTTCTCAGATCCATAGATCTGATCGTCAACTCAATCCATGGCCAAAACAACATGACCCAACCAAGTAGCTATTAGAATGGCCTCTATCCTTGAGTAGCACATATACAGTAAGTGCCAATCAGTGACTGCATTTCTCCCAGAAGGTATTGCCAAGGTTGCCTTACCCAGTCCATTGCACTCATAGATGAAAGCAAAAACTTTCATGAACGAGCGCTCTGACTCGACTCAGGGTTGTCTGATGTCCTAGGGGCAGCCAAACTACAAGCACACTCACACCCAGCCATGGTAGAGGGTTTAGCAGGACACTTATGATTCAACTCTCCCCTCTCCAAGGATAGAACCCAGAACGTAATATGGGACAAACGATGGCCCGGGAAGGCCAACACCAACAGGATAAAAATCCCTGGCACAGATAACAGCAGAGATAGCCATAATAGCATATATTTATCCCTCTGCAATTCAGGGCAGGGGGAACGTACACAGCCCCATTGTTCACTTCTCAGCTTCGGTTGGTACTATCCTCTCAACCGGCTCTAACGAATTTTTGCTGGAAGAGCAAGAAGCAGGATTCCATTGTCCTAGGAGGGTACCGAAGCTCCTTCATTAACCAGATAACAAAGTGTACAGGACTGTATACTTCTGTCCCGGTAGGCTACCGGGGCAGCAGGGAAGACTTGAGCCATAAGGGCGTGACCCCGTGTCATCACAGCCCCAGGGCCTGTGACAAGGGGCTGTGGCTCCAGACCCCACAAGGTTAGAAGCCACACAGGTGGCAAAACAAGCCCCCACTCTTTACGACAACAGACACTCTTCCCAGACTTCTTCGACTACTTATTATAAGAAGAATCAGCATTGAAGTTGGAGGACAAAGAGGAGGAGGAAAGAGAGCAACACAGATGCTTCTACCTCTTCCTACTTATTACCTCAGACTCTGTAAGCAGGGAGGTTGAGGTCTGAGAGACCAGCACAACGCTACTTGCCTTGGGGAAAAAACCACATGGGTTGCTCCAACAGGACCCACAACACTGGGACACCTTGTCATAGGGGAAAGAGAAGACGCACTCACAGGGTCCCAGGGCCGGAGGCACAGGATTATTCACTTCCATTCTGTAAGTACAACAACCAATAACATTCACATCCTGCATAAAGTAAATGAAAAGTTTGATTAGGAGCTGGCAGTACATCTGTACTTGCCAGCGGCAGAAACAAAATTGGGCTATTCCGACTGGTGAGGGGGAGGGGCTTTTATCCCCCACTCTAAACTGGTCGATTAACCATTTTTTAAGCGATTCTAATGACCGTCTCCGTCTCGTGCTGAAACAATCAACCTATTAAAGGACAATGGTTTGTATTTTGAGTAGGAACAAACTGTAGCTTGTAGACCTGGACTTTGGACCAGGTAGTGGGTTAAACTCCTTCTATGAGAGACCTTTACCCTCCATGACAGATGCCTCTTCTAAACCTTGCAAGCTTTCAACTTTAGTATTAGAGTGAATATTTACAGAGAAAAAATAAGTAACAAACAAACAACACATCTGTTACCACAATTGATAAAGGAAGATAATGCTTCAGGATAAAAAACTGGAGAGCATTGATATAATTTGATATTTATAAAGTTGTCAAAATCTGTAATGCTCAGACTTTTAGTTAATATACCGGTCCATGGATCATCTTCCGTGTATCCCAGCTCTAATCATCAATTTGATTTAAGCCCATATGCTCTTGTACTAAACTTGCTTTAACCTCTAAGGGGAGGGAGGATAAGTAAAATTTTAAAGGGTGCATACCAAAAAAATTTAAAGGGTGCAAACCTCAGGGCCTTAAAATACTGCTGCTTTTGAAGTAGGATTTAAGAATCATCTTCAATAATACCACATGTATTTTTTTTATAAATTTAATCTTACAAAAATTATTCAACCAATGATCAATAATTATAGCATCACTCTACCATAATTCAGCCAAAATACAGAACTAAATATCAAATATGTGAAAGTGATACAAAGGATCTTTAGCTAATTTAATTTGAATATCGCATTAGTAAACTTACAACCTTCATAAAAATGTAAAAACTGAATATTAAGAAAATTTGTGGCTAACAAAATCACTTACAAATTTATATATGTGCTAACAAATATAGAGACCATTTATGTAGTGTTCAAAGTTAAACTGGTATATCTTATACTTTCAAAAAGGAATTTTGACGAAGGAAATAACACTTTCTAGGTGTGACGATTATAATTCTAACTCCCCTATACTAGCATAAAAGCCAACATGTTATTCCTTAGCATTAAACTTTCATTGCTCCTAATTTAGAGAAATAACTATTTTTACAGTAGCAGCACAAGTTGTAGAGTCATTAATCATTCAACTCCCCACAAATATAAAAAAAGGAATTGAATCAAAAGACATCAGTTGACCAACAAATTCAGTCATTAACATTTCCAAAGCACAGTGTTCTTAAATCAGCAAATCTCACTGTGTTTGTAGATCAGTTGTAATCTTCAGCAATCTGATATAAAATGCTCCAAGAAAAACTATATTTTAACACTACAAATTTTAAATATTTAACTTAGCCGGTGAATATATAGCTGCAACTCTGTTGCTCGACAGACAAAAAACTGTACAAAAAAACTCGCCAGCGATCGCTATACAGGTTGCGGGTGTGCCCACCAGCGCCAACTGTCGGCCAGATACCAAACTCCATGTAAACAAAGACTCAATTTTCTCTCTGTCGACGTGTCGACAAGACGTACTTTACTCGCTGTTGAAACCTGGAGTTTTTCCCATCATCTTTGGTGAAGTACTATATTCTGGTTTGAGCTTTCGCAGTGCAGGTGTTTTATCTTCATCTTAAATCTTGAACTCGTTTTGGATAGATTTAATTTTTGGTGACAAAGAGAGTATGGACTTTCTTTGACTTTTAAATGGCCGACCCTTCCCTTAGACGGAAGTGTGTTTAGGCTTTTAGTAATAAACATAAAAAATAAATTTTAATGTTTTGTTTATATGCGACCTTTCCTGAGAGTAGGCGGTCCTAACTTGGAAACCGAAGTTAATCAACGTTGAGCCCTTTCAATCGTAAATAGCTTTTATAGAGCTAATGATTTAAAACTTTTTAAATGAAATATTTTATGAAAGAATTTCTTTGAATAGTCTTCGTACTGTTTTCAAAGATGAACTAACGTTTAGTTTATTTATGCTACGCAGTTTGCGCTCTATCGTTACGATAGAGAGAGAGTGTATCACGGTTTCACTTTGCAGAAAGAGTAAATCGATTCTGACGTTTTGTTCATTCTTCTTTCAAAGCTTAAATGTTTTAAATTCTATTTTAAAGGAACTTTTTAATTGAAAAACCTTTCAGTTTTTTCCTTTGGTCAAATAACATGTTTTTTTGACGATATATAATTGGGCTCTTCTCTTAGGTGCGAAATCAAGAGAGAAAGAGAGAGAGAGATAGAGACGGAGGGAGAGAGAGGAGAGAAAACGTTCCGTTCAAGCGGGTAACGTTGTTCTCGAGTTACTCTCGTCCCTAGTCTCTGTACGGGGAGAAAGGATAAAACGTTTTTAGTTTTATTCTCGTCCCCAGGCAATGTACGGTGAGAGATTGAAAACGTAGTTTTGAATGAACTAGTGTTTATTCTCTTCCCCAACCACTGAATTTTTTTTTGTCTTAAAAGATGTTTACTGTTTTTTTGCTGGTATTAATGTGTTTGCATTATACGACTGATTTCGCATTTACTACCTTTTGATGAGGGTAGAATTGCGTGCTTCAGGTAGAAATCAGTAAAAGTTTCGATTTCAGTGAAATAAGTGCAAAACAGAAAATCGTAGTGATAAAGTGATATTGCGCAAAGTGTTACAGTGTTGCGTCCAAGGGTTCGTCTGTTCGTGCCTGTCGTTCACCTAGTCCGGGACCTCTTGCAAGCTCCCAAGCCCAGGGGAGAAGTAATGTCGTACAACTTATGGGTTCGAGAGGCCTTGATCAGCGAACAGACGTTTCCCTCTATGGTATCGGGTGTATCTTACCAAGATCTCCCCTACCATAAGGCGAGAGAGACGTTTTTCTCCTCGTCATCCGAAGTCTTTTCGCATAAGAAACCTGAAACAAGGTTTCGAGGCCCTTAAGCGAAAGTCAGTCCTTTCAGGACAGGTCCAGCGTCCTGGTTGCAGCCATTAGGACAGCTCTGACCCTATGCAGTCATCGGAAAACTGCTCGCCGCCTAACAAAAGCGTAACACAGACCCCGAGAGTCTTTTTTGTTGGCAAAGTGTTGTGGTCACAGACGTTACCCTCGTCTCTTACCGCAACCATTTCCGTTGATCCTTAATGGGTTGTACGGCAAGACATGCAGAATATGCTTGCCTCCCTTATGGAAGACTATTCTGCCGATTAGTCCGTTGAGTCTAGCCGTTTATCTCATCGATATCCTGGCTTTCAGCCAACCTAACGTTCCTTTGTGCATCCTGTTGACGTTGGCATAGCTAAGTCACGTCAGTCAGGTTGTTTAGAACCACACTCGATGCAGTCTCGTGTGGATTTTCAGCCACATTTGGACGTTAGGCCACTTGCTGATGCTCCTGTTGACGTTCAGGACGTTCGCTAACAATCGGAGTTGACTTGTTTTGACGCTGTGCGTCAACCTCCGCATTCTAGAGTTGTTTTGACTGCTCAGTCTAGGCAGTCAAAGCAGTCTCGAGTGGACGCTGTGCGTCCTCACGCACCTGTTGTTGTTGACAGTTCAGTTGTTGACAGTTCACAGACTGTCAAGCAGTTATATGACGTTGCGTCCTGGTCCGCTACTAATGCACCAGTGCGTGTGGACTCTGCTTGTAAAGCATTGCCACCACGGTAGGTCTCTCCTTTGCTTGAGACTCGGCTTTTATCGGACAAGGTTCCTTTAGATGAGGAAGTTGCTGTTCCCCCTCCTACTGATATTCCCTTGAGGACTCTGTCAGACGGAGAGGAGCCTAAAGCTGCTTAGCCCTCTATGGACTTTAATTAAATCATGCTGATTTTTAAGGATCTTTGTCCGGATCTTTTTGTAACTGCTGCTCCTCGTTCGCCTAAACGTCAGAGCTTACACTAGGCCTAGCTACTTCGAAGCCGTTGTTTATAAGCTAGTGCTCTCTCGCTCTCCTAGAGAGCTTTACGTTTGCTAGGCGACTGGTTCATCACCAGGAGGAGTTTGGGGGATACAGCCTTTGCTTTCCCTTCTTTTAAACTGGCTTATAGAGCGAGAGTCTGATATGACACGAGAGAAGTTCTCGGCTTGGGAGTTCCTGCCTCTGCCCAGATAAACTTCTCAAATCTCGTAGACTCTCCCTGGCGCCTGGCCAGGAGACGCTCCAAGTTTTTTACAGGTCAACTTCACAGCTGTTTTCGAGCCTTTGAAATTTTGCTGTACAATTATGTCATGCATAAACAAGGCTTTCAGGGATGGAAAGCGGTACCGCCTCAGTCGCTAACCCCGTCTGTTGCCGCACCTGCTCCCGTAGACCCTAAATGGGCTTTGCTGCAAGACTTGCAGTCCAAGCTTGCGTCCTTGATAGAGGACTTTAATGCGGAGAAGGTTGCTGCCGAACCTTCTGGCCACCAACCTTCCAACCGGTCGGTTGTGCGTCCTGTTGACGCTGAGGTAACCTTCTCGCGTCTACCAGTTGAGGTGGTTCCTCCACCGATGCGACCCAGTGTGGGTTGCCAGCCGCACGTTGACGTTAAGCGACGCTCGGAGGTGGTTGTTGACGTTCAGGACGTTCAACAACCATCAGAGGTGACTTGTTTTGACGCGGTGCGTCAACCTCAGCAACCCGGTATGGTGTTGACTGCACAACCCAGACGGTCTAGACAGTCTCGGGTGGACGCTGTGCTTCCTCGCGCACCCATGGTTGTTGACAGTTCACAGACTGTGCAGCAGTTTCCATGACGTTGCGTCCGGCTCCGTCACGCATGCACCAGTGCGACCGGACTCAGCGAGCCAGATGTTGCCCACTCCGTTGCCGTTTCCTCATCAGTTTTCGGAAGAGGAACTATCTGATGAGGACGTTGCTGAACAACAAGACGATCAGCCCCCAGAATAGATCAAGCCCTGCTATCCATCCAGAAGATGCTGAAGAAGGAACGCTGCTCAGTCAGGCTGTGGATGAGTCTGGTGGGGACGCTGTCATCCCTGGAACAGTTTGTATCACTAGGAAGACTACACCTCCGTCCTCTTCAATACCATCTGGCTTTTCACTGGAAAAAGGACAAGACGCTAGAAGCGGTCTCGATCCCGATTTCCGGAAAGATAAAGTCTTGTCTGACTTGGTGGAAGGACAATATCAACCTAAGAGAGGGTCTTCCCCTGGCTGTTCAGACTCCCCACCACGTTCTCTTCTAGGACGCATCGGACTTGGGCTGGGGCGCGACACTGGACGGTCGGGAATGCTCAGGTCTGTGGAACTCGAGTCAGAGGAGCATGCATATCAACTGCAAGGAGCTGTTGGCAGTTCATCTGGCCTTGAAAAGCGTCGAGTATCTCCTTCGAGGCAAAGTGGTGGAAGTAAACTCGGACAACACCACGGCCTTAGCGTACATCTCCAAACAAGGAGGTACCCACTCACTGACGTTGTACGAGATCGCAAGGGACCTGCTCATCTGGTCAAAAGGTCAAGACATCTCCCTAGTAACGAGGTTCATCCAAGGCAACTTGAATGTCATAGCAGATTGTCTCAGTCGGAAAGGGCAAGTAATTCCAACCGAATGGACCCTCCACAAGGATGTGTGCAAGAGACTTTGGGCCACTTGGGGTAAACTATCCATAGATCTCTTTGCAACCTCGCTGACCAAGAGGCTTTCAATCTATTGCTCTCCAGTCCCGGACCCAGCAGCAATACATATAGATGCTTTTCTCCTAGATTGGTCACATCTGGATCTCTACGCATTCCCACCGTTCAAGATTGTCAACAAGGTACTGCAGAAGTTCGCCTCTCACGAAGGGACAAGGTTGACGTTAGTTGCTCCCCTCTGGCCCGCGAGAGAATGGTTCACCGAGATACTTCGATGGTTAGTAGACGTTCCCAGAAGTCTTCCTCTAAGGGTAGACCTTCTACGTCAGCCACACGTAAAGAAAGTACTCCAAAGCCTCCACGCTCTTCGTCTGACTGCCTTCAGACTATCGAAAGACTCTCGAGAGCTAGAGGCTTTTCGAAGGAGGCAGCCAGTGCGATTGCTAGAGCAAGGAGAGCGTCTACCATTAGAGTCTACCAATCGAAGTGGGAAGTCTTCCAAGACTGGTGCAAGTCAGTTTCTGTATCCTCGACCAGTACCTCTGTAGCTCAAGTAGCTGATTTTCTCTTATACCTGAGAAAAGGACGATCCCTTTCAGCTCCCACTATCAAGGGCTACAGAAGCATGTTGGCATCGGTCTTCCGGCATAGAGGCTTAGATCTTTCCAACATAAAGATCTGCAAGACCTCCTTAAGTCTTTTGAGACCACCAAGGAGCGTCGTTTGGCTACCCCTGAATGGAATTTAGACGTGGTACTAAGATTCCTCGTGTCAGACAGGTTGGAGCCATTACAATCAGCCTCCCTGAAAGATCTCACTCTTAAGACTCTTTTCCTGGTATGCTTAGCCTCGGCTAAAAGAGTCAGTGAGATTCATGCCTTCAGCAAGAACATCGGATTTTCGTCGGAAAAAGCCACTTGTTCGCTGCAACTTGGTTTTCTAGCCAAAAATGAGCTGCCTTCTCGGCCTTGGCCTAAATCTTTCGATATTCCCAGCTTATCGGAGATCGTAGGCAATGAACTAGAAAGAGTCTTATGCCCTGTTAGAGCTCTTAAGTTCTATTTAAAGCGTACTAAACCTTTACGAGGTCAATCTGAAGCTTTATGGTGTTCAGTTAAGAAACCATCCTTGCCTATGTCAAAGAATGCTCGGTCAGACTTTATCAGATTGTTAATACGAGAAGCTCATTCACATCTGAGTGAGGAAGACCGAACTTTGCTTAAGGTGAAGACGCACGAAGTTAGAGCTGTAGCAACTTCCGTGGCCTTTAAGCAAAATATATCTCTGCAAAGTATAATGGACGCAACCTATTGGAGAAGCAAGTCAGTGTTCGCGTCATTTTACTTGAAAGATGTCCAGTCTCTTTACGAGAACTGCTACACACTGGGACCATTCGTAGCAGCGAGTGCAGTTGTGGGTGAGGGCTCAACCACTACAATTCCCTAATTCCATATCCTTTTAATCTGTCTCTTGAAATGTTGTTTTTTATGGGTTGTCCGGAAGGCTAAGAAGCCTTTCGCATCCTGGTTGATTTGGCGGGTGGTCAAAGTCATTTCTTGAGAGCGCCCAGATTAGGGGTTTGATGAGGTCCTGTTGTATGGGTTGCAGCCCTTGATACTTCAGCTCCTAGGGGTCTGTCAGCATCCTAAGAGGATCGCGAGGCTCCGTAAGGAAGACGTACTTACAAGGCAGAGTAATCGTCTAAGTCGACTTCCTTACCAGGTACCTATTTATTTTGTTTTTGTTATTTTGATAACTTCTAAAATGAAATAAAAATTCTTAGCTCATAAGATGTAAACATATTTAACTGGTCTCTACCCACCACCCTGGGTGTGAATCAGCTATATATTCACCGGCTAAGTTAAATATTAAAAAATATTTTAATTATAAAATAAATTTTTGAATATACTTACCCGGTGAATATAAATTAAACGACCCTCCCTTCCTCCCCAATAGAGACGCAGTGGGATGAGGAGAAAATTGAGTCTTTGTTTACATGGAGTTTGGTATCTGGCCGACAGTTGGCGCTGGTGGGCACTCCCGCAACCTGTATAGCGATCGCTGGCGAGTTTTTTTGTACAGTTTTTTGTCTGTCGAGCAACAGAGTTGCAGCTATATATTCACCGGGTAAGTATATTCAAAAATTTATTTTATAATTAAAATATCATTTTTCTACGTAGCTTTAGCAGCACTCCATCTTTTATATATATTACACATGGGAAAGCACCTTTAATTCACTCTTTCCTACTGCTCTTGTAATGGGAAGTGGGTAACTAGTAATGTACTTATCACTAGTAAGCACTGATAATAAAAAAAAATCTTGATGCATACTAAACAATGGAACCCATAAATATTTAACCCGGTCGAACAAATATCCACAGTACGTCCAAAAATCCTTATGAGACTGCTCAAATATTTATGACTTCTATGGTTATCTCGCTTATTAAAAATTGATCTATTTAAGCTATTCTGCTTAAAATGCATCATTAATGTACTGTTTATGAGTGTGAGTGTGTTCAGATAAACTTTATTTAGATGTCATTATCAGGTCAAGCTGTTTGTGTACAGTGAAACAGATATATATAGCAGACCCCTATTCATTGGTTTTCAAAAGAAAGTATATGTTAATTGAACTTTAATTGGATTTTATACAATAATAATCCTTTTTTTAAATGATATATGTAAATACATAATGATTATCTATTCATGTTGACACCATATTTTTACCTAAAAAATTAATAAATGTAACTTAATAATAACACATTCTCAGAATAATAATGGCACATACTAAACAAAAGCTCAACAAAAAACAATATTTACCTATATTAAATGAACTGGTAGTAGAATTAATCCATTTTTCAAAAATGTTCATTGAAATTCAACCTTAAAACAACCATAAAGAGCACATTATATATTGCAATTTAATAAACTCAATTCCCTTTAGCTACTTAGGAATTCCTTCTACAGTGAACCCTCGCTACTTCGCGGTTCGACCATCGCGGATTCACCACTTCGCGGATTTTTTTTCATAACCCATGTCTATACATATATTGCGGATTTTCCGGAAATATCGAAAATACCGCGATGTGACCGATGGTGCGAGATTGGAGAAAGTAAGGAAAATTGAATCATGATTGATTTTCAATATAAATGAAACTTTGAGGAGCAACAAAGATATCATTTGTTAGAGAGATAGAGAGAGGTAAGGAATGGGAGGTAGTGAAAAGTAGCCCACAGAGAGAGAGAGAGAGAGAGAGAGAGAGGTAGAGAGAGAGAGAGAGGTAGAGAGGTAGAGAGAGAGAGAGAGAGAGAGAGAGAGAGAGAGAGAGAGAGAGAGAGAGAGAGAGAGAGAGAGAGAGGAGAGAGAGAGAGAGAGAGAGATAGAGATAGGTAGAGAGAGAGAGAGAGAGAGAGAGAGAGAGAGAGAGAGAGAGAGAGAGAGAGAGAGAGAGAGAGGGGTTTAAATGTAATAAACAAAAAAATTTGATAGGTTATAACACATTGGTGCTTATGTAATATCAACTGTATACTGTAGACGGTTTGAATAAGTTAAGAAATGGTATAAATGATACTTTGTTAGTGTATTCGTACACACTCAAGAGCGGCAGCTAGATGACAGCTGATCTAATCACAGCCAAAAGTAAAAAAAAAAAAAAAGTCAACAATACTCGATTTTTAAAACACACCCGAAATTTAAAAACAAAAGTACACGCTTTCTTAATGTGCAATTAACTATTTAAAGAGTGGCAATTTTCTAGAATAAAATGATATTTCCCAAAAAATAGTGGTTTGCTGATGAAATCGGATGCCCTATTTTTGGCTATGATTGAAATGGATGTAGACTCGGCCTAATTATTTCATTTCGTATTTAATTGACACTAAGAAAACTAATTTTAGTTTCTTCATCTAAATGTAAGTATTGTATAACACGAAGAGAGAGAGAGAGAGAGAGAGAGAGAGAGAGAGAGAGAGAGAGAGAGAGAATGAATCAGCTGTTGTAATCAAATGGCGTGTTTTTGTTTCGTGAGAATTTCATCGCCACGACTTTAACAACAACATACTGTACTGAACTTTACAGTATTATACAGACTACTGTAATATGATGAAGTAAAATATTTGTAATCTATTTTATATGAAATGGGGCTATTTTTGTTTTGTTTAAAATTTACATTTACGTATGTAAAACAATCTCTCTCTCTCTCTCTCTCTCTCTCTCTCTCTCTCTCTCTCTCTCTCTCTCTCTCTCTCTCTCTCTCTCTCTCTCTCTCTCTCGTAGATTGTTTTCCTGCTTTGCTACGTATGTATGATTTTATATAGATACGGTAAATAATATTTGTAATAACATATTTTATAAAAGCTTTTACTGTAATATCATTATTTATCACTTTCATCATGCGGGTTAAATTCCTTAGTTTGTTTACTGAGCGTACTTTATGACGCCGTCGTATCAGGCGGCGTCATAAAGAAAAAAATTTCATTTGGAAGTCCTAAGAAAAATTAAGTAAAACATTAGTAATAACCAAATCAACATACTGTACTGTATAATCAATATAATTGATGCAAAAACTAACCTATAAACAGATGTGTAAATGCGTTTGTTTCTTCATTAGGATCCGAGATAAACGTAAACAAAACATTGGTTGCCATTTTTTATCGTGCTTTTTGGCGTGTTTAGGAAACGCATGATATAAAGTCGCCTTTAATATTTGTGCCTGTTTTAGTTTAGGGTACTGTATTACATGCATTAAGTGTTCTGTACATTAAAGGGTAGTTTGTTAACAGTACTACGTACAAGGGAAGGTTTTAAAAGTCTGAATATACATGTTAAATAAATAGGTAAATATGGTGTTACTACTTCGCGGATTTTCACCTATCGCGGCCGCATCTGGAACCTATCTACCGCGATAAACGAGGGTTCACTGTATATCTTAGTATACAGTCTTGACAAACAAGTTGCAAGATAAATTTTGTTAAATCACAAACATCTTAATTCAAATAAAAATGTTTACCTAGGCTTTTGAACAACTGTCAACACATTTACCCTAAAATCATTTTATATACAAAACCCTTACTCAATTACAGTATTCCCAAAAGCGGTCTTTGAATTTGCTCAGACACTACACTAAGTATAACTGGCAGATCATCATTTGTAGCAAGCTACAAGCAATACTTGCAGTATTAAATTTGGGAGAGAGGAGGTGAAGCAAGGATAATTTTGTCACAGTCTTTACAAATGTTCTAACTGCAATTTAGGCTATAACTAGTATAATTTTGATAAAAGCAAATTTGAAAGTAAAAGAAATCTGTTTATTGATGACATGTGTTCAACAACAGCATCCACCTTCAATGGTCTCTTCTACCTTTATAAAGAAAAAAGGCCACATCTCCAACACTGCATCTTGCTGAAAGTAGACTCTATTACTTTGGTCATAAAACTTAGTACAGTACAGTAATGTAAAGTTTTCTAAATAGAAAAAAAAGTAACATCAGCTCTTTATGCAACATTATTATGGCATCAAACTTATTCGAAGAATCAACACTTGTAATGGTGAAACAGAATGAAGACTATTTTTTGCTAGTTGAGGTTACTGTGTCTCTTGTTTGAGTCACTTATACTTGACTGACTGTGACTCTATCCTAAAGTGGGTTGAAATCTTGAGGTTACAGAAATCAGGCCCTTGTCATGGAGTTGCTCGAATGCTTGATGTGGGAGCAAATCAGGTTTTTTATATTGGGTTGATATTGGAACACCTTGCATCCTTGATATTTGAGCATCGTTTATCATCTGTACTGCAGTGGCTTAGAATCCTGTTATTAAAATTGCTTGGATCTTTGGTACAGTAGTGTTGCAGACCTTATGTAATAGTGGATTGGTCCTTGTTACTGGAACTGTTTGAAATGTCATTATTGGTGCAGCTTGGAATTAGTGTCAAAAGAGCTTCTATCCTTGGTGCTGGAGTTACTCAAGTCTTTGGCTCTGTACTGGTATGGCTTATAAACTTGGTACTAATGGTTTTGCATCCATGGCACTAAAGAAGCTTGCATTATTGTTATTGAATTAAATTATAATATATATTAAGATAGCATGAATCACAGATGCTAGATCACTTAAGGTTCTTGATATTAGAACAGCTCATATCTAAGAATACTTTGCCTTAAAGCTGTAGAAGTTCTTAAAGCATCATTGCCTATCTTGGAGACTGGTTCCTCTTCAAAACTGTGGGATGGCTTCCTGACTGCAGTTCTTCATATCTAAAGCTGAGGAAAATTTAAAATTGTCAGTTACATTACTGGGTGGCTTTTGCACTGATTTGGTCAAAAAGAGCAGTCGTGGCTCTGATCCCAAGTCATTTATTCCAAGTCTGTGGGAGTATGGGTGGGTAAGTAGCATCTGTGGCTCTTTAAAATCACCAAAGTGGCTCTGAAGTTAAAAAAAAAAATGGGGGGAAAAAAATTATAATTTCTTGACTATCAATGATGCAGCCAGACTTGATGAGATGAGTTTAAACACTAGCAGTGTGCTGAACAGAGCATGATTGTATTCTGGAACTATCTGTAAATATGCTTAGCTATCCAAGCAAACAAAATGTCATGGCATAAAGGAAAAAACCTTCCTTCTAAAACATATTCTTTAAAATAAGGTGTAACTCCATGCTAATCTTGAAGGGAACTCTAGCTTTCTCAATAGGTTTAAGAAAAACAATGAATACACTGTCAAAATGTTTATAGTTGTGTATCAAATAATGTACCACGAAACAGAGGTTTCTGATTCTATAGCATATTTACAAAAAAAGTTAAAATTTTCAAGCAATTAAACTGCATATTCTACAGCAATTGCCAATACGGTACTTTACACAAAAATTACAGGACACAACTACCAGTATATAAACTTCAAAACACTATAAACATGGCAAATATGGTTGTCTAAAAAGATATGGAATAACTTCCAAATACACAGTTCAAAGATAATTTATTTTCATAAGCTAGACACCAATGAAAGAGCACACAGGCACAAACTAAGAGAGAAACAAAAATTAGTTGCGTAGAATGTAGCACTTCCTGATAGAGAAGTAAAAATATTTTTGGCACCAAAACAAAAATGTATCCTTCCCCAAACCATCTTCTAGAAAATTATGAAGCTGAAGCCGTGTCTACCCAGTCGAACTTTAGCTGCAGACACAAAGACCTTGTCTGTAAATAGGGAGTTTAAGCGGACAAAACCACGATCTGTCCATGTTTGCTGGCAAAGAGGGCACAGACAATGCCCTTGTTCTGACTTTGGATATGAAACGACAGCGCAAAATTAGTGTTCATTATGGTTCTATAGTGACTAAGTTAAGAAGGCTTTTTCATTTTCTCTGATTTATTACTGTGCATCATGTCCAACTCAAACACCTATTGGCTCGGGATAACATTATTGAATTGAATTATTGCACGAACATGAATGTTTGTGGAAAGTAAGAAGTGTTTCTTATAGGAATAGAAACCAATGTGCTGCAGCCCTCAAAGTGATAACTGATAAGGTTACTGTACCAGTAAAAGCTAAAAACAATTTTGATAAGTGGCGTGAAAAAAAAAATAGACAATCTCAGAAACCAGTACCGTAGAGAAATTAGGCAAATGAAAATGTCAAAGTAGTTGGGAAGTGGAACAGATGGTAGACTATATATACGCAAAAGTTATGGTCTTTTAATTGCCTATCTTTTTCAAATGATAGCAATACCAAAGGACCGTGTGTGTTAAATATGCCAAGCAGTGATACCCAATCTTCTGACCATTCCTGCAGGTACGCTGCTGAGGAGCTTTTAGGTGAAGGCTTACGACTTTGGTCTCTCTCTCTCTCTTTCTCTCTTTGAATATTTTTTCATTTTTAATTGTCATTTTTAGTCTTTGTAGGGTAGCCGATTGCTAAAAAAAAGAATTGTTGCCTCTGGAAATGCATCTGATGATATAGCTTGTCTCATATTGGTATCTTGTTTTGTGATATAAGATTCTCATTTAGTCAAGAGAGTATATGATGAATTAAAGTCCATCTTCAAGTAGATGACTTTCATCTTGTAATTCCCACAACAAAGTCAAGGAACTTCCTAATGTGTCATGGCATTTCAACCACTCTGCAATCCAATTTTTCACTAAGGTTTCTCAGTTTCTTCTTTATAGATGCACCAATTATTGTGGTGTATAGTGCAATCTTCTTTTCATGAAAAAGACTGATATTTGTTATCGTAACATATTACACTATCACAAACACACGCTGCCTCGAGCCCTCGACTTGTTGCCAACTGATTAGTGATTACCTAAAAGCCATAACTCACCTGTCCTGTAGGTCTGCTGTGTGGACGAAGTTTCGATCAAAGTTTGCATACTTTGTATGATAAAGACTTGGTCTCAAAACAGGGTTCAACCATGTGGACACAGCATAAGTTATTAACCTGTTAAGATTCACCCTCGTATTATTACATTTACTGGGACTTACTCAATACTGCCTTCAGCGTATGTTTCCGACTTTAAATGTACGTATTAAGCTGTCATCCCTGTAATAATGTGTGTACTTGTATAGAAAATATAGAAACATTATTTTACAGCACTCGCAGCACACTTAAGATGTAAATGGAAAATAATAGGCTGCTTGGCAACTTTTTCTTGTTAAGCACTTGGCATTAGAAGGCTCTCAATTTTCAGTATGCTTCAAGCATCTCCTCTACATAATAAAGAGCATGTGTCTGACTATTAGTGAGGTAGAATCATTTAAGTATTTAGGAACTATGATCTCCAATACAGGGTTTTTTAGAATTAGAGTTTAGTGAAAGATTGAAAAAAGCAAACCGGACAATGGCTAGATTAAGTAAAATTTGGAAATCAAATTGCCTGAAATTACATATAAAAATCAGACTATATATCAGTTTAGTAAGATTGGTGTTACTCTATGGACATGAGTCATGGCATGACAATGAAACAATCTGCAATAAATTTAGTAGATTTGAGAACAAAGCCCTCAGCAGGATATTGGGAGTTAAATGGCAGGACTGGATGAGAAATGAAACTATAAGAGATTACTCGAGTGCCATACGTGGATGAGATCATGATGCGGGGTAGATGGAGATGGTTTGGGCATGCTCTTCACAATGCCCAAGAGAGATTAGTTCACTGAACGTTCATCTGGGCTCCACAAGGCACAAGAAGAGTTGGAAGACCCCAGGCCTACATGGCTGAGGACTATGAAGTGCAAAGTGGGAGATGTTGAATGGAGAAATATTGAATTAAAAGCTCAAGATAGGGATGACTGGCGAAATCTAACCGAGGCCCTTTGCGTCAATAGGCGTAGGAGGAGATGATGAGGATGATATATACCTCTGAACAGCCTTACAGACCCCACCGCTGGGCTATAGACCTCAAATTCTTTAATTTATGAAAATCAAACTTTTGGAAAATGTTAGGTGACTGAGCCTATCATATATTATTTTATATATATATATAATATATATATATATATATATATATATATATATATATATATATATATATATATATATATATATATATATATATATATATATATATATATATATATATATATTCAGAAGAACCACAAGGAAAATGAAAATACAGCATCACGTTTTCCTGTGATTTTTACGCATATATATATGTATATGTATATATATATATATATATATATATATATATATATATATATATATATATATATATATATATATATATATATATATATATATATATATATATATAGGGGGAGAGGGAGTAGTCATACCATGGTGAGAGGGGGTACCCCACTTGGAAACAATCTCCCACAAATTGTTGAACCAGCAGGTTGTAGTTAGGAAAGGGGAGGGGTTGAATCTGTGTGAGTATATGTGCATTTCTATAAAAAAAATTTAGATGACTTTTGATGGCTCGGGTACACTACTTTTTCATAAAACCTTTTGCTTTGTTTACAATGAGCTGGCTAAAGAGGAGGCATGTTTCTTCAGGAGAAATTTAATGATTACAAGCAGAAAACTCGGATATAGATAACCCAGCGGATGAGGAGCTATTGTTCTGAATCTTTCAATGATAAAGATATTGAAAGAGCAGATTTATCTTATGATACCGAGTGGCAACTTTTCATTACCGAGTAACTGGATGACACAAGGTAGAAAGAAAGAGATATAGAGAGAGAGCCCTTTGTTCATGTTGCTGATGCTAGTGGGTCATTTGTGGTTGAAGATAAAGAAAACACAAGAATATTTTTAATGTTGAATAGTGTGATGTAATGAAAGAAGCTGGGTGATCAGGAGGCTGGGACTCTCAATAGGTTAATGTAAAACATGGTAAAACACCACTGAAATACTGGGGCTCTCATATAGAAATGTAATACTTCTACAGTACTCTGAAGTAACTACAAGAAAATAGATCAGGGTGTGAACTTGATGATTACTAAAAAGAAGATCTACAATAAAAAACTATGAAAAATAAGATGGGTAATGGACTATTGTAACACACACACAAAGAATGAGCAATGAAAGGGCAGATTAAGCTCAATGCCCTCATTAACTAATGAAGATTGGTAAACAGGTTATAAAGGAACAAAAGATATAAACATTAACAGGTAAAATATAGTGGGCACTACTATATACATTATAGGGTTGTCACGAAAAAAAATCTATATAACATCATATTTCTCACCTTAAAGTAATTTTCAAAAAAGAAATGAAAAAAATTTACTAAACCACATTACTTTATAATCTATTATATGAAACTACTGTATAGCTTTGAGCAGTGACAAAACATTGACACATTTATACCACAATACAAAAATCTTAAAAAGTATTTCACAAGAGCAATAACAAATTTATAAAGTATTAAGGTACACTAGCAGAGCTGTATGTCATTAGTAAATGAAACTTTTTATTACTTTTGGCTAACTGACCAAAAGTACTAACAAAAACATTTATTACTTTTGGCTAACTGACCAAAGGTACTGACAAAAACATTTCCTGTTTCTGACTGAACTGGTCGTGATATTAATAAAGGTGGAGAAAACATACAATACTTTTGTTCCTTACTGATCATTTGGATGTAGATCTTAACAGAGTACAAAATACCAGCTTTTGACTTGTAAATAATACTCTTCTGAAGTGACTGAGCAAGAAAGTCAAACTTTTCTAAATATAATTTCTATAAAATTGCCAAGTACTTACTTTATTAATTTCTTTTGGGAGCTGTATATACAGGTAATCAGAACATATTTTATGGCCCAATTAAATTTCTAAGTAAAATTGGACGTACAGTGCAAGAAATATACTGCATCACAATTTATGCAAGTTATATATATCAATCGTGGGTATATTAGTTTTAAGATGTTCTATCTTTGTGGATTTTGCCTAATATGATTTGATTTTTGCAGTAGTTATGAGAAAGTGTACCCAGGCCTTATCACTAATACAAAATCAGGCAAAATAAAGCATGCTTGTATTTACTACACACAATTTTTGCCTTTAAATTTTACCTATTAAAGACGCTTGTGGTAAAAAAATACAACTTCAGAAATAATCTCCAATATCGGGAGAAAATAGAGATATTACTGTATATACATATTAAATTAATTTTCATACTGAATATCATTTTTATTAAGGCCAGCTATCATACATTAAATGCTGCTTAATTTTATCAAGTTGAACTTTCTGAGAAAGTCTACAATTTTCAGTCTAAACATATCTATTCCAATTAACCCTTGCTTATACTTGACTAGTATAACAATGCAACTGAATTAAACACCTAAAAGAAATAAATCTGCAATATTTTTTTTATTTCTTTAGCATTTTCAGTTGGTGGAAAAAAAGTATTACTATCATATAAATTATTTCAAGAAATTTTACCAGACATCAAAACTTAAATCATTCAAGTTCAGCTTGTGCAGCCTGTGATAAAAGTAATGCTGTAGATCCAATATAAGTGATTTTGTATAATAAACATTTAATGAGGATTTTGAATGAGGAATTACCATACATTGGTGCTCCAATCTTAAAACTGTACTACTACACTATATAAGTGAAACTTTACAATAATCCATACTATTAATGAAGCTGCTACAAAATCTTAAAAAGGATTATGAATTTACAGACCAACATAGTTAAAATTAGAAAAAAGCTTCCTAAAATATAAAATTCTGCAAACATTAAAATTTCAAAAATAATACGACAAAAATTATAACCTTCATCAAATGGAAGGTAAAAAGATGGATGGCCATGGGAAGAGGAAGCTATTGCAAGTGAATATGTAGAATATAAGAAGCTTCAGGAAATTCGTCCAAATGAGGATGGTAGCAGTTAAATATATGACAAGACATTTCCTTTAGGGTAAGCAAATAAATATCCTGATGAACTGGAATTAAATATTTACAAATATGGTACACTGAAATTGAATTAATATGTCTATGGCAACAATATTTCTGGGGCGTAAATTACCAAACACTGACACATGCAAAGACAAGATACAGTAGGTTTTTATGACACTTTATTATATGTACAGTTGTCGAACAATCTTTTAGATGTTTGCACCAATTAAATTTCATACTACATCGGGTAACCCAATACAGTACTGTACTTAATTATTTTAAGAGAAAAAAGGTATTTCAGCCTAAAACCACCACAAGTTAATTTCACACAATAAAATGTATGCTGACAAATGTGTTCAGGTTTTTGAGTGAAAAAAATAAATATTTGTTCCGACACGAATACTTTACCTCGAATTACCTCTTCGGAGGGTCCTTGACCCTCTCTCAAACTCGACCAAGATTTCCCGCGCTACCCCCCCTATCTCGCTCCCGATAGTTCCTACCCCCGCCGCCAGGATAATTCCTGCGGCCCGGATTAGGGCAGGTCACTGCTTTTCCCGGGTCAGGATCCCATTAAGTCCTTGGTCGTGAGATACGAAACATCTCACTCTCTCGCTTAAACTCTCGATCCTTTGGCGCGTTGTGATCCCACGTGTTCCCAGTGTACGGACTTGTGTTTTTTCTGCGATAGTGCGTTTTTGCAAAGTGTCCTCAGTCCGTTCCCCTTGTGTTATCCAGGGTTTCTGTAACTCGTTAGTGTTGACCTTCGTGTGCGAACGATGGAGAACGTGCGTCGTTGTCCTGGTCCTAGAGCAGGAAAGTCGTGTGGGGCTTTCCTCTCTAAACCAGAAGTGGACCCGCATTCCCTTTGTTCCACGTGCTGGGGTAAAGTTTGTTCCTCCTCGGACACATGTCCCGAGTGCGTGAGTTGGGACGGCATTCAGTGGGTACGGTATGGTACAAAGAAAAAGAAGTCGTCTAAGCGTTCCCCCAAGAAAGGGAGTGGCGTGTCCTCCTTACAGTCGGTCAGTGATCGGTCCGACGAAGCCTCGGCCTCTCCGTCTCCTTCGCAGAGGAGTGGCCAACAAGCCCCCAGTGTGATTGTTAGCCATAGTGTCCTCCCAAGTGAACCCAGTGTGAGGGAGGAACCAAGGGCTGGCCCCTCGGGAGTAAACGGAAGGGCCGCGAGTGTTTCGGGCGAATCAGGCCACGTGGCAGGGGATCACGCTTCCTCAGAAGACCCGGTATGGGGCAGTGTGGCGATCTCAGTCTCCCCCCCGCCCTCGTGGGCCGGTGCGTCGGGTTCCCCCCCCGCCAGAAGAGAACCACTCGAGAATTCGTCGCCCGAGTAGCGACGCCTTCGGGTGGAAGTTACCGAAGACTCCAGGGAGGTCACCGCTAAGGATGGACGTATCCCTGGGTCCATGGCCTTCTAGCAGGGACAGAGTGGACTCGGTACCCTCGGTATCCACAGCAGTTCCCGAGGACTTTCTCCAGCACCCTGTCTCGGACGGTCGACGGCGAAGGGCCTCCCCTGCGCATCACTCTAGCAGTCGTTACGTGAGGAACGTGGCACCCTCGGACTCTTCGGAAGCAGACTCATCCTCCGGGGGAGAACACAGGGAGAAACGGCACCGTAAGAGAGCGCGGACCGATAGTGATCGTTCCCGCTCCAGGTCGAGGTCGCGGCACAGTAGGAGGCGCCCACGCTCTCACTCCCGTAAGTACAAGAGGGAGGTCTCTCCCGGCGGCGGCGAATGGTTCTACGTGCCCCCAGGAGAGTCCAGGAAGCACCGCTCTCCAGACTCTCGGTCCAGTGATCGAGCCTCCAAGTTGTCACTGCCTACATACAACTTGGAACCGCTCGACCGGCCACGCAAGAAGGACCTCACTCTCAGGCACAAGTCCTCGAGGCCTTCGGTTCACCCCGCCCGGCGGGAGGAAGCGCGCTTCCGAGAAGACAGCCCGACCGAACCAGCCCAGCTGAGTGACGTCGAGCGGGAAGGACCGGTTGCCGGGGTCGGGTCTTCCCACCGGGACCGTGTCCTCCGCGTCCAGAGCCTTGGGCCAGTCGAAAGGCCTCCCGGGGTCGGGGGCACCCGCCACACGGCGAGGCCCAACCGTGTACGGTGCGCCCTACGGTTGCGGGACGGCCTCCCTGGGACCTAGTAGGGAGCGGCCAGTTTGCCACCCAAGCACAGCTCCCCTCAGCCAAGCCGATGCCTCGGTCGACGGAGGCGAGGTTTCCCCGTCGGAGGACTCCGCCTACAGAAGAGTGGTAGGCCTCGTCAGAAGGACCCATGGGATTCCGGAACCCGCGGCGACGAAGGTGAATACCTGGAGGTCGAGCCTCTTGAGATACACGCACCGGGACGTCCTTCCGAAGTCCTCTCTGGCCCTGCCTCTCGCCCCAGACCTAGTACTCGGCCAGGAGTACATCGACAACTTGGTGGCCAGCACTGCGGAGGCCCCCAGGTCCCAGAGTTCCTCCAAACTCCTCCAGGGTCTTAAACTACAGGCCAAAGTTTATATCCCGGAAGGGCGACGCCCAGGCCCCTGTAGAGTGGACTCAGCCGTGGATATCCTAGGACAAGGCGGCTCGGATGAAAGGGCCAGCTCAGCCCCTGTGTCCTTCTCGGCCTCTGAAGCATGCATGATGGAGGAGATGTCGAGGGACATGATTAACGTCTCTTCATGGCTGGACTGGTGGGCCTCCACGTTAGTTAATGTACAGGCCTCCACAGACCCCGACGACCCGGAACAACAAGGTCTCCTGTCAGACCTTATCACCTCCGGGGGGAAAGCTCTCAAATTTATGGCGTATCAGGCACTCTCCTTGACGGCCAACTGGGTCCTCCGGAAGAGGGACACAGTGCTTTCCAAAGTGTCAAGGAAAATCCCAGACAGACAGGCGCGAGTGATTCGCGCCCTACCCCTAGGAGGCGAGTCCCTGTTTCCGTTGAAGGAATTAGAAGTACTGATGGAGAAGGTGTCCAAGAGGAGAGAAACCAACGTCCCTAAGCAAACATCCTCCAGGAGGCCTCCTTATAGGAGGTCAGTCTCGGATAGTGCCGTGACCCCTCAGGCTGTCCCCAGCTCTTCGAGGAGGGACGCCCCCGCCTCTTCCTGGACATCAACTCCTCAGCCCTTCCGCAGGGGAGCTACAGCTTCTGCCAGCTCCTTCAGGTCGGGTTACTCCGCCTCGAAGAGGGGCAGATCAGGCCGCCCCTCTAGGAGAAGGTAGAGGGAGAGGCCCCCTACTCCCGCCCAAGCCTCGGGTTGGGGGATGCCTCAGACCCTATTGGCAAGCATGGAAAACGTATGGGGCGGATGCTTGGACGGTGTCCGTCCTAAAAGAAGGCTACAGGATCCCCTTCATAGCGGACTCACCCCCTCTTATTCCAGCCACCCAAACAGAATGGTTAGCTCCCAGGGACCCGTTGAAAAGGGCTACACTGCAAAAAGAAGTTTCCTCCATGTTGGAAAAGGGAGCCATGGAAGAAGTCCTTCTCCCAGAGCCAGGCTTCTACAGCCGCCTGTTCCTGGTGGAGAAAGCAACGGGGGCTGGAGACCGGTGATAGACCTGTCGGCCCTCAACAGGTTCGTCAAGAAGACGGACTTCAAGATGGACACCCCAAAATCCGTCCTGATGTCCTTGAGGGAGAAAGATTTTATGATGACGGTCGACCTCAAGGACGCGTACTTCCAAATTCTGGTCCACCCGTCAAGTCGGAAGTTCCTCCGGGTAAAATGGGGCTCCCAGATCCTGCAGTTCCGGACCCTCTGCTTCGGACTGTCGACGGCCCCTCAGGTGTTCACGAGGGTCTTCGCGACAGTCTCCGTATGGGCTCACGAACGAGGTATCCGCCTCATCAGGTACCTGGACGACTGGTTGCTCCTTTCCAGTTCAAAGGCCCTCTTGGAAGAGCAAGGAAAGGACCTCCTCCATTTCTGCAGGAGTCTGGGAATCATTATCAACCTGGAGAAATCGAACCTAACGCCATCCAACAAAATGGGGTACTTGGGGATGACGTTGGACACCGGGCAGGGGAAGGCCTTCCCCTCGGAAGACAGGATACAGAACCTCGTCAAGATCATTCAGCCGTTCCTGTCGGGGCTTCCCAGGAAAGCGAAAGACTGGCAGAGGCTGATAGGCCATCTGGTCTCATTAGAGAAGCTAGTCCCCCAAGGGAAGATACGGCTCAGACCCGTACAATGGAACCTCAAGGCTCTATGGTCCCAGACAGGCTCTCAGAAAACATCGATCCCAGTCCTCCCGGACACGAAAGCAGCCTTGAATTGGTGGAGATGCCAGTCGAACTCCCTCAAGGGGATGCCCCTCGGGTCCTGTCCCTACGAGTTTCTCCTGTTCACGGACGCCTCCAGCCTAGGGTGGGGAGCCCACCTGCGGGAGGAAACAGCAAGCGGGACCTGGTCAGAGACCGAAAAGCATCGCCACATCAACGTCCTAGAGCTAAAAGTAGTACAAAAGGCATGTCTGCACTTTGCAAGTCGGTTGAAGGGAAACACCGTGGCCCTAATGTGCGACAACGCCACGGTGGTAGCCTACATCAAGAAACAAGGGGGCATGAAGTCGAAGGAACTGTGCGACCTCACCGTAAACATCTTGCACTGGGCGGACGAACACCAGGTAACACTGCTAGCAAGGTTCATCCCCGGGAAAAGGAACGTGCTAGCCGACGGCCTCAGCAGGATAGGTCAGATAGTAGGGACAGAATGGTCCCTACAACCAGCGGTGGCCAGACTCATCCTTCAACGCTGGGGCTCCCCGGTGATGGACCTATTCGCAACAAAGCTCAACGCCAAGTTACCGGTTTATTGCTCCCCGGTACCAGACGAAGGAGCAGCCCTAGAAGACGCCTTCCAGCACAGGTGGGACAACCTGGACGTTTATGCCTTTCCCCCCTTCACGCTGCTAAGACAAGTGCTCAACAGAGTAAGAACCTCCCAAAACCTAAAGATGACTTTGGTAGCGCCCTGGTGGCCGGAGAGAGAATGGTTCGCGGATCTGAAAGACCTGGCAAGCCATCCGCCATGGCCTCTGCCCCCCAGGTCAGATCTACTGAGTCAACCGCACTTCCTCAGGTTCCACGACAACCCTCTCTCTCTTCGCCTTCACGCCTGGAGACTATCGAGCGACTCCTGAGGAAGGAGGGGTACTCCTCCTCCACAGCCAAGAGGATGTCCCTATATCTAAGAAAATCCTCTACCGTAGTCTACCAGGCGAAGTGGGCCGCCTTTACGAAATGGTGCGCGACAAAACAAATAAGACCTCTCAAAGCCTCAGTCCCTGACATAGCTGATTTTCTAGTGTACCTTAGGGATAAAATAGGAATGTCAATCCCGGCTATTAAAGGAGTACGAGCAGCCTTAGGCCAAGTCTTTCTCCTGAAAGGCATCGACCTGGGGACCTCAAGACACATAGGGATGCTGATTAGAAGTTTCGAACAATCCTGCCCTCCCCAAGCCAGGAGAGTGCCTAGATGGGACCTGGCCAAGGTCCTGAAAATGTTGTGTCGTCCGCCCTTTGAACCACTCAGAGATATCGGGGACAAAGATCTCACCCTCAAGACAGTCTTCTTACTAGCCTTAGCTTCGGCTAAGAGGGTAGGTGAGATCCACGGTCTCTCCTACGACGTGGCACACTCCAAAGGGTGGAAGGAGGTATCTTTCAAGTTCGTACCCTCCTTTGTAGCAAAGACTCAGAACCCAGCAGTCTGGGACCCGAGGTTTGAAGGTTTCTCTTTTCCGGCCATCCCCAAGACAGGTAATACGGACGACCTGAAGTTATGCCCGGTCAGGACGATCAGGAAATACCTGGAAAGGACGGCCCATCTCCGTCTGGGTGCCAAGAACCTCTTCGTCTCTTCAGGCGTTAATAAGAAGCAAGTGTCCAAGAAAACTATTTCCTTCTGGCTGAGACAAGTCATCACTAGGGCTTATGAAGAAGACAAGGTGGCGGTACCAGGCACTCCCCGTCCCCATGACATCAGAGGCCTGAGCACTTCCTTGGCCTTTGAGAGAAATATGGCAGTGGGCCAGATCCTGCAGGCCGGCACTTGGTCACACCAGTCGACCTTCACGGCCCACTACCTCAAAGACTACTCAAGAAAGTCTTTGGATGGATTCTCCATTGGGACAGTCATCGCCGCCCTCCAAGCTGTGTAGTGGCAGGCTGGAAGACGTCCCCAACAAGTGAATAGACTCATCCCTACTTCTTCAGGAGAAGATTCAGTAGAGAAAATGTCAAGAGGTAAGCCTTAAATTATAAGCGTAAGTTTTTCACTGCTACCCCCTATCCGCTCTCTGTACCCCCGCATTACGTAGCCCTCCAGGCACCATGTGCCTAACCAAGTGGCAGAATGGCTCTCCCGCCTCCTAAAGTGTAAGTCTCCGAAGAGGTAATTCGAGGTAAAGTATTCGTGTCGGAACAAATGAAAAATTTTAAGTAATTTTTATTTTTCCTAACATACTTACCGAGAATTACCTCTGAGTAATGGCCCTCCCTTCCGTCCCCGAGTGCCATTCTTCCATTGCCGAGTCGGGCTAAACGGAGGACTTAATGAGATCCTGACCCGGGAAAAGCAGTGACCTGCCCTAATCCGGGCCGCAGGAATTATCCTGGCGGCGGGGGTAGGAACTATCGGGAGCGAGATAGGGGGGGTAGCGCGGGAAATCTTGGTCGAGTTTGAGAGAGGGTCAAGGACCCTCCGAAGAGGTAATTCTCGGTAAGTATGTTAGGAAAAATAAAAATTACTTAAAATTTTTCATTTTAAACTTAAAAATAATCAAAATATTAACCGTTTCATAACTGCTCACGTGTTCTTATTTTAAAATAGAGTAACCCCAAAGTTATCACAAATATCACATAATCCCAATGATAGATGAAAAATTGCATAGTAGATAAGTACTGTACTGTACAGTATATATATTATAATCATCCAATTTATTCCATATTTGTTATCATCTTTATAAATTTAGGCTTTTACAATCTCTCATCACCTTTTCTGCACTGCTAAACCTTTTTGAACTAAAAATAACTTTTACTGTACACATCCTTATGTATCAAAGAAAACATTAAAATTGAATGCACCAGTGAAGATAAGTACTAAAACTTGATTGATGATGATTAGCTGGGCAGTACAGTACAAAACAATACATATGATGACAATGATGAGGTAAACGTAGTGTACACTACAGCAAAGAAAAAAGCATCACTTTACCAGGCACTTCCCCAGATGGTGCAATATCTTCGGTGTCATCCACCATAGTAACTTTTATTTTGACGGAGCACATTTTTTTTTTTTTTTCCAGGGTGAGGAACATAGTCTCGCTGCCCTTCCTTGTTCTCGTACTCACCAGCGGTCAGTTTGACAGTAGAGACATCTTTACCGTATAGGGACACATTCATAAGGTTTAACCTCCTCTGAAGTTCATCAAATAAGACCTTGCCAGCATTAAATTTGGTTGGTTTAGTGGAAGATGTCATAGATGGTCCTGAATCTGGGTCATCATCACTGCCATCCATAAACTTATAGAGCTGCATAGACTTCTCACTCATAGCCTGGTATGGTAAGAGGTAGATTCAGTGATGCCATAATTGCGACCTACGTACAGCTGTATAGGTTCTCCCATTCTTAAGCATGTTGAGGAGTTTCTTTTCCACTATAAGCATCTTTCTGTGATGCTTGGGTTCATTACCAGAAGCTTTAGAAGGGCATTTGGGTGGTATTGTAGGGCTGGCCTAAAAGTGATCCTGCAGTCTTATAGGCAATCAGTGACCAAGATACTGAACAGAGTGCTCTGATTGGTCTTGTCTCCTCTACTGGCCAATGGTGTGCCAACTAGGAAATCATCTGGGCAAACTAGGTTACTCACACCTGCTTCCAGTTTCATTTTCCATACAGTTATGCAATTCTTTGTATCCCCTACTGTACACTATTAATTTTCTTTTAAAATATTTTATCTAACAAGTTATACAAGGAAATACTTTACTGTATTTCTATTTATCAGTTTACTATTAATTTTTTGGCCCAAAATTACTATAATCCTAATCTTGACGAATCTAAATTTGTATCAGCCCACTGAAACCTGTGATATTATGATTTGATGAAATAGATTTAAACATTCAGTAATAAATTAAGAAAATCTGTGATGTACAGAGGGAGCAATAGGTAAACTGCGATATGGTGAGGGATTACTGCATACCCTAAGGATAAAATTTCATAAAATACAAATAAACTGGGCACTTTATAAGACAATGACTAGTGAGAAGGCTCAGATTATTGAGAGAGGTATCAATGTCAAATTAAGCAAGATGTAAAAGTAAGCAGAAAGTATACAAGAAGAAAATGGAGAGAACTTATCAAATGACTAATCCTGTAAATGCAAAACCAACATGAACTGACAAATGATATTTTACAGTCATCTAATCATCGTCATCATCATCACCTATCTTTTTTTCGTGTCAACTTCCCCTCTCAAAGGATTAAATGTCAAATAAGTTCACTCAGTTCAGTCTTGTACACTTTCTGTCTGAATTTTCATATGCCCGAGGTTTATGTCTATGCTTTCCTTTCCATGACTCCTTTGGTATCTTTACAAATATTCATCCTGCTACTTCCATGTCTACTCCATTTTTCACAATTGATGCCTCATTCCTTCTCATCAGATGTTGAAACCATCTAAATCTTTGAGCTTTCATTATATTTTGGGTGCTTGCATCTCTCTACAACTTCCTCACGATTTTCTCACTACACTGCCAGTGACTTCTTGGAGAAGTTCAAGTCCTTAGTACTGAGGGCTGCACAGCTTATGTCCTTGGTACTGGGGCATCTATTCTATACCCCTGAAACTGGGTCAGTTTTGCCCCTTGGATAAGGTTGGTTGCTATGCAGACCTGTACATTATTGGATACATGACTACTTACATTAGAAGAAATTCCTTGCGTTCATATTTGATAGCAAACTACCCTAGCTTTCACTTGGTTACTCTTAATGCCAATAAATAAAACTCAAAGATGTAAAAAAAAACAGTGGCTAGAGTAGATTTTGGGATAAATGGAATAGTACTGGGTAAGACCCTTGACTGGCTTGAGTTGATACATCATCCTAGAAGAGGTGATGAAGAACTCTAGAGGCTCTTGAAATTTCTCTTACTGAATGATTGAAATTGATATCCAGAATCCTGCAGTTAGGAGTGAGAACACTGATATAAAAAAAGAAGCCTTCCTTTTACAATTTTCTGATTATTTATTGATCAAGGAACCAATCATTGCTGATACTGTAAGTAAACCAAGTGAATATACCAACAATAATCATGTGGGGTCCCTATCAACCCTAACCTATATGTATACATTAAACAGCTTATCAAGCAACCCACAAGATCTAAGAAAGGGTCAATTTGAACAATACTAAAATATGTAAAATAATGCAAAACATGTGACTAATAACCAGAATGGTAAAGTATAAAAAATCTACAGTTAGCATACAAAAAGGCTAATAATCCCAACAACCTGATAAAGGCTGACAATCCCAACAACTTAGAAAAATAAAAGTTCTTTCCAAAAGAACCTAAAAGCAATCATAATAAACATTAAGCACATACTGGTTCTTACCCATTCCATAGTGTTACAACCAAACAACTGCTCTTCTATTGCTATGAAGCATTCCTAAAAGGTTGCTCATGGAATGCAGAGGCAAGGGACAGGACAATGCCTAGACTGATCATATATACATATGATCAGTGCCCCAGCACCATCTCCATCAAGCTAGAAACAAGGAGGGCCAGGGAGTGGCTGTTGATGGCTCTGCAGGTAGACTTAAAGGCTTCCCCAAACCCCCATTCCATGCTTACAAGGGCAACGAGGGTGTAGACATTAATAGAACCATTGAGCTTGAGCAGGTCTCAAACTCCCATCCAACAGATTGCTAAGCAGGAACATTTCCAATAAACTCACCATGAAGCTCGCTATACAGTACATTAAAAACGAGTTACATTATTACATGAAGATAAAGTGAAATACAGAATGAAATGTAGATGAAGAGGCAACCCCTCTAAACTTGCAAGAGCCAGGGGAAATTATATGTCGGTGGTGTAGTTAAAGAATGAGTTGCCAACCATTACATATGTAACTTCAGCACAGTATCCCTGAACGATGTTCTTCCCTATTTGGAGAACAATTTGTAAAAAGCAAAACTAAAAATGTAAGAATTGTCATGGATTTGTTGTAACAATATTTTTTTTTTATCTAATAGCTTGTTAACAAATTCAGGCTAGCCCTAAAGAGTAGTGGCCTTGAAGGATATGAGAATTTTTATTAGTGAACACAATGTAATCAACAATTATAAATAAATATTCAGAAAACCACAGAAAACTGGGAAATTTAAGGGAGAAAAGTGTTCATAATCAATTTAGTATAATGTAGGGGAAAATGATTTATGGAGTTACCTGCCATCCCCATATCTTGCACAAGTTTCATTATAAAGCATATGCTATCAAGGTATGCCTTGATAAAATATTTTTCAATATTTGAAATTCAACCTATCTGTCCCCTTCTCCTAACATCTCATTCACTTAATCATACAGTACTATCAGTTGTAAGTCCTTAGTTACTTGGTAAAGTACATTGCAAAAAAAGGAAAGATATTTTCTAGACTTTCTACGCCTACTGTATTTCATACAGCCATATTGAGTAAGATCCATCAATAAGATAACACTTGAGTCAGTTATGCGAAATCAACTTCATAGTCTAATTATTACAAATTATAGACCAAACCAGTAATTACAGACTGGCTGGATTAGCCCAATGGATTTACTCTTAAAGGAGCATTAAAAATTTAACCCATCCTAACGTAAAAAGGTTGAACTAAGAGATTGACCAAGGACATCCGGTGAAAATCAGTAGCAAAGTTATTGGAGCTCAACAGATAGGGTCAAGAACCTTTCCTATGGATTGGTAGATGAGATACTAAGAATTCAAAAATTAATTTTTAAGTTAGTATATTCAAAAGGTTGACAAGAACACAATACCAGTTTCATTTCTGGGCTTGAACCTGTGCCGGCCAGTGAATAAGCTCCTATTAGCACTTATTCTTAGGTAATTTACTGCTAAATATACCAGAGAAAAAATGTAAAGGAGTGCTAGGTTAACTAGCTCGCTCACCTATTGGTGTCGGTATAGAATTGGGCGTATAATCCAGAGGTCCCGCACTATTTAGATTCATCCACGACAAAGACCCCAATAGAGGAGAGCCGTTCAACCTCACTCGGCACCACCAACTCTGCATCCGCTCAGAACCCAACTCCTTTTTAGCACGCCTGTGTGGTAACCCGCTTATTTGTGCTCTCATGTTTTTGCCTTATTTTTCGCTGGATTATGGCTTCTACATCGGTTTCCCAGGAGACACCGTCTAAGTTAAGTACCAAGCTATGTTTTGCTGTGTTTTGAGCAATCTACTATGAGATTCAGGGCCTCTGTAACACGGTTTTTTCGCAATAACTTTTTTTCTATGAATTTCATAAATATAACACTTAATCAGAATGCACATTATATCTACACATAAATTTTGACTATATTCTGCATTTCGTAGGTTGAATAAATTTGGTACTTTATTAAGTAAAAGTGACGATTTTTGAAGACGGGCCAACTTACTCAGAGAAAAGGTTTCGAACGCACTCGTTACGTAACTTATGACGGCATTTCTTCTCTCTTTCTCGATCGATGATTGGCTATACGTAACGAAGGCTATACCTCTGCCAACAATAACACAAAAGTGTAAATAAAAGCAAAGCAGTACACCTTTATGAACTCTGAAACCTCTCCACTGAGAATTGTCATAATAAACAAACGAACAAAATATGTTAATAAATACAAAAACACTTCGATTATAGGTCTAACTCCCAGAATAAGTTTCCTAAGAAATTACAGTCTACTTTATAGGTCACAATCAGATTGACAAGGTGTATGGATTAGTTGGTAATTTTCAAAAACGTAGTAGACCAGCTTGATTTGATAACTGCTATATCCAATGTCCAGTAATTTTTATTTATTGTCTAGCTACCTACGTATTTACTGTAAAAAATAAAAAAAAAATAAATAAATAACTGGTACCATATTTTGGCTTTAAACCTTCACCAGTAATTGTCGTCAGAATGATGACTTCACGAGGCTCCACCCACTTTGGCCTCGTTGTAATTCAGGATAACACTGAAGGCTATCATGGGCATTGTTGGATTAGAAAATTTAAATTCTGGCTAAAAAAATAATTTTTCGAGTAGTTGTAAGAAGTGGTAAATGATCCTCAAGGATCCCAGCAGTTGGCCTAAACGTTTAATTCATGTATAGTACTGTTACGGCACTACTGCTACAGTACAGTAGTATTACTACGCTAGCACAAATACCCCACCCACATTTATGTATCGTTCCGCCATTCATAAAGTCTTTGTCATATTCTTTCACTGTGCAATAAACCATGGCCTCCTCGGAAATTAGGTTTAACTTTAGATGATAGGTTATTTCATTAAGCTGACAAATTATGGCAACTGGGTATGTTATTGCCGATGTTGAAGCTAAATATAAAGTATGGTATCATTCCTTCATTGCATTATCATCTTTACTACTATTTGTTTTGCTACATGTAGTAATTATTTTAAAGGATAAATTAATTATGTTCACTTCACTTCTATAAATTACCATTAGATGTACAAATAAAACTCCTAAAACTATTCAGGATATATTTATAAAATGCAGTCATGCCCAAAACATAGCTAACACGGTTAGTCTGATGGAGATTTTAGCACAAAAATCTTATTTTAACAAAAATGGTTATATAAAGACTGTTTACATACAATCCCTCTCTTTCTCTCTCTTTTGGTGGCATAGTGAATAGTTAATAGAAATGTTCAAAAGCCTGAATGACATTACAAGTATTATAATCCTGTTACGCTAAATACAAATCAGACTATAAACATTGGATTTAAACTAGAAACTGAATAATTACCTATTCAGGCTATAGTAAATATGGCCACGGGCTTTCTCTTGACTGTATAAAGTTGCAAGTCGTAAGACAAAACGGATTTTGAGCGAAGCGAAAAATCTATTTTTGGGTGAGATAGCCATGGCGTCCTGATGGAAGGTTCCTGTTTGGTAGCTTCCTTGGGTATAAGACTACTAAGATATTCCCAGAGAATTTAACCACAGGTTATCACAGAATTCTAACTTCTGGAGCGAGTATCTCAAAGGTTTCCCTTTAAGACATCGTAATACAACAGGGGACACGCATGTCTGGTCGTGCCACATAGCTATCTCCACCCCGAACAGAGTTAACGCTTCGGTGTGTAAGGGCTGAGAATAGCTGGGAGCCGTTCCACAGCTAATCTCACTCGTGGCTACTACTGATACTCGAGACGTAAACAAACGGACGCCATTGCTCTAATGACGTCACGCGCGTCTTTATCCTGGCGCCAGTTGCTGCCCATCACCATGATACAATTGTGTAGGGTGGGAGCAAACTGAACGAAGTAGTAGGGAGGGTCCATCAGGACGCCATGGCTATCTCACCCAAAAATAGATTTTTCGCTTCGCTCAAAATCCGTTTTTTGGGCTCAAGCCATGGCGTCCTGATGGAAGAGTACCAGAGAATCAATGTATCGTGGTAGATTTTCCCCCAGAGTTAAGTGCCTAGGCATTGACAAAACAGCAAAGTAATCTTAGGTAAGAACCATAGGAACGAAATATCCTGTCCCCCATTGGTAGGAAGTTCCCATGGGCTATGCCGACGTCAAAGTGGTATTGAAGGGCTATTCATCTTGACAGAAGAACTTTTTAAGAGCTTAGAGATGAAGCAGAATGTTTGATATTTGTATAGGAACATTCTGAAGTAGGCCAGTGGTGGTTGGGCACTGTGTGTAGAGTTCATCTCCTGATTATCAGAAGTAAGTATTCGTGTAGGAACCTTACTGAGGCAAGGTGAATATAATTTAGGAATGGACATCTTAAATTCTTCATGACCATAAGAAAGGAGGAGTAAATAAAACTATGACAGTATGTATTTCATAGTAAGTAGGAGCTGAAAGAGACGCATAAGTAATAAAATAGAAATTTTATTTCACAATGCAGAAATTAAATAATTTACAGCAAAAGTAAAGTTCATTTACAGTAATAATAATGTACATAGAAATAAAGGCTTGCTCTTGAATCTGAAAGGGAATTTCAGGATTAGTAGGTACTCGTTCTCGAGGAACGCAAGTCTTTAAATAACACATCATGCTCAAGGCATGCGGCACTTGTGTAACACTATGACATTTCACCTGGGATAAGAACAGTTATAAAAGCACTAAGTGTTTTTAGACATCACTATGAATCACTCGAGGGTCAACATAGGCACCCGAAGAGTTAGAGTCCCAAGTAACTCACTGTTCTACGCAGAGTTAGGTGCAGGTTTCATAACACTACCTGCGGCTACCACAAAATGTTTGATTTCGTGCACTTGTTTCGCATAATGTTTAAAGAAAACTCGCGAGGACTTCCAGCCCGTAAAGTTTTTAAGGCTCTCAAAGTCCATGCTCTGAAAGAAGTTCAGAGAAGATGCCACTTTTCTAGGATCATGACCAGCGGGTGTACTGTTCGGATCCGCTCTGCGAATGAAGTAGGTGATTTTCGCTCTTAATTGTTTCAGTGACAGGTCGCTGCCCGATGTTTCTCCTTTGAAGAGTTGGCCTCCACCAAAGTTTGAAGTTCTGCGAAGATAGACCTTGAGGCTCTCTACTGGACATAGAGAGACATCCTCCTTCAGGGGGCATATTCTCCAAGGGCCCCATCTTTTGGTGGGTAATTCATTTTTGGCGAGAAACGTCGGATCAGGGGAGAGGGTCACTTCTCCTGAATCAGCAAACAGGATGTGTCCCTCTTCTCTTGATAATGCCACTATTTCGCTGACTCGAGCTCCCGAGGCGAGAGCAAATAAAAATATAACTTTCTGAGTCAGATCCTTGAGGGGGCATGAATCATTGTCCAAGTTGGAGGCGAAATGGAGCACCTTGTCTAGTGACCAGGAGATCGGTTTCGGAGGGGGTGCTGGGCGTAGGCGAGCACATGCTTTCGGCAGTTTGTTAAAGATGTCGCTGGACAGATCAATTTGGAAAGCATATAGAATTGGTCTAGTCAAAGCCGATTTGCAGGTCGAAATCGTATTGGCTGCTAATCCTTGTCCATGAAGGTGAATGAAGAAGGACATACAGAAATCAATGGTGATTTCTTTAGGATTTTTTGCTTTAACAAAGGAGACCCATTTCCTCCAGGATGATTCATATTGCCGTCTCGTGGATTCGGTCTTGTATTCCTCTAGGAAGTCTAGACTTTTCTTCGAGATCCCAAACCTCTTCTTTGCGGCAAGGGAGAGAAAATCATGAGATGAAGGTCCTTGATTTTCGATGATGAAGCGAAGACAGTCGACTTCTGTACTTGTTGAGAGAGAACTGGGCCCGGGAGAGGGATCAGCTTGGGCTGCAGCTCCAGGACCAGGGGGTACCAGTTGCTCCGGGGCCACTTGGGAGCCACTAGGGCCGCTGTCCCTTTGAAGGTTCTGTTTGGAGAGGACTTTCAACAGAAGGTTGGTGGGAGGGAACAGGTATATCTTGGACCATCTGTTCCAGTCCAGTGACATGGCGTCCACCGCTTCTGCTTTGGGGTCCTCGTACGGGGCTACGTACAGAGGAAGTTGATTGTTGTCGCTCGTTGCAAAGAGATCTATCTGAAGTTCTGGGACTTGATGAGAGATGAAGGAGAATGATCTTGCGTCTAGAGACCATTCCGACTCTATCGGGTTTGTCCGAGATAGAGCATCCGCTGTCACGTTGCGGAATCCTTGTAGGTGAACTGCAGACAGGTGCCACTTCTTCTTCTCCGCCAGACGGAAGATTGGGAGAAGCACCTGATTTATCTGGGGCGATCTTGAGCCTTGGCGATTGAGACAACGAACTACCACCGAGTTGTCTAGGGTTAGACGGATGTGGATCGAGGGCGGCGGGGATAGCTTCTTCAGAGTAAGAAGGACCGCCATGGCCTCCAAGATGTTTATGTGGAACGTCTTGAATAGTGGAGACCAGGTCCCTTGAGCTTGTTTCAGGTGGGAGTGACCTCCCCAGCCCTCCAGTGAGGCATCCGTGTGGATGTTGAGTGAAGGAGGAGGGTGTTGGAGAGGAATGGACCTTTTCAGGGCCATTGCTTCCGACCACGGCTTTAGGAGGCGTCGAAGTCTGTTTGGAAGCCGTCTCTTGAGGTCTCTTCGAGCGATGGATGCCGATCGTCTCCAGACTCCCGCGGCATCCTTTAGCTGTGCACGAAGCACTGGGTTTGTCACTGAGGCGAATTGTAGAGAGCCTAGAACTCGTTCCTGCTGTCGTCTTGAAATGCGTTTGGATTTCAGTAGTCGCTTGACAGACCCTGCTATTTCCTTCCTTTTCTTCTGGGGGATGGAAAGGCGGTGTGACTGAAGATTCCAGTGGATTCCCAGCCACTGAAACTTCTGAGCCGGAGAGAGGCGAGATTTCTTCTCGTTGATCTTGAATCCCAGGTGTTCTAGGTACTGGGTAACTTCGTCGCAAGACTTTGTACACTCTTCGGGCGATGGAGCCCAGACTAGCCAGTCGTCGAGGTAGGCCATCACCTGGACGTTTCTTAGGCGGAGCTGTTGTACTATGGCGTCTGCCAGCTTTGTGAAGATCCGAGGGGCCACATTGAGGCCGAATGGCATGGCCCGGAAGGCGTAGCTTTTCCTTTGGAGTCGAAATCCTAGGTAGGAGGAAGCGTGATGGTTCATTGGAATGTGCCAATAGGCATCCGCCAGGTCTATAGAGACCGTGTAGGAACCTTGAGGCAGAAGGGTCCTTATTTGTTGAAGCGTCAGCATCTTGAATTTGTTGTTCTCTATGAACTTGTTGAGGGGGGATAAGTCCAGAATGACTCTGAGCTTGTCTGAGTCCTTCTTGGGAACGCAAAACAGTCTCCCTTGGAACCTGGTGGACTTTACCTTCCTTATCACCTTCTTGTTCAAGAGGTCTAGAACATATTCTTCCAGAATGGGGGTCGATTGTTGGAAGAACCGCTGGAAGATTGGGGGTGGTTGCACCCAACTCCAGCCTAGACCGTTCTTGATGATGCTGTGTGCCCAAGGATCGAAGGTCCAACGATCCTGGAATTGGCGGAGTCTTCCTCCCACCGGAAGCACTTCATTGCTTCTGGTGTCCCGAGGACTTGTTGCCTCGGCCGCTAGCTCCCTTTCCTCCTCTACCTCTGGAGGGACGACGAGAGGCGTCTCTGCTTGCACCCCTGGACGAGCCTCTACCTCTGGCATGAAAGGTAGTGGATGGCTGCTCAAAGGCAGGGGTGAAGACCGGTGACTGTGACAACACCGGTTGGGGGACCAATTGAAAGGTCTGTTGTGGTTGGGCAACCACTTGGGAGGTAGCGGGTCCCGGAAACTGACGTCTTTGTTGACGTTGCTGGGGTTTCGGTTTCTGAGGTTTCCTCTTAGGCTGAGGTCCATCGTCCTGAGAGGTTTTCCTTTTCCTGGACATGCCCCACTTGTGGAGAAGGTTCCTATTCTCCGTGGCGGCTCTGTCCGTTATTTCCTTGACAAGGTCCGAAGGAAACAGGTGCTTTCCCCAGATGTTGGAGGAAATCAGCCTCCGGGGTTCGTGTTTCACGGTGGCACCGACAAACACGAATTCACGACAGGCTCTACGAGCCTTTATGAAATGGTACAAGTCCTTCATTACCGTGAGTAAGTGGGATTTGGCCAGTACCATGTAGTGATCGGGTACTGCTGTGTCACAGGCCATAACTTCAAGTTGGACTTGATGAGAAAGAGACGCTGCAAGCCTCTCCTTCGTGTCTTGTTCCCGGCGAAGGAGGTGATCATTGAGCTTAGGGAGGTCTTCATTAAACTGACGTCCGGCAACGTCAGGATCGAGCCTACCCACAACGAAAGTATGTTGGACATCTTTCCATTGTCTAGTGTCAGGGGGCGTTACGATGGAGAAGGGTCTGCACTCCTCCAGTGCAGGGCAGGGTTTCCCTTCTTCCGCCGCTTTAAGGCATGCAGCCAAGGCCTTTTCCAAAAATGGAAGAATCGCAGTGTCGGGAGCGACATAAGTAGGATGCTTCTTGCTCAAGGCAGGAAGCTTAGAGCAGGTAAAGCCCCTGCTCTTAAATGCGGAGGCTAGCATAGCCTGGGCCTTTGCGAGATCGAACACTATCTCTTCCTTAGGTTCGGTCTCCTCCTTCGAGGCAGGTTCGGAACGAAGCCGGACGTAACAGTCCGGGTAGGCCTCGAAGCTTGGGAAGAATTCCACATCTTCCAACGGGACCGTGCCGATTTTGTCACTAACAAAGATCCTGCCGGTCGCAATAACCATATGCTCTGCATACCTCCACGGGTTGGCATGAGAGCAAGCTGGGAGATCCTTAACCGAGATCTTCTTCGGTTCTCTGGATCCAATCATAGACCTGATGGACTCCTGGTTCTCCTTCAGTCTGTCGTCCATGACAGCTCTAATCAGTCGGATCAGTTCTTGTGTAGAAGAGGAAGGATCCGGGGTCGAGGAGGTAGACGGAATGGACACATCCGTCGGTGTAGGAGTAGGCGGAGGGATGGACGAGGGAGTAGCTCCAATCTCCGACTCGGTGTATTCCACCTTGTCTTCGTCCTCTTCGGCTCCTTGAGCCATAAGCGTCTTCTCCGTGTCTTCCGAGACGTCAGAGATCTGTTCATCCTCTTCGGAATCTAGGCGACACTCGTGCATGGACTGAGCCATGACCACATCAGGTTCCACCGTAATTTGGACAGTGGGGATTGCTTCCTTTGGAACCACTGAGTCAGGGGAGGCCTTAGGGAACAACAGGGACCTCAGTTCTTCGGTGGCCAGGTACGGTCCAGTGGCATTCCTCTGAAAACCACGCACCCACTTGCGCAGTTTCTCACGAGCAATGTCTCTAACCTCCGCTGAGGGAGGGTTATGGAAGGCCTCAACTAGGTAGGCCTGGCAGACCGTACATTCCAGTGGATTCCAGAACTTCCAATCCCCTTTCTTGTCTGAGCAAGGGGCGTGAGTCCTGCACGCCGTATGTCCGTAAAACTGGGAGCGTTTCACGGCACAGTATGCGAAATCGCACTTCATCTGCTCCTCCTGTGGAAGAAAGAGAAAATGAGTATGGGGGAGTCATAGGAATGGCTCTTAAATTAAGTTAATATTAATCATTAATTTTAACTTACAGAAGGTGTGATGCATAGAGAGTGAAACAGTAAAGGAGAACACGCTCCATGCATCTCGCCCGGCTGGTTACCATAGGCTTGGTCCTGGGATAATCCAAATGACCGAGATCATTGGATATAGTTTCTTAGGATTCCCATTATATTGGAACTCCATGGAAAGCCAAGGACAAGGTTGGGATCGAATTCATTCGGTTCCCAGATAAGAGCCAGAAGGTCTCATTAAGGGTAACTGCTTCTGGCAACCAGCCGTGCTAAGATGCACATAGCATGCTGGAAATAGAAGAATGCAAAGAGACAGCATGATCACTAATAGAGCAGTACTAGGTACTGATCTTAGAAGCAAAGCAGCTTATCTATTTGCCAGGTAGGGCTATCTTAGTCTTATGATAGCTACAGAGAGGGGGTGCAAGTATTCTTGACGCCTCCGGGGTATCCGGCAAGCCGCCGGCACGCCGGAGCTCGCTCCAGCATAGATTCTGGCATTAGAACAGACAATTTTCAAAAGTCAGTTAGATACCAGGATGGCGGCCGCCGGCACAACGGCGGCACGCCGGCAGGGAGCGGCGGCTCCGGCAGCCGGAGGATGCCGGATTGGTGACTGGGGTAAGGATGGTACAGGTAGTATCGGGTTGCCGGCAGTATATGCCGGCACTCCGGAGATCGACCGGCAAGCGGACGATTAGATAGGAGTAGGAGAGCCGCCGGTAGTAGCCGGGGGCAGCCGGCAGTCCCTCGGAACACGGGGGGCTGGCGGCAAGGGTAGGGAAGTCACCAAGAGGCAGGTATTGCCGGCATAAGAGGCGGCAAGAGACCGGCACCCGGATAGATAGAGAGACAGGGGGAGGGGGGGAAGGATGCAGGAAGTACCTTCAGGGTTCCAGACATCCCTCCCCCTCCCTGAGGGGGTGTACCCATGATAGAGACAGGCTCTATCATCCATATGCAGGGGTCACTAGGGACCGGGAGCAGGTAGCCCAAGGGAGGACTAGGGAACACCCAAGATGGGGGGGGGGGAGACTCCCTTATGCAGAGCTACACTAGGAACTAACCTTATAGGACACTATGAAGGTATATGTACCAGAGCGGACTGCACAAGGAAGCTCGGGTAGCCCTACTCTTCCACCCTAAGGAGGAGTTGTAGGACAGGGGACAGATGAGTATAAACTAACCTAAGCATAGGCTAGGCTATACAAGAGATAGGTGGGGAGGGAGAAGAGAGGGGTCTTCCCAGGAAGGGTTTCTGTACCAGAATGGCCACAAAGGGAAGGGAGGACACTCCCTAACCTAAGATTAGGCTGATCGGCTAAAACGGTGCAAGAGTACAGTTTCAGCATGGAACAGAGAAACCTTCCTAACCCGACCTAGATCAGGGCTAAAAGTCCTGAACTAGGCAAGGAGGAAGACGTATCGCTATCGCAGGAAAGTCGCAGACTATCCTAGCCATAGAGGTAGGCTAGCCTAACCTCACTCTCAGACGCAATCCTAAAGGGGGTTCATTCCTTTAGGGAGGACTGAGAGGCGATATAATACTCTATTAGACAATAAATCCCTTTACTCAGAAAAGGGATCAAGGCTAATTAGAGGGAATGCCAAGGCAGGGGATGAAGGAAGCATATAGGGGTCCTAAGGTTAGGTTAGGCTAGTAAGAATCACTGACTAGCCTATCCCCTATATGGTCCCTGAAGGCGAAAACATTTGCATCACTAGTCAAAAGTATTGTAAAATAATAATGCCACTATCTTCATAACTTAGTCTAGGATCACTGATAAATCATGCATGAACACTTGTATATAGGCTCCTGGCCTGGGGGCTATAGTAGCCGACTGGTATGAGGTCAATCGATGACCGATAAAAAGCGTCTAAACACGATATAAAAGTTCCTAGCTATGAAGACTAAATAAACTAATGTATTCGATTAGTATATAAGGCCGGAAGCGTTGTTGTGGCTAACTAAATAAGACATGCAAAACAACAACGACGCCATAAAATGGCGGGTCCGGTAGAGGCACAGCTCTGCCACAAAACATCAATTATTTCGCAAAATAATATTTACTTTACGGCCAGAGCTTAATTAAACAATACTGGAACCTTGTACTCAACTTTCCAGAAGAAGGCGAGGCTGAAGGTAACGACATAGCGAAGATGCAAAACGATAAAGTTCACACAAGGGAAAATCCGTCTCAGTAGGGCAGCTACTAAACAAAGGATAAAGACGCGCGTGACGTCATTAGAGCAATGGCGTCCGTTTGTTTACGTCTCGAGTATCAGTAGTAGCCACGAGTGAGATTAGCTGTGGAACGGCTCCCAGCTATTCTCAGCCCTTACACACCGAAGCGTTAACTCTGTTCGGGGTGGAGATAGCTATGTGGCACGACCAGACATGCGTGTCCCCTGTTGTATTACGATGTCTTAAAGGGAAACCTTTGAGATACTCGCTCCAGAAGTTAGAATTCTGTGATAACCTGTGGTTAAATTCTCTGGGAATATCTTAGTAGTCTTATACCCAAGGAAGCTACCAAACAGGAACCTTCCATCAGGACGCCATGGCTTGAGCCCAAAAATGCAGTTTTGCAACCACGGGGGCAATTCCAAATCCTGTTAGCCTTTCTTGACTGTTATGGGTTTCAGAGCCGATGGAAGAAGTTGAATGGGTGTCTGGTGGATGGGCGGGGCAAAATTTTGTCAAAAGGTGTTTACATTGCTTACGTAGTGAATGTTTTCGACTCTTGGCTCGTTATCACTGGCCATGGCGTCGGCTAGATCATTTTTACTCTATAAAAATTAAAACTATTGTGTTTAGGTTATTGATAATGCTGACAAAATTTGTGTGTGGTTGTAAAATATACATATGTCAACTTTCAGCTACATCCGATGCTTTGATAAGGAGCAAAGTCCAAAAAACCGTGTTACAGAGGCCCTGAATCTCATAGTAGATCGTTTAATATTTAAATTATAGGAGTTTATTCTCTTCGATCATCTCGGTCTTGCTCGATTCCGCTTACGGTTGGTACTCCTGTTTTGAGAGCTTTTAGTTTCACTCGCGGTGTTACTAAGTGTATTAATTTTATTATTAGTTTAAAATATTTATATGTTTTATTGTGGATATTCATTATTTAGCGTTTAGAACCCTTGTGGTTCATATTTAGGGCCGATATCAGGTTACGTATCGTAGATGGCTTGCCGACCTTCGTTACCGGGCGGCAATTTTTATTATATAAGCCATCAGGTTGTTGTCCTTTGGGATTTATTCATTATTTTGCATGCCTTGCCCTAATTTTTTATGTGTATATTTATATATTTTTCAACGCTATTACTTTTATAATGAATATTTGTGCTTATTACTCCGTATGATCTGTTTTGGTAGTGTTTGGGGATCGTCAGTTGGTAGCCCTGCTGCTCCGTATCACGTGATCCTCCCCAAAGCTCCCCCTCTCGCTAGGTTGGTGGCTAGGCTTCTCTCCCCCCTCCCCTAGGGGACCGTTGCCTTCCCTCCTTTTAGTGGGGGTAGTTCAGTGTTTATGGACTTTGTCCTCCGGGTGTCCTGGCGGTTTCGTCTCTGTCTAGACGGGTTGGCCACCGGTCAACAGAGTAGGATCCCGGTGCACCCTATTTTATATTCACCTATCACACTTTTATTATGTTATACGAAACCCTCCGGGTTCTGTTGGTGGTTCTTATCTACGGTTCCGCCCCCCTCTTAATTTATAACAGTTACTATGATTATATATGACAGATCACTATCCCGGAGTTACTATAAGTATTAGTTTATGGATGTACTTTTATATCCCGGTCCGGGGCTTAACCTCGCTCCGGGAAATCAGACACCATGTGTCTTAATTCTTTGTTGCATCCTTCCTTATGATCCCGGCTCGACCGGAATGGATAGTTATACTCTAGTCTTAAGTTAGACTTATGTTTAGGCCCCGGGTCCTCCGGACCCGCCCCTACTTAAGAGTATTACAGTTAAGCTCTAGTCTTAAGTTAGACTTATGTTTAGTCCCGGGTCCTCTGGACCCGCCCTACTTAAGAGAATTACAGTTTCTCATATACTATTCTTTTTATAGATGGTGCATTGTCAGACGACGGCCTGTGCGGCTGTTCTTCACCAGCCTTGTGGCCATACTGTGTGTAGGTCTCACGCCCTCTGCGGAGTTCAGCTGGAAGACATCGTAGTCTGGCACCCTGATAATTGTATGGTCTGTTTTGACCTCATCACCACCCTTGGATCTGATTCGGTGAGTCCCCGTTGGCTATGTTGCCTTTCTAATTATTTTACCTTTAATTGGTATACATACACTATTTAGTAAGATTTCTATGGTCTTGAAGGACCTCTGGGAATCTTCCTTTCTGTAATTCCCACTATTATTTCAGGCATCCCCGGAGCAGAAGACTGCGGCTCGGGCCACACTGAAAGTGTGGGTTGGGGGATTTGCCCGAAACGTGAAAGCAAAACAGCCTTACGTCCTTTCTGAAGACTACTGTACTATGATCTACCCTAATGCCAAGTCTTCAGCCGCTGTGGCTAGGCATGTTGCGGCACCCATCATTGCCGACATTGATGCCACTATTTCGGGATTCATCGACCACGAACAAGATCCGTTGGATGCCCCCGGAGATCTGGAAGACAATGTTGCCTCCTTGAACTTGGATGTGGAACCTATGTTGTTGGATGATCCGGATGCAGGTAGGGTGGTAAGTGAGGCAGGTGTTACCGTCGCTGAGATTCCTATCCTCAGCCCCGCTCTTTCTTCTTCATCTGATCTCTCTTCTTTCCATGGTTTTTCTGGGGACCGCGATTCGTCTCACCGATCACACCCGGTTCCCCCCAAAGATAAGTCTATATCTAGAACTTTGCCAAAATCTCGTAAGCCCCACAAGGCTTCCCATAGTTCCAAATCAAATACAAACCCGTCATCTAAGGCTTCCGGCTCCTCCTCTAAGTCTCACGACCCGGGAGTACAATGCGCCACTTCTGCTCCTAACCCGGGCCTTTCCGAATCAGCCATGCTTCGCATTGTGTCGGAGATGCAATCTAAGATTGTGTCGGAAATGCAGGCCAAGATGGACACGATGTTCTCTAACATTGGTCAGAGACTTGGGGCATTAGAGCATGGTACTCCAGAGCGAGTTCAAAGCTCTCTCATCCCGGATGCCTCTAAGCTTCCGCCGTTTACCAAGAATAACCCTTGGCGCATGGCTCTTCATTCCCCATTCTCAGACAGGATGTTAACGTTGGAAGGTCTTGGTACTCGTCCACTAGAGGATTTTGAATTCTTTCCTCCTGGTCTCGCATTTCCATTTCATGGTTATGCCAGGCTTACCGAGGAAGCTCTGGTTCGGCTGGATAAGGTCCCCAAAGAGACCGTCATTTTTCCAAAGGAACAAGCCCAATCTGTTTGGGCTAGGTTTCTGAATGATATAGGTTGCACCAATACCATGTTGACGCCTCATAAAAGTTCTTTCACAATGTTCTTAATGGACAAGAATACCGTGACTCCATGCGTCAATAAGATTGCAGAGCTTGCTTTTCAATATGCTCTGGAGGAGAAGCCCTTGCCTCCCATCCGAGAGGTAGATCCAATCTCCCTCCTTCTTCCTTCAGGTAATGAGTGTTGGGACAATGTCCATACCACCTTTACTTCTGGCAAGCTAACAGCGGACTGTGCATCAGTAATGTTTAGTGAACGGCTTCCCCGTCTCCCGGAATCCCTTATTAAACAGGAGTATGATTCCCGCCTACGTGTTGGTCGAACTTTGAACTTGGCCACGTCTACGGAGTCGATAGCCTTAACTTATGATACTGAGAGTATCTTTAAGTCTCTCAATAAGGCTACTTTGCAGTCGTTATATTTTGACTTATATGACTTTGCTCTTGCTAAACGTAGGTGCCGCAAACACGTCCTGGCTGAGGCGACTATTAGGCACGAGCCGAATAAACTTATCCGGTCCTCTTGTTGGGGTCCAAATCTTTTCCCTGAGGATCTTGTGGAGGAAGTCTTGACAGAGGCTACTAGAGTTAATCAGAGCCTTAAAGCCCGTTGGGGTTTGACTCCTAAGCGGAAATATGATCCCGCAAGTTACCAAGCCCGGGGTAGGAAGAAGCCCCGCCCGTATACCTCCACTCAGTTCCGGCAACAGCAGAGTAGCTCGTCCGTTTTCCGGCAGCCTCTTCCTCCATCTCCTGCTGTTCCTGCACAGCCTTCCACCTCTCAGGCTCCTTCCTCGGACGACTACGTCACCGTTCTGCTCCCTAAGAGCCAGCTTCCCGGTGCCTCCACCACCTCTCCAGCCTTTAACCAATCTTATGAGGCTCAGGGGCTCTTCCCAGGGTTATAACAGAGGGGCTCTTCCCAGGGTTATAACAGAGGTAGAGGCTACCACCGTGGTTCATACCAGAACAGAGGTAGAGGTAGATTCTTTCGCAAGGGAAAGAACTTCCGAGGCGGACGTGGAGGCAACTCCTCAAGCCAATACTGAGGTGCAGCGGGTAGGGGGGAGGCTTTATGCCTTCCGCAACAAATGGAGGTTCAGTCCCTGGGCTTTCAGTATCATCTCCAAGGGACTGGGGTGGAGTTGGATTCAAGGACCTCCTCCACCGAACAGATTTCATCAGCATTCCACTCCGGACCTAGTCGAATTTGTCCAGGACCTGTTACAAAAGAACGCCATACAAGAAACGAAACACCTGAAGTTTCAGGGTCGGCTGTTCAGTGTCCCGAAGAAGGATTCGGACAAGAGAAGAGTGATTCTAGACCTATCCCTTCTCAACTTGTCCATTCAATGCGACAAGTTTCGAATGCTTACCGTCTCGCAGGTGCGGACCTTACTTCCCCGTGGGGCCGTCACCACCTCTATCGATCTTACAGACGCCTATTATCACGTCCCGATAGCGAGACACTTCCGTCCGTATCTAGGCTTCCGCCTAGGAAACAAAAATTACTCCTTCAAGGTGATGCCTTTCGGGCTCAACATCGCCCCAAGGATCTTCACAAAGTTAGCAGAAGTTGCTGTTCAGGAACTCAGAAATCAAGGGATTCAAGTAGTAGCCTATCTGGACGACTGGCTCATTTGGTCAGACACCTCCCAAAATTGCCTAAAAGCCACTCACAGAGTCATCTAATACCTTCAATCTCTAGGCTTCCAGATCAACTTCAAGAAGTCCCGTCTTCTTCCGAAATCAAAGTTCCAATGGCTCGGCCTGCAATGGGATCTTATATCTCACACTCTGTGTCTTCCCAAACCCAAGAGGTTAGAGATTGCAATGAACACCAAACGCTTTCTCAAAGACAAAGTAAGTTCCAGACGACTCCAAGAGAGGATCCTAGGGTCCCTTCAATTTGCTTCAGTGACGGATCTACTTCTGAAAGCAAAATTGAAAGATATCAATCGTGTCTGGCGTTCGAGGGCGAACCGGAAGCTCCGGGACAGGAAAGTCCGCCTTCCTCCCATTCTCCGGGAAAGACTTCTACCTTGGACAAGGGCCAACAATCTGTCAAAGTCAGTTCCCCTTCGATTTCCGCCTCCGAAGTTAATCATTCACACGGACGCATCCCTATCAGGTTGGGGAGGCTATTCTCAGCTCAGGAAAGTTCAAGGTCTTTGGTCTCCCTTATTCCGCCAATTTCACATCAATGTGCTGGAGGCCATGGCAGTTCTTCTAACCCTGAAACGTCTCGCTCCATCCAAGAGACAACACCTTCGTCTGGTTCTCGACAGCGAAGTAGTGGTCCGCTGCCTCAACAGAGGCGGATCAAAATCAGGGCCTCTGAACCATGTTCTAGTAGCCATATTCTCCCTAGCAGCCTCGAACCGTTGGCATCTTTCAGCTGTCCACCTGGCGGGAGTCCGGAACGTAGTTGCAGACGCCTTGTCCCGGACCTCCCCTCTAGAATCGGAATGGTCACTCGATCTAAAGTCATTCCGGTGGATTCTCTCTCGGGTTCCGGGTCTCCAAGTGGACCTCTTCGCCACGGAGTCCAACCACAAATTGAGAGTATATGTGGCTCCCAATTTAGACCCTCAGGCCTACGCCACAGACGCCATGTCACAGAATTGGGACATCTGGGAAAGGATTTATCTCTTTCCC
>NC_090735.1:115130189-115185604 GCF_036898095.1 Palaemon carinicauda | reverse complement strand
TCCTGATTATCAGAAGTAAGTATTCGTGTAGGAACCTTACTGAGGCAAGGTGAATATAATTTAGGAATGGACATCTTAAATTCTTCATGACCATAAGAAAGGAGGAGTAAATAAAACTATGACAGTATGTATTTCATAGTAAGTAGGAGCTGAAAGAGACGCATAAGTAATAAAATAGAAATTTTATTTCACAATGCAGAAATTAAATAATTTACAGCAAAAGTAAAGTTCATTTACAGTAATAATAATGTACATAGAAATAAAGGCTTGCTCTTGAATCTGAAAGGGAATTTCAGGATTAGTAGGTACTCGTTCTCGAGGAACGCAAGTCTTTAAATAACACATCATGCTCAAGGCATGCGGCACTTGTGTAACACTATGACATTTCACCTGGGATAAGAACAGTTATAAAAGCACTAAGTGTTTTTAGACATCACTATGAATCACTCGAGGGTCAACATAGGCACCCGAAGAGTTAGAGTCCCAAGTAACTCACTGTTCTACGCAGAGTTAGGTGCAGGTTTCATAACACTACCTGCGGCTACCACAAAATGTTTGATTTCGTGCACTTGTTTCGCATAATGTTTAAAGAAAACTCGCGAGGACTTCCAGCCCGTAAAGTTTTTAAGGCTCTCAAAGTCCATGCTCTGAAAGAAGTTCAGAGAAGATGCCACTTTTCTAGGATCATGACCAGCGGGGTGTACTGTTCGGATCCGCTCTGCGAATGAAGTAGGTGATTTTCGCTCTTAATTGTTTCAGTGACAGGTCGCTGCCCGATGTTTCTCCTTTGAAGAGTTGGCCTCCACCAAAGTTTGAAGTTCTGCGAAGATAGACCTTGAGGCTCTCTACTGGACATAGAGAGACATCCTCCTTCAGGGGGCATATTCTCCAAGGGCCCCATCTTTTGGTGGGTAATTCATTTTTGGCGAGAAACGTCGGATCAGGGGAGAGGGTCACTTCTCCTGAATCAGCAAACAGGATGTGTCCCTCTTCTCTTGATAATGCCACTATTTCGCTGACTCGAGCTCCCGAGGGAGCGAGAGCAAATAAAAATATAACTTTCTGAGTCAGATCCTTGAGGGGGCATGAATCATTGTCCAAGTTGGAGGCGAAATGGAGCACCTTGTCTAGTGACCAGGAGATCGGTTTCGGAGGGGGTGCTGGGCGTAGGCGAGCACATGCTTTCGGCAGTTTGTTAAAGATGTCGCTGGACAGATCAATTTGGAAAGCATATAGAATTGGTCTAGTCAAAGCCGATTTGCAGGTCGAAATCGTATTGGCTGCTAATCCTTGTCCATGAAGGTGAATGAAGAAGGACATACAGAAATCAATGGTGATTTCTTTAGGATTTTTTGCTTTAACAAAGGAGACCCATTTCCTCCAGGATGATTCATATTGCCGTCTCGTGGATTCGGTCTTGTATTCCTCTAGGAAGTCTAGACTTTTCTTCGAGATCCCAAACCTCTTCTTTGCGGCAAGGGAGAGAAAATCATGAGATGAAGGTCCTTGATTTTCGATGATGAAGCGAAGACAGTCGACTTCTGTACTTGTTGAGAGAGAACTGGGCCCGGGAGAGGGATCAGCTTGGGCTGCAGCTCCAGGACCAGGGGGGTACCAGTTGCTCCGGGGCCACTTGGGAGCCACTAGGGCCGCTGTCCCTTTGAAGGTTCTGTTTGGAGAGGACTTTCAACAGAAGGTTGGTGGGAGGGAACAGGTATATCTTGGACCATCTGTTCCAGTCCAGTGACATGGCGTCCACCGCTTCTGCTTTGGGGTCCTCGTACGGGGCTACGTACAGAGGAAGTTGATTGTTGTCGCTCGTTGCAAAGAGATCTATCTGAAGTTCTGGGACTTGATGAGAGATGAAGGAGAATGATCTTGCGTCTAGAGACCATTCCGACTCTATCGGGTTTGTCCGAGATAGAGCATCCGCTGTCACGTTGCGGAATCCTTGTAGGTGAACTGCAGACAGGTGCCACTTCTTCTTCTCCGCCAGACGGAAGATTGGGAGAAGCACCTGATTTATCTGGGGCGATCTTGAGCCTTGGCGATTGAGACAACGAACTACCACCGAGTTGTCTAGGGTTAGACGGATGTGGATCGAGGGCGGCGGGGATAGCTTCTTCAGAGTAAGAAGGACCGCCATGGCCTCCAAGATGTTTATGTGGAACGTCTTGAATAGTGGAGACCAGGTCCCTTGAGCTTGTTTCAGGTGGGAGTGACCTCCCCAGCCCTCCAGTGAGGCATCCGTGTGGATGTTGAGTGAAGGAGGAGGGTGTTGGAGAGGAATGGACCTTTTCAGGGCCATTGCTTCCGACCACGGCTTTAGGAGGCGTCGAAGTCTGTTTGGAAGCCGTCTCTTGAGGTCTCTTCGAGCGATGGATGCCGATCGTCTCCAGACTCCCGCGGCATCCTTTAGCTGTGCACGAAGCACTGGGTTTGTCACTGAGGCGAATTGTAGAGAGCCTAGAACTCGTTCCTGCTGTCGTCTTGAAATGCGTTTGGATTTCAGTAGTCGCTTGACAGACCCTGCTATTTCCTTCCTTTTCTTCTGGGGGATGGAAAGGCGGTGTGACTGAAGATTCCAGTGGATTCCCAGCCACTGAAACTTCTGAGCCGGAGAGAGGCGAGATTTCTTCTCGTTGATCTTGAATCCCAGGTGTTCTAGGTACTGGGTAACTTCGTCGCAAGACTTTGTACACTCTTCGGGCGATGGAGCCCAGACTAGCCAGTCGTCGAGGTAGGCCATCACCTGGACGTTTCTTAGGCGGAGCTGTTGTACTATGGCGTCTGCCAGCTTTGTGAAGATCCGAGGGGCCACATTGAGGCCGAATGGCATGGCCCGGAAGGCGTAGCTTTTCCTTTGGAGTCGAAATCCTAGGTAGGAGGAAGCGTGATGGTTCATTGGAATGTGCCAATAGGCATCCGCCAGGTCTATAGAGACCGTGTAGGAACCTTGAGGCAGAAGGGTCCTTATTTGTTGAAGCGTCAGCATCTTGAATTTGTTGTTCTCTATGAACTTGTTGAGGGGGGATAAGTCCAGAATGACTCTGAGCTTGTCTGAGTCCTTCTTGGGAACGCAAAACAGTCTCCCTTGGAACCTGGTGGACTTTACCTTCCTTATCACCTTCTTGTTCAAGAGGTCTAGAACATATTCTTCCAGAATGGGGGTCGATTGTTGGAAGAACCGCTGGAAGATTGGGGGTGGTTGCACCCAACTCCAGCCTAGACCGTTCTTGATGATGCTGTGTGCCCAAGGATCGAAGGTCCAACGATCCTGGAATTGGCGGAGTCTTCCTCCCACCGGAAGCACTTCATTGCTTCTGGTGTCCCGAGGACTTGTTGCCTCGGCCGCTAGCTCCCTTTCCTCCTCTACCTCTGGAGGGACGACGAGAGGCGTCTCTGCTTGCACCCCTGGACGAGCCTCTACCTCTGGCATGAAAGGTAGTGGATGGCTGCTCAAAGGCAGGGGTGAAGACCGGTGACTGTGACAACACCGGTTGGGGGACCAATTGAAAGGTCTGTTGTGGTTGGGCAACCACTTGGGAGGTAGCGGGTCCCGGAAACTGACGTCTTTGTTGACGTTGCTGGGGTTTCGGTTTCTGAGGTTTCCTCTTAGGCTGAGGTCCATCGTCCTGAGAGGTTTTCCTTTTCCTGGACATGCCCCACTTGTGGAGAAGGTTCCTATTCTCCGTGGCGGCTCTGTCCGTTATTTCCTTGACAAGGTCCGAAGGAAACAGGTGCTTTCCCCAGATGTTGGAGGAAATCAGCCTCCGGGGTTCGTGTTTCACGGTGGCACCGACAAACACGAATTCACGACAGGCTCTACGAGCCTTTATGAAATGGTACAAGTCCTTCATTACCGTGAGTAAGTGGGATTTGGCCAGTACCATGTAGTGATCGGGTACTGCTGTGTCACAGGCCATAACTTCAAGTTGGACTTGATGAGAAAGAGACGCTGCAAGCCTCTCCTTCGTGTCTTGTTCCCGGCGAAGGAGGTGATCATTGAGCTTAGGGAGGTCTTCATTAAACTGACGTCCGGCAACGTCAGGATCGAGCCTACCCACAACGAAAGTATGTTGGACATCTTTCCATTGTCTAGTGTCAGGGGGCGTTACGATGGAGAAGGGTCTGCACTCCTCCAGTGCAGGGCAGGGTTTCCCTTCTTCCGCCGCTTTAAGGCATGCAGCCAAGGCCTTTTCCAAAAATGGAAGAATCGCAGTGTCGGGAGCGACATAAGTAGGATGCTTCTTGCTCAAGGCAGGAAGCTTAGAGCAGGTAAAGCCCCTGCTCTTAAATGCGGAGGCTAGCATAGCCTGGGCCTTTGCGAGATCGAACACTATCTCTTCCTTAGGTTCGGTCTCCTCCTTCGAGGCAGGTTCGGAACGAAGCCGGACGTAACAGTCCGGGTAGGCCTCGAAGCTTGGGAAGAATTCCACATCTTCCAACGGGACCGTGCCGATTTTGTCACTAACAAAGATCCTGCCGGTCGCAATAACCATATGCTCTGCATACCTCCACGGGTTGGCATGAGAGCAAGCTGGGAGATCCTTAACCGAGATCTTCTTCGGTTCTCTGGATCCAATCATAGACCTGATGGACTCCTGGTTCTCCTTCAGTCTGTCGTCCATGACAGCTCTAATCAGTCGGATCAGTTCTTGTGTAGAAGAGGAAGGATCCGGGGTCGAGGAGGTAGACGGAATGGACACATCCGTCGGTGTAGGAGTAGGCGGAGGGATGGACGAGGGAGTAGCTCCAATCTCCGACTCGGTGTATTCCACCTTGTCTTCGTCCTCTTCGGCTCCTTGAGCCATAAGCGTCTTCTCCGTGTCTTCCGAGACGTCAGAGATCTGTTCATCCTCTTCGGAATCTAGGCGACACTCGTGCATGGACTGAGCCATGACCACATCAGGTTCCACCGTAATTTGGACAGTGGGGATTGCTTCCTTTGGAACCACTGAGTCAGGGGAGGCCTTAGGGAACAACAGGGACCTCAGTTCTTCGGTGGCCAGGTACGGTCCAGTGGCATTCCTCTGAAAACCACGCACCCACTTGCGCAGTTTCTCACGAGCAATGTCTCTAACCTCCGCTGAGGGAGGGTTATGGAAGGCCTCAACTAGGTAGGCCTGGCAGACCGTACATTCCAGTGGATTCCAGAACTTCCAATCCCCTTTCTTGTCTGAGCAAGGGGCGTGAGTCCTGCACGCCGTATGTCCGTAAAACTGGGAGCGTTTCACGGCACAGTATGCGAAATCGCACTTCATCTGCTCCTCCTGTGGAAGAAAGAGAAAATGAGTATGGGGGAGTCATAGGAATGGCTCTTAAATTAAGTTAATATTAATCATTAATTTTAACTTACAGAAGGTGTGATGCATAGAGAGTGAAACAGTAAAGGAGAACACGCTCCATGCATCTCGCCCGGCTGGTTACCATAGGCTTGGTCCTGGGATAATCCAAATGACCGAGATCATTGGATATAGTTTCTTAGGATTCCCATTATATTGGAACTCCATGGAAAGCCAAGGACAAGGTTGGGATCGAATTCATTCGGTTCCCAGATAAGAGCCAGAAGGTCTCATTAAGGGTAACTGCTTCTGGCAACCAGCCGTGCTAAGATGCACATAGCATGCTGGAAATAGAAGAATGCAAAGAGACAGCATGATCACTAATAGAGCAGTACTAGGTACTGATCTTAGAAGCAAAGCAGCTTATCTATTTGCCAGGTAGGGCTATCTTAGTCTTATGATAGCTACAGAGAGGGGGTGCAAGTATTCTTGACGCCTCCGGGGTATCCGGCAAGCCGCCGGCACGCCGGAGCTCGCTCCAGCATAGATTCTGGCATTAGAACAGACAATTTTCAAAAGTCAGTTAGATACCAGGATGGCGGCCGCCGGCACAACGGCGGCACGCCGGCAGGGAGCGGCGGCTCCGGCAGCCGGAGGATGCCGGATTGGTGACTGGGGTAAGGATGGTACAGGTAGTATCGGGTTGCCGGCAGTATATGCCGGCACTCCGGAGATCGACCGGCAAGCGGACGATTAGATAGGAGTAGGAGAGCCGCCGGTAGTAGCCGGGGGCAGCCGGCAGTCCCTCGGAACACGGGGGGCTGGCGGCAAGGGTAGGGAAGTCACCAAGAGGCAGGTATTGCCGGCATAAGAGGCGGCAAGAGACCGGCACCCGGATAGATAGAGAGACAGGGGGAGGGGGGGAAGGATGCAGGAAGTACCTTCAGGGTTCCAGACATCCCTCCCCCTCCCTGAGGGGGTGTACCCATGATAGAGACAGGCTCTATCATCCATATGCAGGGGTCACTAGGGACCGGGAGCAGGTAGCCCAAGGGAGGACTAGGGAACACCCAAGATGGGGGGGGGGGAGACTCCCTTATGCAGAGCTACACTAGGAACTAACCTTATAGGACACTATGAAGGTATATGTACCAGAGCGGACTGCACAAGGAAGCTCGGGTAGCCCTACTCTTCCACCCTAAGGAGGAGTTGTAGGACAGGGGACAGATGAGTATAAACTAACCTAAGCATAGGCTAGGCTATACAAGAGATAGGTGGGGAGGGAGAAGAGAGGGGTCTTCCCAGGAAGGGTTTCTGTACCAGAATGGCCACAAAGGGAAGGGAGGACACTCCCTAACCTAAGATTAGGCTGATCGGCTAAAACGGTGCAAGAGTACAGTTTCAGCATGGAACAGAGAAACCTTCCTAACCCGACCTAGATCAGGGCTAAAAGTCCTGAACTAGGCAAGGAGGAAGACGTATCGCTATCGCAGGAAAGTCGCAGACTATCCTAGCCATAGAGGTAGGCTAGCCTAACCTCACTCTCAGACGCAATCCTAAAGGGGGTTCATTCCTTTAGGGAGGACTGAGAGGCGATATAATACTCTATTAGACAATAAATCCCTTTACTCAGAAAAGGGATCAAGGCTAATTAGAGGGAATGCCAAGGCAGGGGATGAAGGAAGCATATAGGGGTCCTAAGGTTAGGTTAGGCTAGTAAGAATCACTGACTAGCCTATCCCCTATATGGTCCCTGAAGGCGAAAACATTTGCATCACTAGTCAAAAGTATTGTAAAATAATAATGCCACTATCTTCATAACTTAGTCTAGGATCACTGATAAATCATGCATGAACACTTGTATATAGGCTCCTGGCCTGGGGGCTATAGTAGCCGACTGGTATGAGGTCAATCGATGACCGATAAAAAGCGTCTAAACACGATATAAAAGTTCCTAGCTATGAAGACTAAATAAACTAATGTATTCGATTAGTATATAAGGCCGGAAGCGTTGTTGTGGCTAACTAAATAAGACATGCAAAACAACAACGACGCCATAAAATGGCGGGTCCGGTAGAGGCACAGCTCTGCCACAAAACATCAATTATTTCGCAAAATAATATTTACTTTACGGCCAGAGCTTAATTAAACAATACTGGAACCTTGTACTCAACTTTCCAGAAGAAGGCGAGGCTGAAGGTAACGACATAGCGAAGATGCAAAACGATAAAGTTCACACAAGGGAAAATCCGTCTCAGTAGGGCAGCTACTAAACAAAGGATAAAGACGCGCGTGACGTCATTAGAGCAATGGCGTCCGTTTGTTTACGTCTCGAGTATCAGTAGTAGCCACGAGTGAGATTAGCTGTGGAACGGCTCCCAGCTATTCTCAGCCCTTACACACCGAAGCGTTAACTCTGTTCGGGGTGGAGATAGCTATGTGGCACGACCAGACATGCGTGTCCCCTGTTGTATTACGATGTCTTAAAGGGAAACCTTTGAGATACTCGCTCCAGAAGTTAGAATTCTGTGATAACCTGTGGTTAAATTCTCTGGGAATATCTTAGTAGTCTTATACCCAAGGAAGCTACCAAACAGGAACCTTCCATCAGGACGCCATGGCTTGAGCCCAAAAATGCAGTTTTGCAACCACGGGGGCAATTCCAAATCCTGTTAGCCTTTCTTGACTGTTATGGGTTTCAGAGCCGATGGAAGAAGTTGAATGGGTGTCTGGTGGATGGGCGGGGCAAAATTTTGTCAAAAGGTGTTTACATTGCTTACGTAGTGAATGTTTTCGACTCTTGGCTCGTTATCACTGGCCATGGCGTCGGCTAGATCATTTTTACTCTATAAAAATTAAAACTATTGTGTTTAGGTTATTGATAATGCTGACAAAATTTGTGTGTGGTTGTAAAATATACATATGTCAACTTTCAGCTACATCCGATGCTTTGATAAGGAGCAAAGTCCAAAAAACCGTGTTACAGAGGCCCTGAATCTCATAGTAGATCGTTTAATATTTAAATTATAGGAGTTTATTCTCTTCGATCATCTCGGTCTTGCTCGATTCCGCTTACGGTTGGTACTCCTGTTTTGAGAGCTTTTAGTTTCACTCGCGGTGTTACTAAGTGTATTAATTTTATTATTAGTTTAAAATATTTATATGTTTTATTGTGGATATTCATTATTTAGCGTTTAGAACCCTTGTGGTTCATATTTAGGGCCGATATCAGGTTACGTATCGTAGATGGCTTGCCGACCTTCGTTACCGGGCGGCAATTTTTATTATATAAGCCATCAGGTTGTTGTCCTTTGGGATTTATTCATTATTTTGCATGCCTTGCCCTAATTTTTTATGTGTATATTTATATATTTTTCAACGCTATTACTTTTATAATGAATATTTGTGCTTATTACTCCGTATGATCTGTTTTGGTAGTGTTTGGGGATCGTCAGTTGGTAGCCCTGCTGCTCCGTATCACGTGATCCTCCCCAAAGCTCCCCCTCTCGCTAGGTTGGTGGCTAGGCTTCTCTCCCCCCTCCCCTAGGGGACCGTTGCCTTCCCTCCTTTTAGTGGGGGTAGTTCAGTGTTTATGGACTTTGTCCTCCGGGTGTCCTGGCGGTTTCGTCTCTGTCTAGACGGGTTGGCCACCGGTCAACAGAGTAGGATCCCGGTGCACCCTATTTTATATTCACCTATCACACTTTTATTATGTTATACGAAACCCTCCGGGTTCTGTTGGTGGTTCTTATCTACGGTTCCGCCCCCCTCTTAATTTATAACAGTTACTATGATTATATATGACAGATCACTATCCCGGAGTTACTATAAGTATTAGTTTATGGATGTACTTTTATATCCCGGTCCGGGGCTTAACCTCGCTCCGGGAAATCAGACACCATGTGTCTTAATTCTTTGTTGCATCCTTCCTTATGATCCCGGCTCGACCGGAATGGATAGTTATACTCTAGTCTTAAGTTAGACTTATGTTTAGGCCCCGGGTCCTCCGGACCCGCCCCTACTTAAGAGTATTACAGTTAAGCTCTAGTCTTAAGTTAGACTTATGTTTAGTCCCGGGTCCTCTGGACCCGCCCTACTTAAGAGAATTACAGTTTCTCATATACTATTCTTTTTATAGATGGTGCATTGTCAGACGACGGCCTGTGCGGCTGTTCTTCACCAGCCTTGTGGCCATACTGTGTGTAGGTCTCACGCCCTCTGCGGAGTTCAGCTGGAAGACATCGTAGTCTGGCACCCTGATAATTGTATGGTCTGTTTTGACCTCATCACCACCCTTGGATCTGATTCGGTGAGTCCCCGTTGGCTATGTTGCCTTTCTAATTATTTTACCTTTAATTGGTATACATACACTATTTAGTAAGATTTCTATGGTCTTGAAGGACCTCTGGGAATCTTCCTTTCTGTAATTCCCACTATTATTTCAGGCATCCCCGGAGCAGAAGACTGCGGCTCGGGCCACACTGAAAGTGTGGGTTGGGGGATTTGCCCGAAACGTGAAAGCAAAACAGCCTTACGTCCTTTCTGAAGACTACTGTACTATGATCTACCCTAATGCCAAGTCTTCAGCCGCTGTGGCTAGGCATGTTGCGGCACCCATCATTGCCGACATTGATGCCACTATTTCGGGATTCATCGACCACGAACAAGATCCGTTGGATGCCCCCGGAGATCTGGAAGACAATGTTGCCTCCTTGAACTTGGATGTGGAACCTATGTTGTTGGATGATCCGGATGCAGGTAGGGTGGTAAGTGAGGCAGGTGTTACCGTCGCTGAGATTCCTATCCTCAGCCCCGCTCTTTCTTCTTCATCTGATCTCTCTTCTTTCCATGGTTTTTCTGGGGACCGCGATTCGTCTCACCGATCACACCCGGTTCCCCCCAAAGATAAGTCTATATCTAGAACTTTGCCAAAATCTCGTAAGCCCCACAAGGCTTCCCATAGTTCCAAATCAAATACAAACCCGTCATCTAAGGCTTCCGGCTCCTCCTCTAAGTCTCACGACCCGGGAGTACAATGCGCCACTTCTGCTCCTAACCCGGGCCTTTCCGAATCAGCCATGCTTCGCATTGTGTCGGAGATGCAATCTAAGATTGTGTCGGAAATGCAGGCCAAGATGGACACGATGTTCTCTAACATTGGTCAGAGACTTGGGGCATTAGAGCATGGTACTCCAGAGCGAGTTCAAAGCTCTCTCATCCCGGATGCCTCTAAGCTTCCGCCGTTTACCAAGAATAACCCTTGGCGCATGGCTCTTCATTCCCCATTCTCAGACAGGATGTTAACGTTGGAAGGTCTTGGTACTCGTCCACTAGAGGATTTTGAATTCTTTCCTCCTGGTCTCGCATTTCCATTTCATGGTTATGCCAGGCTTACCGAGGAAGCTCTGGTTCGGCTGGATAAGGTCCCCAAAGAGACCGTCATTTTTCCAAAGGAACAAGCCCAATCTGTTTGGGCTAGGTTTCTGAATGATATAGGTTGCACCAATACCATGTTGACGCCTCATAAAAGTTCTTTCACAATGTTCTTAATGGACAAGAATACCGTGACTCCATGCGTCAATAAGATTGCAGAGCTTGCTTTTCAATATGCTCTGGAGGAGAAGCCCTTGCCTCCCATCCGAGAGGTAGATCCAATCTCCCTCCTTCTTCCTTCAGGTAATGAGTGTTGGGACAATGTCCATACCACCTTTACTTCTGGCAAGCTAACAGCGGACTGTGCATCAGTAATGTTTAGTGAACGGCTTCCCCGTCTCCCGGAATCCCTTATTAAACAGGAGTATGATTCCCGCCTACGTGTTGGTCGAACTTTGAACTTGGCCACGTCTACGGAGTCGATAGCCTTAACTTATGATACTGAGAGTATCTTTAAGTCTCTCAATAAGGCTACTTTGCAGTCGTTATATTTTGACTTATATGACTTTGCTCTTGCTAAACGTAGGTGCCGCAAACACGTCCTGGCTGAGGCGACTATTAGGCACGAGCCGAATAAACTTATCCGGTCCTCTTGTTGGGGTCCAAATCTTTTCCCTGAGGATCTTGTGGAGGAAGTCTTGACAGAGGCTACTAGAGTTAATCAGAGCCTTAAAGCCCGTTGGGGTTTGACTCCTAAGCGGAAATATGATCCCGCAAGTTACCAAGCCCGGGGTAGGAAGAAGCCCCGCCCGTATACCTCCACTCAGTTCCGGCAACAGCAGAGTAGCTCGTCCGTTTTCCGGCAGCCTCTTCCTCCATCTCCTGCTGTTCCTGCACAGCCTTCCACCTCTCAGGCTCCTTCCTCGGACGACTACGTCACCGTTCTGCTCCCTAAGAGCCAGCTTCCCGGTGCCTCCACCACCTCTCCAGCCTTTAACCAATCTTATGAGGCTCAGGGCTCTTCCCAGGGTTATAACAGAGGGGCTCTTCCCAGGGTTATAACAGAGGTAGAGGCTACCACCGTGGTTCATACCAGAACAGAGGTAGAGGTAGATTCTTTCGCAAGGGAAAGAACTTCCGAGGCGGACGTGGAGGCAACTCCTCAAGCCAATACTGAGGTGCAGCGGGTAGGGGGGAGGCTTTATGCCTTCCGCAACAAATGGAGGTTCAGTCCCTGGGCTTTCAGTATCATCTCCAAGGGACTGGGGTGGAGTTGGATTCAAGGACCTCCTCCACCGAACAGATTTCATCAGCATTCCACTCCGGACCTAGTCGAATTTGTCCAGGACCTGTTACAAAAGAACGCCATACAAGAAACGAAACACCTGAAGTTTCAGGGTCGGCTGTTCAGTGTCCCGAAGAAGGATTCGGACAAGAGAAGAGTGATTCTAGACCTATCCCTTCTCAACTTGTCCATTCAATGCGACAAGTTTCGAATGCTTACCGTCTCGCAGGTGCGGACCTTACTTCCCCGTGGGGCCGTCACCACCTCTATCGATCTTACAGACGCCTATTATCACGTCCCGATAGCGAGACACTTCCGTCCGTATCTAGGCTTCCGCCTAGGAAACAAAAATTACTCCTTCAAGGTGATGCCTTTCGGGCTCAACATCGCCCCAAGGATCTTCACAAAGTTAGCAGAAGTTGCTGTTCAGGAACTCAGAAATCAAGGGATTCAAGTAGTAGCCTATCTGGACGACTGGCTCATTTGGTCAGACACCTCCCAAAATTGCCTAAAAGCCACTCACAGAGTCATCTAATACCTTCAATCTCTAGGCTTCCAGATCAACTTCAAGAAGTCCCGTCTTCTTCCGAAATCAAAGTTCCAATGGCTCGGCCTGCAATGGGATCTTATATCTCACACTCTGTGTCTTCCCAAACCCAAGAGGTTAGAGATTGCAATGAACACCAAACGCTTTCTCAAAGACAAAGTAAGTTCCAGACGACTCCAAGAGAGGATCCTAGGGTCCCTTCAATTTGCTTCAGTGACGGATCTACTTCTGAAAGCAAAATTGAAAGATATCAATCGTGTCTGGCGTTCGAGGGCGAACCGGAAGCTCCGGGACAGGAAAGTCCGCCTTCCTCCCATTCTCCGGGAAAGACTTCTACCTTGGACAAGGGCCAACAATCTGTCAAAGTCAGTTCCCCTTCGATTTCCGCCTCCGAAGTTAATCATTCACACGGACGCATCCCTATCAGGTTGGGGAGGCTATTCTCAGCTCAGGAAAGTTCAAGGTCTTTGGTCTCCCTTATTCCGCCAATTTCACATCAATGTGCTGGAGGCCATGGCAGTTCTTCTAACCCTGAAACGTCTCGCTCCATCCAAGAGACAACACCTTCGTCTGGTTCTCGACAGCGAAGTAGTGGTCCGCTGCCTCAACAGAGGCGGATCAAAATCAGGGCCTCTGAACCATGTTCTAGTAGCCATATTCTCCCTAGCAGCCTCGAACCGTTGGCATCTTTCAGCTGTCCACCTGGCGGGAGTCCGGAACGTAGTTGCAGACGCCTTGTCCCGGACCTCCCCTCTAGAATCGGAATGGTCACTCGATCTAAAGTCATTCCGGTGGATTCTCTCTCGGGTTCCGGGTCTCCAAGTGGACCTCTTCGCCACGGAGTCCAACCACAAATTGAGAGTATATGTGGCTCCCAATTTAGACCCTCAGGCCTACGCCACAGACGCCATGTCACAGAATTGGGACATCTGGGAAAGGATTTATCTCTTTCCCCCGGTGAATCTTTTACTGAAAGTCCTAGACAAACTGAGATCCTTCAAGGGACGAGTAGCCTTGGTCGCACCCAACTGGCCCAAGAGCAATTGGTACCCTCTCCTGCGAGAGTTGAGACTACATCCTCATCCGATACCCAATCCGGTTCTGTCTCAGATAGTACAAACACGCGTAGTGTACGCTTTCTCAAACATTCAGAGCGCCCTAACTTTATGGACTTCATGAAGTTTGCGGCCATGCATGGTGCCAATATCGATCCTCAAAACACCATGTTCCTAGAATCAGATAAACGGGATTCCACCATCCGCCAATATGATTCTGCGGTTAAAAAGTTGGCTAAATTTTTGATAGACTCAGACGTACACTGTATGAACTTGAACCTTACAGTCACTTTCTTTAGAACTTTATTAGAATCAGGTCTGGCAGCCAATACTATCACCACTATTAAATCTGCCTTGAAAAAGATCTTCCTAGTGGGTTTTAACATAGACTTAACCGACTCTTTGTTAGCTTCAATTCCGAAAGCCTGTGCCAGACTGAAACCGGTTACTCGTCCTACCCCGGTTACCTGGTTCTTTAATGATGTACTCAAATTGGCTTCTGATACCATTAACAGTTCTTGTGATTACATTCCCCTTCTCAGGAAAACACTTTTCCTGGTGAGTTTGGCTTCAAGGGCAAGAATTTCTGAACTGGCAGCTTTGTCAAGAGACCCGGGTCATATTGAGTTCCTTCCTTCGGGAGAGGTCCTTCTTTCACCTAACAAATTCTTTTTAGCTAAGAACGAAGACCCTCAGAACAGATGGTCCTCCTGGAAAATTGTTCCCCTCACGCAAGATCCGTCTCTGTGCCCTGTTACTACTCTTAAGTCTTATTTATCCCGGACCTCCTCTAACTCCACCGGGCCTCTATTCGTTAGAGAACAAGGCGGTACCATTACCATTAAAGGGATAAGGCAACAAATTTTGTATTTTATTAAACAAGCTAGCCCTGACTCTTTTCCTCTTGCACATGATATCAGAGCGGTTGCTACTTCGGTGAACTTTTTTCACCACATGAATTTTACGGATCTTTCCAGGTATACAGGGTGGAAGTCACCGTCAGTGTTCAAGAAACACTATCTTAAACATTTGGAAGCCCTTAAATTTCCTACAGTAGCTGCAGGGAGCGTAGTTACCCCCAGGTAACTCGCATGTTAATTCCTTGTCATTTTATCTCTCCCCCTTACCTGCCTCATTTATACCCTATTTGTATTCGTTGGTTTCGCACCTGATTACTATTACTATATTTGTAAATTTTTGACTCCTGAGTATCTGTATATATCATCACTCACGGCATTATTATACCTTACCTTTTTTGTCAATTGTTCTACCAAGTGGATTGATGTTCTTTTTAAGATACCCTTATAGCTGTTTTTGGCACTCATCTCTGATTAAAGTAACTTGTATTTTCCTATGTTTATGTTTTTTCCTTTATTTTGCAAGTTTGGTGACATTTCTCTTGTATATATTCACTGGCCGGCACAGGTTCAAGCCCAGAAAAGGGATTTTGACGTAGGAAAAATCTATTTCTGGGCGAGGGACCTGTGCCGCCCAGTGAACCCTCCCAGCTCCTCTCCCTTGGAGTCCCCAAACTTTGGGTGCTAAGGAGTTGGGTTCTGAGCGGATGCAGAGTGGGTGGTGCCGAGTGAGGTTGAACGGCTCTCCTCTATTGGGGTCTTTGTCGTGGATGAATCTAAATAGTGCGGGACCTCTGGATTATACGCCCAATTCTATACCGACACCAATAGGTGAGCGAGCTAGTTAACCTAGCACTCCTTTACATTTTTTCTCTGGTATATTTAGCAGTAAATTACCTAAGAATAAGTGCTAATAGGAGCTTATTCACTGGGCGGCACAGGTCCCTCGCCCAGAAATAGATTTTTCCTACGTCAAAATCCCTTTTTTATTACAAACCTGGCAACAATGAGGAAGGTGGCGCCTTCTGATACCCTCGCCCCTGAGCGAATAATACCGTTTTAACTGGGGGGATCAGGTGCCAAAGCAATCACAACTGCAATAATACTAAAACCACAACTGCAATAATACTAAAACTACATACAACTTCAATTATTTTTATAAGCTAAAAATCCTCTTCCTATATATTCAATACAGCACCTTTATTTAGTATGAAGAATGGTGCAATCCTTTGATATGTTTGATTTGTTTAATTATTCCATTGAAGCTTGCTATTTATTGAAAATGAGGGAAGGTTATGTGATTTAGTTAAAAAATAGGAAATGTTACTAGTGATTCAATTGAGATGAGGATTGGTTACACGTATGGTAGTTACAACTTTGGCTACTTCATTAGAAGCATTTCCTTTAATGCCCCCAACAAGAATCCACTATATTCCAGCAGAAACTCTAGCTTCATCTAACTTAGAGCATTAAAACTTAATTGCTTGGCGAACAGATTTTTACGAACAATTTTGAATGGCTGACTGAAAATTGCAAGTTGCTATGATGGCAGATATCTAATAAATTAACATCTGATTTTAGAATGAACAATTCTGATGTAAAAACACAGTACTAAGAAATAGAATCAATTAGTTCTAATACAAAATATGACAGCACTTGAAAGTCCAAAGAGGAAGAAATGCTTGTACTTAAGAAATTGCAATCCTCTTATTTATTGATTCATTGTCTATTAGGTATGACTAGAGAGGCTGAAGTATGGCAACTATTGAAAATGTTTCTTGATTATATAATCTTTTTATGGAAGAATTACAGATTCCAGGTCTTGGTGTATTGAAAGATGGTTAAAAACAATAAAATTATAAGGATATACAGAGAAACCATTTAAAAACACTGATGCAAATTCTTGGTCCTTCGTTATGATCCTGATTCTTATACAGAAATAGACTAACATATCTATTACTGATAGTTTAATTAGCAACAATAAAGCTTATCAACACCCAGACTGTAAGATACTGCTTTTTTCATGGATTAATATATTTTTGCTTTATTCAAAGGTCACTCATTATTGGCAGAGGCAAAGGACAACTACAATGACCTAAAGATCAACCAGATTTACATGTGATCAGCTCCTGGATACTCGCTCAGCCAAAGTTAGGACCAGGGAAAATCAGGCAAAGGTTGCCGATTACTCAAAAGGTAGAATTAAAGCCTCCGTAAAACCCCTCCTCCCTGGTTCACAAGGACAGCAAAGTTGCAAACACTATCAGAAACTATTTGGCTTGAGCAGGCCTAGAACTACGAACTCCCGGATTGAAAGACAAAACTTTCCAATAAATTACCATAAGCCTTTATGTACACAGTGTATGCTTTCCAGTTCAAGTGTGCATTAAGGATTAAGCCAAAGAATAAAATGGTTTTGATTTACTCTTATTTCTTCATAAAACAGGATTTTTTATTCTATCACTGATAATTAGACATCTACTAATTAGGTTCACATAAAAACTTTCATTTCAGCAATGTAAGGCATCCATTATCTATCAAGTACACTTGAGGCCATGTAATATGTAGTAGTCATTATATACGTTGTTGCTCAAACTGCTTGGGATGTAACTGGTGATATCATATCTAAAAACATCATTCTCTGATATAAAGGTACAGTAATTGAATATAAATGTTATCTCGGAACATTTGAAATGGGTGACCTGAAAAAAAATTATGTATGGTCAGATGGCCTCAGATACTTTATTCTTTATATTACTGGGAAAATTATATACTGTATATGTTAGTACACGCTTTTGAAAAATAAAATACTGTACAGCAATTATGGTTTCTGTTCAAAACCCCTACAAATGACACCGGCTAGGTAGTGTGGATTTTTTCCTGTATACATAATTGGAATTCTAACTTGGTAGACATTAGCTGCCTGTGCATATAATAGTATTTTAACATTCAAGAAAATAAAAAACTAAGCTAAGATGGTATTTTCAATGCATATGGCACATTCACCCAATACAAGTAGAATATTATGAATATTCACAATGACCTCTCTATGCCTCCATCTCATAATTTTTTAATACACTAATTACTCCATGTCTTAAAACCAAAGAAGAAGTAAATGAAGAAACTAATTTGAGTGAGTCTGTTTTAACTCGCAATGCTGCAAATAAATCTTTTTTTATGTATAAAAACAAATAACTATCAAAGATCAATGCATTGTAGATTATCTATCCAGTATTAAAATAAAAAACATGTCAACTTGAATCCAATGTAAGAAAGGTGAAGATAAGAGACAATGGAATACATTCATCTTAACAATAATAAACAAGCAATAAGTCAGTCAAGTTTAGCAGAATGATGAAAAGCTTTATCTAGTGATTGTAGACTTGACTAAACACAAACTATCACTCCACACCTAAACAGGATTTCAGTCTTCAGTCCTAACACTTCTAAAAGATACTTTTGTTTCAACATTTTTTTTGTAAATAATTCTAATTCTGAAGTTTTTTGTTATAATTAACAAACTTCATAATGAATCATTTGTCAGCTACTTCTACTTTTCAAAATCCTAGTTTTTATTTCATCACAGCATATCTATGAAAATCTGGTAAAATCCATCAATATGGAATGCCAGGGGAAGCACTAGCCAGTATATAACCATCAAGCGCTCATATTTCAAAGAATTGTTGCTCTTTCAAAAAATTTCATTTTGATCTACATAATGATATATGAAAACTTAATTAAACATCTTCTAACACTATTGAAGAACTGTACGCTAATGATCCCAAAACCTCACTCTATAGTTAGTATATACGTCAGAGAAAATAATCTTAGTTCTAATGACTCTTGGGAAGAAGAATAACTTATTTGTGCTTGTACCAAGCATATTTACAGTTAAGAGCAATATTTCTGGGACTTCAAAAACAAGTGCCCATACTGAATCTGTAGCACACTATGTAGTCTACTTTAAGGAAATAAAATTAAATTTCACATTTGATTAAAGCAAGTAATGAACAACATTATTTATCAATATTAATTATAATTCATCAGCAATAGATAAATTTCTATAAGTGATTATTCCCTTGCATCACAGACTGGAGCAAGCGATGGCAGTGTAATCAAATAGCTTTTAGACTAAGAGTACCATTTATATAGCTATGAAAAGTGAGGCAGAAATTTTCATCTTATATAAACAATTGTACAATGTTATTGCTAATATAGCAACTTTAAATCATCTTGCAAGTAACCTAAAAAATTTCCAACATCCAATTTATAAATTGGCCATAGAAAACACCATCTATAAAAAAAAAAAGAAAAAAAAATTATTTCTCAAGTGCCTCTTCTGTTACTGCTAAATTATACCAAACAGAATTCTTACTCTTTACATGTAAAACACTGAATTTTTTCTTGCTCCAAATCAAGATAATTTCCTCCAACAGCTCATCTCAACCATGTGCAGAGATGTCTGAAGTGTAGTATTTGTCAATAACCCGCTGGAAGGAGTCACGGATGGATTGTCTGAAAAGAAACCCAAGATGAAAAATTAACTGTCTATCCAAAAGTATATGAAACTTTAAGAAAACAAGTTTTCCTCTTTTTAAATTTATATAAATATGTGTGTGTGTGTGTGCCAACATATTTCAAGCACCGCTTTGCAGCTACAGTATCTATTTTCTTATTGAAAAAAGGTATGGATTCTCAGGTGAGCTCATTTCAACATAAGGAAAAATTCTTTATTGTATGATTTCATCTACCAACGAATACTTTTCAACATTTGAAGAACAGCCTACACTAGCATGTCTATTTGAACTAATCAAAGATAGGCTTCTTTTGTAATAACAAATAAATAATTTATGCTTTATTTCATAGCATAAATACTAATATTTAATAGAAGCATCATAAAGAATAAATGTGGTCTAAGCTAATGTCTACTAAAATTACATTGCATGTTTGTTTACTCTGATGTAAATAAAAAATATATTACTGTACAGTATAATTTCCTTTCACAATAAACATCAGTCCTTAATGTTTGAAATACCTTGTATACACAAAAATTATGTGAAAATTACTGTCACATGCATGCTGAAATGAGTGAGAAAGTTCATAGAACAATTTCAAGTCAAGCTATTTGGACTGGGCTACCTCCTTCCCTCCACAAAGTGTGTATCCATTCATGTTTGAGCTGATAAGTTCTTGTAGTTATGTAGGTTGATGAATATTTTTTCATGATACACATGTGTTATTAAGGATATATTTTAACCATAAGTGTTAATGAGATTGTAATAATTGGAAAAAAACATGGTAAAAATTAGAGAGCTGTTGACCACCATAATTCATTCTTATAAAAGTGTTATTTCTAAAGATGATTCTGAAAATACAAAGCATTTATTCTTGCTTGTTGGTGATTTTAACGCTCACCATAGGTAGTTGTTAAATTCTGTTTCTCCTAATGTTCTCCATGGCTTAAGAGCTTTGGACTTTGCCTTTAAATCAAGCTAGGAGCTAATCATAAGGGAAGCTAGTCACAGGAGGTCTGGTATATACTGACTCCTCTGGCTTATAACAGGTAAGGTTGGTTCTCTAGTTGGGACATCTGATCATGCCTTGATTTCGTTAGCAATTAAGACTGAGCAGCCTATCCCTGATGTGCTATAAATACATACATATACCAAAGGCACTTCCCCCAATTTTAGGGGGGTAGCCGACAACAACAAGAAACAAAACAAAAAATGGGGACCTCTACTCTCTACGTTCCTCCAGCCTAACCAGGGACTCAGCCGAGTTCAGCTGGTACTGCTAGGGTGCCACAGCCCAACCTCCCACATTTCCACTACAGATGAAGCTTCATACTGCTGAGTCCCCTACTGCTGCTACCTCCGCGGTCATCTAAGGCACCGGAGGAAGCAGCAGGGCCTACCGGAACTGCGTCACAATCGCTCGCCATTCATTCCTATTTCTAGCACGCTCTCTTGCCTCTCTCACATCTATCCTCCTATCACCCAGAGCTTTCTTCACACCATCCATCCACCCAAACCTTGGCCTTCCTCTTGTACTTCTCCCATCAACTCTTGCATTCATCACCTTCTTTAGCAGACAGCCATTTTCCATTCTCTCAACATGGCCAAACCACCTCAACACATATTCATATCCACTCTAGCCGCTAACTCATTTCTTACACCCGTTCTCACCCTCACCACTTCGTTCCTAACCCTATCTACCCGAGATACACCAGTCATACTCCTCAGACATTTCATCTCAAACACATTCAATTTCTGTCTCTCCATCACTTTCATTCCCCACAACTCCGATCCATACATTACAGTTGGTACAATCACTTTCTCATATAGAACTCTCTTTACATTCATGCCCAACCCTCTATTTTTTACTACTCCCTTAACTGCTCCCAACACTTTGCAACCTTCATTCACTCTCTGACGTACATCTGCTTCCACTCCACCATTTGCTGCAACAATAGACCCAAGTACTTAAACTGATCCACCTCCTCAAGTAACTCTCCATTCAACATGACATTCAACCTTGCACCACCTTCCCTTCTCGTACATCTCATAACCTTACTCTTACCCACATTAACTCTCAACTTCCTTCTCTCACACACCCTTCCAAATTCTGTCACTAGTCGGTCAAGCTTCTCTTCTGTGTCTGCTACCAGTACAGTATCATCCGCAAACAACAACTGATTTACCTCCCATTCATGATCATTCTCGCCTACCAGTTTTAATCCTCGTCCAAGCACTCAAGCATTCACCTCTCTCACCACTCCATCAACATACAAGTTAAACAACCACGGCGACATCACACATCCCTGTCTCAGCCCCACTCTCACCGGAAACCAATCGCTCACTTCATTTCCTATTCTAACACATGCTTTACTACCTTTGTAGAAACTTTTCACTGCTTGCAACAACCTTCCACCAACTCCATATAACCTCATCACATGCTATAAATATGTTAGATATATATAAAATCTCAAGCAGACTGGAATGGCATTTTGTATGATCTCTACCATTTGAACTGGTACCCCTCTCGTGTGTTGAAATACCAAGTGAAAGACCAATCGAGGTTCAATGACGATTGTAGATATTATTATTTGGAGAAGCAGGTCTATTATTTTTGGATAGGTGATTTAACTTGGAATAACTATACTCAGCTAAGAGCTGTTGCTCAGAGTTTATGCTTCAACTGAAAAGGAATACAATTTAACCATAAAAGAAACCCCTTCTTGGACAACCCGGGAACAAAAGTGGTGAGCTACCCTAAATCTGCACTCTTTGGTGTGGATAGAACAGTTCTTCCTGTATTCAAACAAGACGGCTCTGTTACTCACTGTCCAAAGGAAAAGGCAATCCTTTTTGGCTGATGTGTTTGACAGTAAGCAGAGTAATGAGAAGGTAAATATTCCTCATTTCTATTTTCCTGATGCTAAACTAACTAGTTTAACTTTTCAGTCACATAAAATTAAAACACTCCTGATGGACCTTGATGCTTTTGAAGGTGTAGACCCACATGGTATTTTTCCTTGTTTTTTTTTTAATAAAGGCCACAGATTTCTTAGCTCCTAAATTGTCGTTATTTTCTGCAAATTAGCAAGAAGAGGTTCTTTTTGCACTTGTTAGAGAATTGGTAATAATATTTCAGTAGGCAAATGTGTTTGTGGTAGCTCCAAAGGCATTGTCACACTAGCAATATTTTCATACACTTTCAAAGAAATTGACGTCGCTCCATACTGTGGTTTTTACATGCTTTCTTCTTCCTACCCTGTTTGTCATCATCAAAACTTGTAAACAAACTGCCTCAGCTGTGACTTTAAAGTACTAAAACAAGTATGGCTTTCAACAGCAAAATACTGTACAGTATATCAAATGTTACCTGTTAGATTAGCATGTAATCTTTTAATTTGCGGGTTGCAGAATTACCCACACATATCAAAATTAGTACACAAAGTTTACAGCATTACAAACTACCATAGTAGGTTATACCTTCACTAGCCAGACCTAGGCATAGCCTTTAAAATATTTCATAAGCTAGGGCTAGGCCTATAGAGGCTATTCCTAATCCTGTTTACACAAACACAGATTCTCTCCCTCATTTCATCGACCAAAAACTGTTTGGATAATCTTGTCAACTGTACCAAGCTCTCCATCTTCCTTTTGATGATTTGAAATGTGTGCTCCCCGAGCTGTAAACAAACAATAAAGTCTAAGGTAGCGATGGGTTGAATTCGAATACTAGTTTTCAAAATTTGATGATGATGACACCAGAAAGTTGCTTTTAAAACATAAAATGCTGCCTTCAAATTCAAGAGTCAATGGAAATTTCACTAGTGTGAATTACCACCCAGTTTCCATAACTCCCATATTAAAGTTTTTTAATGTGTTTTGGCATAACACCTAAATAGGTATGCTGAAGATCATCATCTGTTTCATAGTTTGCAATTTGCCTTTTGCAAAGGCCTCAGAGCATGTGATGCTCTTCTTACCATCTCGAATGCTGTACAGAAATCCCTTAATTGTGGTAAGGAGATTTGTATGATCGGCCTTTATTTTAGTGCTGCATTTTAAAACACAAACAGTTGGGAGTAAGTTGCTAATTTCTTAGCGTCAATATTGAATTTTCAAGTAATAGATTGCAACGAGTTGTTGATGGGCACCATAGTGCATATAAGAAAGTGATATCTGGTGTTCCTTAGGGTAGTGTTCTTGACCCATTACATATGATATGGGGGGTTTGACTTAGAAAACAAGCTTGTTGCATATGCAGATGATGCTACTCTCTTTGCCTTAATTCCATCTTCTGGGATTGCTGCATCACTTAATAGAAATCTTGCTCAGGTTAGCACATGGTGGAAATCATAGGGCATGAAGTTAAACCCTAACAAAACTCAAAGTATGATTGTTAAAGGGCCGACCGCCAAATACGAATTTCTCATCCAAATTCTGAAGAATTCATGAGGTAATCTTTTCCCGAAAATTTCAAAACATTTGGATGATTTGTCTCAATTCTATGGATGAAAAAAAAATAGATTTGATTCTAGTACTTTATTTCTAAAGCTATAGCATTGAAACTTACTTGCGAAGATCTCTAGCAACCCTTTTTTCGATAATAGGAAAGAAAAAATTTATATGAATATTTTCATTTTTCTTCAATAAAACGTTGAACTCTAAACTCCTAAGCCCCAAATTTCATTCATTACAAATCTGTTTCCTGAGAAAAAAATGTGCTTTTCTTCTTTCAAGTGGTATATTTATCTGTAAAATTTGTTTTAAAATAAGAGTTTTAACAGTTTGAATGGGAAAAGTGAAACCGAGAAAAACAGCTCTAAAGGTAAAATTTTGCTTTTTACAATCTCGGGGGATAACATAAGGCACTCATTACATGAAATGTTTGAAAGGGGTAAAATACATAGTTGAATGTTAATTCACGTTATGAATTACTTTAAATCATGATAAAACCATGAATAAAGGGTAAAACACGGAGTGCTAAACAACAATTTATATACAGTACATCACTGAGAGAGTGCAGACTGAACTTCCACTTGCTGTGACAGAAAGTTTGTGAGGGATCCAAGGTAGACTACATCACTGCCAGACGTATGACAAATCAAATAAATATAATTTAGAGATAAATAAAGTGAATAATAATGAAAATAACTAACTCATAGGACAGACAAAGATCAAATCTACGGGCCATACTGCCCTGACTTCGAAGAAACGAAGGGGGAGGGTTTTTAAATTTGTCATATCTCCATTGTTTCTAAATATTTTCCCGTACAACTTGTCACCATGATAGAAAGGATGCCAGAGATGACTTTGAGCGAATTTACTTATTTTCATCAATTTGAAAAATATTCGTCAAAAAATCAGGCGAGGACAGTGGCTCCTCAACATCCAGATATCTGCATTAATAATGTTTCTTTACTTTATATGACTTAAAATTTTAGGTGTAATTCTAAATTGCAAATTTACTTCTAAGAAATACATTCAGTATGATTCTTCTTTAACTGCCCCAAAAATTGGCTTATTGAGAAAGTCAGTTAAGATTTTTGATGATCCATCTATTCTGAAGAAATCTTTTAATTCTTTCATTCTACCTTGTTTTGAGTATTGTTCTCCTATCTGGTTTTTAGTTGCTAATCTCACCTCACTTTGTTGGAAAAAACTTGCGGTCTATCAACTTTCTTTTTCCTGATCTAGATATTAATCTCTGGCATCATCGTTCAGTTAGTTCTTTATGTATGTTGCATAAAATTTTTCCTAATTTTGACCATCCTTTGCATTGTGATCTTCCCAAATTGCACCATCCTGTACAATAACATTCATAAATGATGACTCTATGTACTTTGATTATCGTTCACAAGTGAAAAGAATTAATTCTATTTTTTATAAACTTCTTAAATTTTAAGAACGATCAGTAGATATATTAAGAATATATCTAATATAAAATGTAAAAAACCTTCTGAAATACGAACGATAAAACCAGGACTGTCAATCACACGCAATCTTCCTGAACAATAACAAGAAAATTTGCCTCCCTAACTCCGAAAGGTTGGCATGCCTGAGAAACCGTGAAACAATGCTGCAACTTATCAGTTGACATACTGTTACATTCATAATTTAGTCTACATTTTGCTTGGCTGCCAATGGGATGATGGAGCATCATGGGCAACACCAAATAAATTATAGAGCTGAAAGATGAGAAACTTCAGTAGCTATAGTCATGATAGAAATGCATAAAAATAAAATCCTTCCCATCGAACTTAGCTTTAAATTGCTGTAATTGCCAGATATTGCTTTTTAGACTAACAATTTGTCAGAAAATAAAAGTACACAGTATCACTCTTGAACGTGACTGGACATTGTACTAGGTATGCCATTAATTCTAACAGTCATGTCGTCTTCATAATAAGACTCGATACTACCCAATATTTTAGAAGTTTTATTCCAGCTCTGACTAGATTGTGGAATGACTATATATGACAGATGTGTTAAAATGCTGTTACTGATCTTGATATTCTTATATTTATTATTCATCATTTTTCATATATAGTTTATTTACTTCCTTATTTCCTTTCCTCACTGGACTATTTTACCTGTTGGAGCCCTTTGGCTTATAGCATACTGCTTTTCCAACTAGGATTACAGCTTAGTTATTAATAATAATAAAAATAATAATAATAATAATAACAATAATAATAATAATAATCACTTATACCATCAGTAACATGAAAACTGAGATTAATAAAATATTGTTAGTATACTGTAATCAAGTCTACTTTAAACAGTCTTTAATAAAACACTAAGGGTACCAAACATCATTGATGGATATTTGAAGGGGGAAAAATTGCCATGGGAGTGTGGATAAGTGAAGTGCAGATACAGGAGATTACAGTGCACTATGTACTAAGGTGGAGCTAAGGGTCAACAGTTATTTTTTTTTTTTTTTTTTTTTACCTTAGAGTAACTTATTCCCATTTGTACTTACCTGAACACCTGATGATTGAAGAGATATGCAGTAATGTGGCCAGTTTCAAGTGTACGCATTTCGCATCCAGGCCAAAGTTCCGTAAGGGGAATTATGCCATCACGAGGCATGTATCTGTTAAAAAAATAATTATATCGAATGGTACTAGAGACTTTGAATTGCATAACAATTTTACAAAAGAAAATTGTTAATGTAATACTATACTAATATCTCTAACTTTGAAGCAAATTATCCAAAATTCATAAAACAAAAAACTTATAATATCTATGAGTACATGAAAACAAAGGCATGAATCCCACTAGGTAAGTGTGAATCATTTCCTAATATCCAGTGGCAATGCTAACAAGAGACTGTTTATAATTCTGATATGCATTAGTATCAAATTGCACAATTGTCAAACTTCAAAGTTCTCTAAAGAACATTTTGATTAAGGCCATGTACAGATTAGCACTTAAATTGTATACGAGTACTGTACTCTACATCTGTATCAGATGTAACTTTAATGCTAGAATAAAATTTTGCATATGATAACTGATTAATCAAATTTTAGATAAAAAAAGGTGCAACAACAAGTAAATCAGTTCATATTCGATGTCCATCTTATACAGAACACTATTAAATGAAAACCTATGCCACAATAGTCAATCAGTAGGTAGAATGGGTAGTAACAGAAAGGTAGAATGGATAGTATCAGAAATAAGAATATATTGGGTGGAAGTTTCAAAACAAGATAGGGAATAGTAGAGCACAAAAAACATTACATATCTACATACTGAAGAAAAGCCCTAAAATGAAAAATTCATAGATAATTTGTATCTTTCCTAACTATACAAACCTTAGCTATTTATAAGGGGTTATATTTTCGGCGGAGCTGAAATGACGAGCCATTAAAATTTAGCGAGGGGTAACTACCCACATCGCGGGGGTGTAGCTCGCTACCACTCCTGTTCACACACCTGTGATTTAGTTCACTTTGCTTGGAGGTAGGACTTCAAGGGGGATAGGGCTGGCGGGCAAGTTTGTATAAATAGCTAAGGTTTGTATAGCTAGGAAAAATACAAATTATCTACGAATTTGTCATTTGTTCCGTAACTGGAATACAAACCACGCTATCTATTAGGGGTGACTCACCCATTAGGAAGGGTGGACGTCCCTGCCAATCTGGCTTTTGGCTTTACCCTGGGGCTCCTTATCTGAGTATGTTAGTACTAAAAAATAAGGAGTCCCTGCCCTCACTAAAACCTTGCTACGTCCGCGGCCTACGCAAGCTGTGTTGAGACATGCAAAAGTGTGACTGTCTAGGTAAAGTTATTCAGAGTCTATTGTAGGAAAAATACTGATGTAACCAAGATTTTCCCAATACCACCTCGCCAGGGTATGGGGACACAACAGTATTACCTTAATACTAGGTACACAAGGGAGCATGGTTTATATGCAGTGGTTTGAGGTCAGCTTATGCAGAGAACCCAGGATGCTGCTTTCCCCATGAGAGGGTAGGATGAAGAAAAGAATAAGAGCCACTCAAATCTTTTCATTCACGCAGACTAACATCGGGTAACAGTGCCCTCAACCTTCTGCTACTTGTCCAATAAGGAGCTTGAGGTATACAACCAGCTGTTGTGCAGCCACCATCGGACCGATAGAAATCATATAGAGTTCTTGTGGGTCACGTCTTGCAGGAGAAAGGTTGTGAAAGTCACCTGAAGCATTCACATCCTTTCTTGTAAACCCTGCGTCACAGAGTAATCTGCTAAGAAGGACCAGGGGCATAGCTATGCCCCTGACATCGTGAGTCGTCATGTTGAGATGATATTTTGGTGATCCTCCTTTAGTCTCTCCCAGTGCTGATGACAAGAGAAGGGACCCGGGTGGGCTGTTGCCGTTCTCTTAAGGTAGAGTCTCATACCTTACCTTGGGTACAGTAACGGATGATCTGGATCGTCCGTTACCGAGTGGAGACTTGTGTACGATCCGTCACCTCTGGAGACTGTCTGGCGACATACTCGGGGACAAAACTGAACATTGCCTATCGCCCTTCTCATTGATGGGCGATGTGGGAAGGGAGACCATGAAGTTCCTTGACTCGTATGGCTGCTGTCAAAGTGTGTAGGAACATTGTCTTCTTAAACCAGGTGAAAATTTGTTGTCTGGCGAAGTGGAACATAAGGAGGTCTCTTTAGAGATCGGAGAATTCGAACCATGTTCCAAGAGGAAGGTCTCAATTCCGACTGGAGAAAGGCAAGTTGTAAGTCCGTATGAGTTAGAAAGTAAGTCCGTATGAGTGGAGACTTGTGTAGGATCCGTCACCTCTGGAGATACTCGGGGACGAACCTGAACATTGCCTTTCGCCCTTCTTATTAATGGGCAATGTGGGAAGGGAGACCATGAAGTTCCTTGACTCGTATGGCTGCTGTCAGAGTGTGTAGGAACATTGTCTTCTTAAACCAGGTGAAAATTTGTCGTCTGGCAAAGTGGAACATAAGGAGGTCTCTTTAGAGATCGGAGAATTCGAACTATGTTCCGAGAGGAAGGTCTCAATTCCGACTGGAGAAAGGCAAGTTGTAAGTCCGTATGAGTTCGAAAAGGTCTAGTGATGAGAGGATGTCCCTTCCTTTCAGTTTGAAGGTGAAGGATCAAGGTTGAGTGATCATCTTCACCTGTTGGAACTAAATAGGGGGTCTTTTTCCTCTTGCATTTACTCGAGGATTCCGCTATTACTGGAATACAGTATAGGTATCGAGGGGAGAGAAACACTTTCACATGATACCAATCACATAAGATGTTATACTGCCTGGTAGACTGATGCTGAGGAATTCCTCAGACATCTAGACAACCTTTTCGCAACTTATTGCGAAAAGCCTCTGTGGGAGAGGAGGCACTGGGTAGTCTCCAGGCGTCCAATCATAGCAAAGCTATAGCTTGTGGTAGGTGTCGAAGTGGGTTGTCTGTGATGTGGAGAGGGTTCTCTTGGAGACTCTATCAGGAGCTGCAAAAGGTTTGGAAACCGTTCTGAGCAATGCCATAGCGGAGCTAGGAGAGTCCTTGAGAGGCTTCTTGAGTGCCCTTCTCCAGACAAAACAGGGACGAGACGTAAACGTCATTGTTGTACCCACCGTTGTTGCCAGAGCGCCTTGGGGTCTAGGGCTGGGGAGCAACGGCGGTCTGAGATTCAGGAGGGTTGCAAACAGATCCCTAGTTGGAGGACCCCGTAAAGTCAGGACTTTGTCGGCTACAAGGTGATCCAAAGACCATTCGGTATACCTCATCTGAGATGCTGTGCAAAGATTGTCGGCAAGCACGTTCTTCTAGTCTGGAATGAAGCAGGCTGATAGTGGTACCGGACGGACTTTGGCCCATCTTAGTGTTTATACTGTTAGATTGGAAGAGGCTACGAGTAAGTTCCTTCTTGCTTGCCAATGTGAGCCTCTATGTGGTGTGTGGTGTTGTCGCCCATCACATCACTGAGTGATCTGTTAGGAACTGATGAGGCTGCTGAAGGACCGGAAAGTTGGCCTTCATCTCTTAAGAGATTTAAGTGAAGGTACTTTCGGACTCTATAAAGAGGGCTGAGGTCGTTTGGTGCAGCAATATGGTCCCTCCTCTCTTCTTTTGATGTGTTCTAAGCACAGGATCAAGTCCAATGGGTGGGGAAGGATGAGAAGGTTATACCGCTCTATAGAAACTCGACAGACACCCATCCCTTGAGGTTCATCCAAACTTCTGTTCCCATGGGGATCAGAATGTCTGGGGGATCGAGGGCGTGATTCCGTGATTCCAGTCAGACTCAAGTCACTCTGGGATGGGAGTTGTTCTCATTTTTGAGAGGGTTTTTTGGAGATTGGTGTCCAGAATCATTCCCAGATACACCATACACCAGTCTTCTGGGAGGGAAGTAAGGAAGACTTCTGCAGGTTTACCTTGATCACTGGATCTTGGTAAAAAGACTTCAGAAGTTCCGGTGCTAATGCAAGGTTGCCACTGAGTCTGCTAAGGTCAATAAGTCATCCTGAAATGGAGGAGACAGAAGCCAATCCTGTGAGATCAGGATGGGTGTAGTGGAAAGACCGAAGCACAGAGTCCTGAGCTGGTGTTTCTTATTTGTCGAGACTGAATCTTCCAACCTTCCTAGATGGATGGTTTGGGCTTAGAAGTATGAGTCCTTTAGGTCCACTGTGCAAATGAAGACCTGAGGTCTTAGCCCTTGTTCGAACTTCAACATGGGTTGGACATGAACCCAAAGGGACAGCTCCTTGCGGATCCTTTTGCATGGAAGATTGTTGACGCTAGAGTCTTGACTCGTGTCGTAAAGGATCAGACGCAATACCCAGTGTAAGAATTCTTCCCTGAGAGAGAATTCCTTTAACTAACAGAAGGAAGGCAATGCTTAGCCCTACCATGCGCCCTGATGGGATTGATACTATTCCTTAGAATAGAATTAATCTGACGAATGTTAATCAATGGTTAACGGCTGGGTATCGTGATTACTGTGCAGTTGGAGAGTGCTCGCAAGTAGTTCCCTATCGACAAGCCATTGATGAGGGTTGTTGAACGTTTGCCAATCACTTTAGTGTGATGGCGAACGGCCAGTAGTGAGAAGTATGTTGTATATTTTCTGATCTAGGGAACTACGGGCAGAGGTTGACTAGTACTGTAAGTCCAAGTCACGAACTGCTGGCAAATTGCCGATGATCGGTGAATCGGCGGTATGTGAGCCAATGGTGAGCTAGAGATCAACAAGCTGACTATGGTCCCTCCTGGTTGGTCAGAGATCAGCAAGCTGAAGATGGGCTGGTCAGAGATCAGTGAGCTGAGTTCAATGATCGAAGAAAGATGAGCTGCCCATCGGTGATCTAGTGATCAGCAAGCTGATGACTGGTTATTGATTAGCAATCGGTGATTGGAACGCTAGCAATCGGAGATTGTTATTCATTGGAGGGACTAGAAGTCAAAGACCAGCACTGAGCTAGCAATTGGCGATCTGGTGATCGGCGACCTAGCGATCAGCAAACCGTGAACTAGCCATCAGCAAACAGTGATCTAGAGATCAGACTGTTGATGCTTTCCTGTTTGCTGACGGTGGTCTGTCAAGGAAAAAAGAAACTTCAGAAGAGACAGGGACCAAGGATTCCCCGTTTTGATTGCCCTTGTAAGATGGAATCTGCGGGATCTTGAATCCTTCTGTGAAGCCTCTTTCCTCTTTTCCCGGAAGCCATGTTATGTGTTTGCGGAGAGAGGAATGGGGCAATGATGACCTGCCCAAAAAGTTTTATTCCTTTTTTCTGCCTATTGCGCGAGAGTGCAGGAGAGCACTGGAGCGATGGCACACAGGATGATGCTGGTGCTCAGTTTCCGCTGAAGCGCAGTTTCCGGTGAATGTGCAGAAGAGCGCTGGAGAGCAGGCAAGCGCTGGCTCATTGGATCTGCGAGCACTGGCTCTTTGGCAAGACCTGGCGCATTGGATCTGAGACCGCAAATGTGCAGGAAAGTGCGGAAGAGCGCTGGTGCGCCGGCGGGCAGTAGGCACTGTGTAGTTTTGTACAGACTCCATAGAATGCGCCGAAGCGTGTGACTGGTTGCGCAAGGGCAGGGGCATTGACGAGCGCGTGAGAGTACTATTAGTGCGCGCAGGAGACTGCTGGCGCGCGCGCGGAAGACTGTTGGCGCACGTGCAAGACTATTGGCGCGCGCAGTTCTCAGCAACAACCATTCCCACCACACTGAGATTGGCTGTACTCCAGCTGAGAACATACTGAATGGTGCTCCCGATGTTGACAGTATCCTGTTGCTGTCAGCAGAAACGAGAGACCCGTGGGCTGAAGAACATCCTCGGTCTAAAACATTTAAAGAGTTCTCTGGTAAGAAGGTGCACCAGTTGGGACACCTTTTGTCGAACAAGCTCATCCCTAGATTTGAGGGGTTATTCCGTGTTACTAAGGTGCACAAGAATAAGGTCACCAATGAGCTGCAGAGACTGCCTGATGGTGAACTGGTAAAAGCTCATCATATCCAGTTAAAGGCCTGGCTTGAACCTTCGGTCTATCTTAGGAGGTACTTTCTCTGGTATCTGAGGGGTTCTGATCCTTTAACTGAGATTCGAAATAGTCCAGGACTTGTGGATAATAGTCCGACTTCCTCTGAAATCTCTGAGAGTCAGGGTTCTAGTATTGATAGTGACTCCTATGGGGTGGTTGTAATAGTCACATCATACCTTTTGTCTCAGGATTGTAACAAGTCCCGACAACAAAGGAAAAGTTACTTTCCTACAAGAACTATTACTCAGCCTAAAACCATTCTTAGGCCAGCAAGGACTTATGAGAGGAAAAGGGCACTGGATGCATGGTTATATCCCCCAGAAAATTTGAATGAGACTCCTGTATTGAAGCCTGAATCTACTCGAGATCGTGTGGTCCTCCAACTACGGGAGAACAGCCCTATTGCAAAGTGTGAAACCCCGATTTTGACTCCCAAATTGGTAGTTCAATCTCCTGTACCTGAATTTCCAACACCACGATTCTTGGCCTCCTCTTTCCCAGAGTAAGGTGTCGTTCATCCTCCAGGGAGTTGGGAATTCTGGGAAGTTTCCAGCATTCCGTTGTAGGAACCACTTTCGGCTGGCTCCAAGAGTACCAGTCCAGATTTGTCAAGACCTGCTAGTTTAGAAAGCCCTGTTTCTGACTCGGCAGTATCCATTTGTCCTGATCATGACTTTCTTGGCTTTTTGCCACCCGATTATGACGACCGACTGTTGCCTGAAAATCCTATCTCTAGAGGATATACTCCACCATGGACTAGGTCAAAAGGTCCAGTTCCTTACCTACCTTTAGTTCAGCCTCAAATCATGAAGTGGAGGCCTCGTCTCACTGATCAGACGAATACTACAGAGAGGGAACTTTCCTCCATTCCTGGGTCACCTCAGAAATCAAACACTTTCCAACATTAAGATGGTAGATTGAAACACGTGTCAGAACTCGAGGCTGAAGTGGCACAGTCAGGTGTATTCAACTTGAACACAACAGCACTGTTTGTGTCGTCTGGAACAGAACTTTGCCCTGAGTCATCACCTGATTTTTCGGGATTTTTATTGTCCTCTTCTGAATCTATGGATTCTGTGTCAGGTAAACCTCAGAGAATGTTGATAACCCGTAAATACCAACTGTTATGCGAGGTTATCGATCAATTAAAGACACCCAGCTTGTACCTGGAAAGTCGCCAGCTTAGTCTGTCTCCGGTGCTGCAAGAAATTAACATGGCTTGCCAGCAGATTGCTGAATCATGGCGCATGTCCTGAGATAGAATTTTAAGACTCAGAAAAAGAACTATAAATCTCCCACTGAATTGAGTACTGAACAGTTGTTTTTATTTCAAGTTTTTGTATAGTAATAACTTTTTTTTATTAGTCATTTTTTTATTCCCACATTGGGGTAGTTAAAAGGCTGTGGAACAAAACTCCTTGTGTGAGGAAATCTGTATTGAGTCACGGTTTGAGTAATTGATTTATTCATTGTACTGTACTGTAAATTTTCCTTGACCATGACAAAGTTATATTAGATTTAGTAAATTTTTATTGTCCTGTAATAGTCCAAATTCGATAAGATTTGTATTCTATGAGATTGATTTTGGACTACAATGAATGTCTTTTTTCTTTTTCCTGGATAGTTTCAAGACTGTGTATGCCTGTAATACTGTAATGTTGCCTGTAATAACAACAGTGATGTAATGTGATGTAATGTAATGTATATTATTGGAGCATTGTTGGAAGGGATGGATGGTAATCTAATTTTCAGCTGTAATGTACTGAATATCCATTATGTTTCATGGTTTATTGTCTATTTCTATCACATTTTTTTTATCATGAAACTGTCAAATGATGTACCTAATGTAATATATATAATTGGATACGAGATGAAGGTACGGATGATGAATTAAATTTCTTTTAGTTGATCAACCTGCCTTTTTATTGAAGTTTCTTTTTTCTTTTTTACTGTAATATATATTCATTTGAAATGTATGAAGTTGTTGTAGGGCATTGTTGCCAGTCGTGAGGCAATGTTGAGATGGACCAAAGATCTAGTGGGTGGGAATGTGAAAACCAAAATATTTATAGATAGGAAAAATAAAAATTATTTTCATTTTCGTATACTACACCTTTTTGGGCTCAAGCCATGTTGTCCTGATGGAAGGTTCCTTTAAGGTAGCTTTCTAAGGGATATTTGGCTACAGTGATATTCCCAGAGAATTAACCATTAGATCTCTAGAATTCTAACTCCTGGCGCGAACATCCTTAAAATTTCTTTCAAGGATATCGCATAATCAGGGGATGTATGCTTGATATGACATAGCGATCTTCACCCCGAATAGCATTTTCGCTTCGAGGGGGAAAGTGGCAAATTTAGAAGGGGAGCCGTTATCAAGGTACCCTTTCCCCTCGTACTACTGAAGGTATCTAGATGGCGCTGTAGTCAACCCCACGCGCTATTCCTTTATCTGTAGCGGTCTCGCACGGTGATTTTCCCGGTTGCTCTCTCGTTACTTTAGGATTTATTGGATTTATCATGCTATCTCCAGCCTCTTCTGCCTCTGGAAAGTTGAGTATTTGATCCTTACAGTGTATAAATCTTAGCTCCTGCCTCACAGTGAAATTATATTAATTTTTAAGAGTCAGAGCTTCGCCGATTACCGAAGGCGCCATGGGCGCTGTCATTCATAACGCATGTGTTATTTAGTTAGTCTGAACGACTGTCTCGGTTTTAATAGCATGAATATTTACGAAGCTATTCAGTTATATAATTCTAGGAAGTTATATATTATGTCGATTGTATTCTTTAGAGTTTCGGCGATTTAGGTAACTGAACCTCACCGCGCTAGGCTTCCTAGCTTAAGTGCTTTAGTTTATTGTCATGCATGATATAATTCAACATTCCTAGTTGTGATAGCAATTAAATATGAAGCTATTTAGGCAATTTATACTTGTAAGATATTGATTGCATTTATATATATATATATATATATATATATATATATATATATATATATATATATATATATATATATATATATATATATATTTCCTCTTCCTCACGATCGTATATGAGAGAGCTTTGGCGATTAAGGTAACCGAGTCTCGCCTGGCACTAGGCTACTAGCCTAGTGGCTTTAGTATACTTTCATACATGTTCCCGGTTTACCCTCGTGTATCGTTTTATTAATTCAGGCGGAGATAGATATCTCCTAGAATTATTATATATAAGTCGATATTTGTCTCCAGTGGAGATTTAAGGGTATTCCCTTCTCCCTCAGAGTCTAGCCTAGGCTACAACCCTATCTTGGTCTTGCCACTGAGTAGACACTCCGGCCTGACTGGGATAGTGGTTTCTGTCCTTCTCCCTGGCCAGCATATAGCCAACTTTGGGTTTCGGTCAGAACCTCAGAGTATTCAGTCTTTTGCCGGCAGCTAACCGACAGGGCGAGTAGTCACTCCCCTGCCGGCCTCAGCTGCCGGCATAGGAGGCTAGACCTCCCTAGGCCGCACTTGAAGTGGTTGTATGATGCAGCTACCTTCTCCCATGCGGTCTAGAAGATTAGTCCTGTGCTCGCAGACCCTAGGCTGAAGAATAGACATTCTTCTGCCGCCTAGGATGGCGCCGGCACTGAAACGTTGTTTCTCCCAGGTTAAGAGGGGCCGACAAACCTGCCGCCCTCCTTTTAACCCTATTGGCAGACCCTAAGTTCAAGAATAGATATTCTTCTGCCACCTAGGACGGCGCTGATATTGAAACAGAGTTTCTTCAGGGTGTGGTAGGACCGGCAACACTGCCGCCTTCTTCCACACCCCATACAGGACCCTTTTCCCTACCCCCTCCTCTGTCCTTTAACGATGGCCTAGTCATTGTATCTCTTTGGCCATTGTTCTACAATCTCGTCGCTTGCCGGTGGGTTGTGGGGCTGACCGGGGCTCCTTCGCAGCAGCAGTTTAGTGGCTCAGCCTTCCCTTATGGACGCAAGGCTCCGGGAAGGCTGTGCCGGCTGCCGGTGGGAAACCCATACTCTGCAGAGTGTTTTTCAGTCCTCTCTTGGACTGCCATCCACATACCAGAGGCCGGCAGTGACCGGCAATGGTTTGTGTTTGGATGGAAGCCTGAATAATACATTCTCCCCTTCTATTTGAACCCTCCTTCTGGAGGAAGGCAGTAAGATACAGTACTTACAACCTTATTTACTGTTAACAGACAGTAATAAGGTAACCTTCACTCCATACTTTCTCTCTATCTATTAGCTAGTGCCGCCAGGTATTAACCCAGCCGGCAGGGGTCGGCACCACCGACCACTACCCCAGCTGGCAGATGCCGGACACTAACCCAGCTGACGGATGCCGGCCGGGTCGGCGCCGCCGACCACTACCCCAGTCAAAGAGACTGGGCAGTCTTGTGAAAGGGGTTTGAATGTGGTTGCTTGAGTAGATCTGGTTTTGGAGGAAGCTATCTTGGGAGATCTATTAGAAGCTGCAGAAGGTCCGAGAACCATTCTGTGTGGTGACATAGTGGAGCTACATGGGTCATCATCAGATTTTTGGATGCTCTGGTCTTGTTGAGCAGAATTCTCATCAGACAAAACAGGGAAAATGCGTATATGTCTATGTTGTCCCACTGTTGTTGAAATGCATCCCGACAATGAGCTTGAGGGTCCGGAACTGGCAAACAGTACAGCAGGAGCCTGAAGTTCAGGGATGTAGTGAACAGGTTCCTTGTCAGGAAACCTCCAAAAAGTCAGGACTTTGTTAGCTATACGAGGATTCAAAGACCATTCAGAGCCCACTATCTGAGAAGCTCTGCTCAGATTGTCTGCAAGCACATTCCTCTTGGCCTGGAATGAAGCGAGCTGATAGACACTGAATGTTCTGAACATCTAAGAATCTCTACTGTAATATGGCATAGGGGCTGAGAAAAGGTACTGCCTTGTTTGTTTATGTAAGCCACTACTGTGGTGTTGTCGCTCATCAACAACACAGTGACCTGCCAACAACTGATGGAACTGACAGAGAAATGCTGCTCAAATCGCCAAGAGATTTCTGTGCTGGTACCCTTCGGACTCTGACCATAGGCCAGAGACCGTGTGAGGCAGCAAGTGGGCCCGCCATCCTTCTTTTGATGCATCTGTATGGAACATCAATTCCAAAGGAGGGACGAGAAGATCTTGCCCATTTTCAAAGGTTTTCATCTGCTACCCACCAAAGAAGATTCGTCTCTTGTTCCCGAGTGATAGGAACTAGAGTGTCTAGGGAGTCTGAGTGTTGGTTCCACACAGATTTCAGCTGCCACTGCAGGGATCTGATCCCGAGGCGGCCGTTTGGAGCTAGACGGATCAGAGAGGTTAGGTGACCTAGTAGACATAACCATTGGTTGGCCAGTAGATCTTCCTATCTGAGACAGGGTGTTGCCATCTCTCTCAGCCTATGTATTCTGTTGTCTAATGGGAAGACTTTCTGTTTGACGGTGTCTATAATCATACCGAGATATATGAGTCTCTGAGAAGGAAGCAGGGATGACTTCTTGAGATTTATCACGATCCCTAGATCCTGACAAAACTCCAGAAGTAGGTCTTGGTGATGAAGAAGGGTTATCTCCGAGTCCGCTAGAATCAGCCAATCGTCGAGATACCTGAGGAGACAAATGTCGTTCTTGTGAGCCTAAGATGATACTAGGGCGAACACCCTGGTGAAGACCTGAGGTGCTGTCACGAGACCAAAACAGAGAACCTTCAACTGGTATCTTTTGTTCTCCTGTATGAATCTGAGATGCTTTCTAGGAGACGAATGGATTGGGATCTTGGAGTATGCATCCTTGAGAAGCAATTTGCACGTGAAGTCCCTTGGTCGAACCGCCTGTATGACCATGTCTGCTGTCTCCATCCTAAACGGAGTCTGTTGGACAAACTTGTACAGGGGTGAGAGATAGACGACTGATCTCCAGACTTGCAGACACATTTTTCACAAGAAATAGTCGACTGGAAAAGCCTGGAGACCCTTCCCGTGACCTCATAGAGAGTGGCCTTCTGCAGCATGGTCTGGACTTTGGTCAGGAGGGCCAGCTCCTTTATTGATCCCTTCGGATAAAAGGTTAACGGAGAGTCAGAGAAAGGAGAAATTGAATGAACAGGACGCAATACCCGACGCCGATCACTTTGATCATCCAGGGATCTGTCCCGTGATGCTGCCACCTCCGCCAGAGGCATTGCAAGCATCCTCCCACAGGTGGTTGGTGATGAGGATTGCCCTCCCTAGCGGGAGCGACCACCTCGTCCACTCCCTCTACCTCCTTTCTTACCTCTGGAGGACTTGCTCCCTTTCTGCTCTTTGGACTGAAAGGGATGCTTAGACACATTATATTGGCCTGAGCACCTAGAAGTTGAGGGGTAAAGTAGCGTGCTGATTCCTGGAAGACTGAGACAATCTTCCATAGGACCAGGATGTCATGGCCCTTTGGAGGAGAGAATCATTGGATGATTTTCTCCACCTTTCAACCACCCTCTCTATCTCTTCTGGGACAAAGAGTAAGGAACCCTCAGGAGTGGAATTCCATAATTGCTTTACTTCCACTTTCGGCACCTGCCTGAGAAGCCGCCCTATGACAGTGTCCCTTCTCGTGAGTATGGCGTTCGCCCACAAGTTGACAGCGTGGTGCTACAAGAACTCAGGTGTCCGGGTACCCGACAGTAGGAAGGATTCCAAAGTCCACCTTGTGGACTCCTTGGACAATTCTATGGAGTGCACAATGTAGCTCAGGGACCCCAACCATAGGTCGAACCATAAAGCAGCCTGCATGACGTACTTCGCGCCTCACTCAATGTTGAGGAGCTCACCCGCCAAAAGTGAAACTCTCAAGGAGGAGATAGTCTGAGTCAGGAGACAACTTGTTAGAGACTCTAATGAGAGGTCGAGGGACGTGGTCGAGTGGGGCTCATTCTCAATTTCGAAATACTTCCTTTGCAGATTGAAAGGAAGGGAAGGAGCAGATTGAAAAGAAGGGAAGGAGACCAAGAAGATGAATCTAGCCTCAAGCACCTGGGCTTGAAGTTCCAGCTATCTGGTAGATAGCTTCCCTTCTGGCTGCTGTCAACCCTTCAGAACAAGGCAAAGCTGTACTGTTCTTGGGGGTCTTTGAGTTCCAAAGATCTTGTCCAAGACCATTTCCTTTCCTTCTTGGAAAGGATCTGACAGCTTGTTAATGGCCCTCATACAAGCAAGGACCTGCCAGAAGGTATACTCAGACTCCTTGCGCTCTTGTTCCAAATGACAGTTCGGACTAGCTGCCCTAGGGAGATATTCCTTATCGGTATCCAGAGTATCATTTACCTCCAAGCTCATATTCATAGGAGCCTTGGGTAGGTCTAAGTTATCAACAGGGCATTCTTTGGTGTCAACTTTGAGTCCTTGGACTCTTTCCACGGAGGAAAATACCCTTCCAGGATGGAGGGGTTTAGAGGAGCTTACGATACCTTGGGAATAATAGTTCTGGGAGACGAAGGTTCTTCCTCTGCAGGTGGTAAGGAAGCTGGATGCAGTTCTGGGGGAACCACTTCAATCTGCTGAGCTTGGAAGGGATGGACCGTAATTTCCTGGGTCAGCCAAGATCACTGCTCGTCTCTCGCCTTGACAGGAGTTAAGGGAAGACGTTCGAGAGAACGATCGACAACAGGTGACACCTAGGCACTGGATCTAGTTGGTGATGATCGTTGTGCCTTATTGTCCAGAAAGGACATCCTTCTGTGATTGCCACTTCCATGTGATGAACTTGACTCTGAACTCTCCAACGGGATTCGAGGAATCACTCTGACTTGAGGAGTCCGGGGCTGTGTCGGTGGAGGAGCCACAACCCAGGACTTCTGAAGGGTTGATACGAGGGTATCAAACCAAGAAGGAAGTTTACCTCTCTTCATGAAGTCCAGGGTTTCCACAGGTAGTCCAGGAGGAGGAGAACGTCTTTTAGAAGGAACATGAGAAGGTGCCTGTGTTGACCTAGGCGATAGCCTCTGAGGCAACAGAAGATCCTCTTTCGAAGGGCGAAGAGGATGATAGGAACTGATAGGAACGTCCACAAACTTATTAGGAGGTTCCTTGAACCCTTCGAGAAAGGGTATGTATTTACCGCTAGAGGTGGAAGTAGCCGGAGGCGGATGTGGAGATGTTGGGACTACGCTTACTGGCGATTCTGATACGTTTTCTCGCGAATTGTTCGTGGAAATCACAAGTTTCACGCATCAACTGGCGCGATTCGAGAGCATACATGCTCGTTTAGTGAGCGACAGGTACCAATCGTAAAGGTGGAAGCTCTGATGACTCCTGTTGCACCGGAGGACCACTCATGCTAGCTACAGTAGGCAATGAGGGCCTTTGCACGAGAGCAACTCAAAGCGTTGGTGAACGCATTACGGCAAAGGAACACATCTGAGAGCATCGCATAGGCAACCGCTTTGCTAAAGCGCCTCAGACAGCAAAGGGCGATGGAGGTAGCTCAGCTGGATGCCTGTCTGAGTGTTGTTCAACAGCAAGATCAGGTTTGGTTGGAGGTCGTTGAGGATAAGTATGAGCTGAGGTGCGTCGCACGGATGGACTGCGCGAACACCTACCCGTACCTCTTGGAGAGGAATGTCTAGATCACGATCGTGAGCGTTACGTTCGGGATCGTTATCGTGAGCGTCGTGATCGTGAGTGTCGTGATCGTGAGCGTAGTGCTCATGATCTTGAATGGTGCAAATGTTTAGAGTGCCTAGCTCATGATCGTGATCGTTGCCCTCTCGATCATGAACATCGTCCTCTTGATTGTGATCATCGACCAAGTGAACGCAAATGGCGCCCTCACAAGCGTGAATGTCTCCCTCATGAAGGTGAGCATCGCCCTTGCAAGTGCGAGCATTGTCCTCATGATCTAGGTCGTCGCGATCTAGAACATGAGCCTCCAGACAAAGATCTAAAACGTCTAGCTCGTGATTGTGATAACCGCAATCACAAGCTTTTAGGTCGTGAAGTGGAACGCCTTCTAAGAGAAAAGCACCGAGACCATGATGACCTTCAGTCTTGTGAACATGAAGCTCTGGAGTTAGAATGCCTTCTGGAAAAAGAGCGCCAAGATCGTGATAACATTCAATCTTTCAGGTGATGATCTGATTGTCGCAAACAACGATCAGAAGACGAGGGTCCCGGAGGACGAGAAGATGGCGAATCTCGCCTTCGCGAACAGCTAGCATATGGAGCGCTGGCCGCGTGAAGATCATCATCACCATCAGATGGAGGATTCCTGTGGGGAGAAACAGAAGGCTGAGAATTAAGAAACAATGAAGTCCCAGGACGGCGAGCATGTTCGTCATCAGCAGGAGGCCGTTGGAGGGCAAACACGAGCGATCGCCATGTCCACACGTGGAAAGGCCAGGAGAGGGCGACAGATAGATCTCGCAAACATCCAGAGCATAATATTGATTGATTGATTTGAAGTTTTCTGGCATCCTGATATCTAAGGTCATTGCTGCCGATATCATTTATTATAAATAAAAATGAAAAAATATTCAATGAAAACCATAAAAGGTAAGATGTCCTTTTAAAAATTAAATAGCTTTCAGAAGACCTGCTTCTGAAGTAAAGCTAAAAATACCGCTAGCATGGTAGGACACATCATGTCCAAGAATCTTGGCAAGGATGAACCTGCCATCCTTATCTTGAGCATCAAACATATTTCTTTCATTACTGTAAGTGGGACATTCGGTCAACAAATGCCTTACTGTCAAGAGTACCAAACTACTACTTCTTTGTCTGCATCTTTTCCCACTTTTATTTGGGGTCGATGTTTCTGGCCAGCGTTCTCCATCTACCTCTGTCCCACCCTTCATCACCAGATAATCCCTTTGATTGAAGGTCATCCTTGTCAAGGGTACCAAACACTCGTCGCAATATGACTGGTATTGGCCAGTAAGCAGATATTCATGTGTCACCCGAGTGTGACCAATGCAGAGACGACAAAGAGTAGTCTCCCACTTTTGGGGAATCATGTTATACTTTCTGGGGATATAACAATCGTTACCTCTTTCATCTTATTTTCAACCAAACCATCCCAATGTTGTTGCCAACTATTAGAAACCAAATTCCTAATGCTGGGTAAACAATCATCACAAAGAATCGGATACCTTCTTGGCCGCATCTCAGCATCAGCATTCTTTGCCAGTAAATTTGCCTTTTTGTTTCCAGACATACCTACATGTGCTAGAACCCAGCAAAATTGAACTGTTATACCTCTCAGTCTAATAATAAAAATCCATTCTAAAGTCTTTAAAATTAAAGGGTTACTAGAATTAAAAACTTGTAAAGCTTGAAGGGCACTCCTTGCAGCACTAAAAATGATAAAATTAACCCCCTCTTCCAACACTATTTTTCAACAGCGGTTAGTATGCCGTACAGTTCGGCCATTAAAGGAAGTGCACCTCTACAATTAAAAGCATTACTATGTACTCCAAATCCAATGCCAGCATCAGATTTAGAGCCATCAGTTTATATAAAAGTTGATTCCTTATGTTCTGCAACATGTTCCATAAAAAGAGACCTGGCTTCTAAGCCAGTCATATTCTTTTTAACTCCAATAAAATATTTAAAAAAAGATACCTCTGGTAATTTCCATGGAGGCGTTGATGATACCTTAAATGGGAGAACCTTAGGTCTAGCTATATCAAGAAGTCTATCAATTGTTTGACCCGAAAACCATTTTCTCATTAAACTAAATCTCTTTCAACATAGCATAAGATAAGAACAAAAATATTTGCCAGCATAATTTTCTGTCCCGCACAATTTCTTTTTATTACCCATGACGTCGTCAGATGCGGAAAAAAGGTTCTCAGCCTTTGACAGCTTTGAGTGATTTACGAGGAAGAGGTCATATATGGTCAGATGTTTGCTTTAAGTGCTCAACGCTAATCTTATAGCACATGGCACAAAAACCTGAGATAATTATATTTGAACAATTTTCATATCATCACATGATGAAAATTTCTCAAATATTTTTTTTTATAAAATACTGTACAGTACGTAAATTTTTTCGTTAACAAATAATGAATTTACTAATATTTCTATATAAATTCTAATATCCTTATTTTCCTTCCTTGAAATAACAAATATTTTAATAGAAAATTATTCAAGCATACATAACTAAATAAAAAAACAATCCAATATCACATTCTGAGAGAGAGAGAGAGAGAGAGAGAGAGAGAGAGAGAGAGAGAGAGAGAGAGAGAGAGAGAGAGAGAGAGAGAGAGAGAGAGAGAGAATGGCCAAGACTCTGCCAGTGTGATTTCTGTCCTGAACAGAATAAGATGTGCTACCTCCTTAAGCTTGCTGATAAGATTGTCTGATGGAAAGACTTTTGCTGCTGCCATGTCTATAAGCATGCCCAAGTATTTCCGCCTTTACTTGGCTATGAGATTCAACTTCTTACATGGCCAGGGTCAACTAATCGTCGAGATACATCAGCAGACATATCCCTTACAAGTGGGGCCATCTGCTACAAAGGAGAACACATAACTGAGCATTTGAAGAGCAGTACACAGTTCAAAAACCAGTCTTGAACGGGTAAACCGTACTATAGAGGAGTGGAGATACTTTCGAGAGGACTGATGCACGGGTACTTAAAAGTACGAGTCATTCACGTCCACTGAAAGCATGAAGTTGCTGATGTAACACAGCTTAGACCAAACTGTTTCCATTCTGTACTTTGTTTGAAAAACAAACTTGTTCAGTGGAGGGAGCTTTATGACTGGTCTCCAGTCTCCAATTGACTTCTCTACCAAAAAGAGCCAACCGTAGAAGACTGGAGACTCGTCTCAAACAACTTTGGGTGTGTTCTTCTCCAACATCCTTTCTACCTCTGTCTGCAAGGACAAGACTTTCGGCGATGTTGGATGATTACGTGAGAACTCTATCGTTACTTGAGATAAAGGGGGCCGATGATTCTTAAGGAGTAAAAAGTAACTGTCCCAAAAGAAACTCGGCCCCATATCTCTACCAGACTGCCCAGTAACAAGACAGGCATCCCCTTTCCATACTTTCTTCCTGCTTCTGCCCTTCCTATTAGAATTAGGTTGGGTAGCATAAAGGACTGCATGCACAAGAACTTTTCTGGGAGTTATGGCCAGTCACAATCGTGGTCTAGGAATGGACCAGAAGCCCTTCCTTGCACCCGATCTCGCAGGCAAGGCCAAACACTATAGTTTGATTGCAGTTCCCTTCAAAGGGCAAGGCCCCTTGAAGGAGTCTGCTCACTGGATCATGGAGTCCTCCACTTTTCCAATGCCGCCAACATGTGACTCCTCAGAAGGAGAGATGTTGTTGTTAGCACCAAAGAGTTACAAAGCGACAGAGTTACCTAAGGGCTAACTTATTTGAGAATAAGGAGACCAAAGCAATCCTTCTCTTCAAACCCAAGATGACCCACTGGTTTGCTGCCTGATATGTCAAGAAGGACAGTGACTTCCCACTAGACAGCACAAGACTCTTAAGCATCTCCAAAGACTCCAGGGTTGATAAGTGGAAAAGTATGTCACTGCTCCTGACCACTGGTCGAGCCAATAAACAACTTGGAGGGAGGCCATGGCAAACAATTCAATGGACACTGAGGCACCAATTCAAAGGTTGAATAGGATGTATCTTCCACACTGACAGGTCAACTTGCAGAGATGACACACCATGCTCTGGTGCATAGAACTTTCTCTGTCTCGAGAGTGGAGAGGCATGACCTTGTTTGACCAGCTGGATTTGAGAGTTCTCAGATCCATATATCTGATTGTCAACTTAATTCAGGGAAAACTAGCCAGATCTATTCTGAGAAGCTCCAAGAATGGCCTCAAGCTTTGAGGGCCACTGTAGTACCAATCAATGACTAAAGTTCTTCCTGCAGGTGGCACTAAGGTCCCTTTCCCTAGATCGTTGCACTAAGGGATGAAAGAACTTCCACACAGGAACACTCTGACCCGGGAATTTCTGCTTTTGTCAGCATCAGTCCAAGGTCTGGCGTCTTACGGGCAGACAAATCCCAAATACCCTCATACCCAACAGGAGTAGAGGGGGCCAGCAAACACTGGGGGAACCCTATACGTCACTATAAACCTGAAAAGCCCACAAAGGGCTCCTTGCTCCAGACACATATTCACCCAGAACTGAGCCATTGATGCAACTGCAAGAATGGTGGTAGCAGAAGCATTTAATGAGGAAATGGAAGAAGCAAAAGACTTGCTAAGACAGACCCTGGAGAAGGCTTAGCTTTCTTTTTCCCTTTCAAAAGCATATGCTTGCCACTGAATAGGACAGGATCTTCACTCACCACAAAGAGATGATTGTGAACAATCTTGCCCAATACAGGAGGTGCAGAGAGAGTCTGGGTCTACAGCCAGTTTGGGCATAAACCGGTTACGATGTCTCAATTTTTCCCGGCTACTAGCCCGAGCTCACCACCTGTTGTTAACTACCTCATTAATGATTTCAGTGACCATTCCAGTTCGTATTAAAAACATCTCCCTGTTTAAATGATGAAAGGTTTGTATACGCATAGAAACAATGCTTTTAGTTACCATACGATCCTCTGTTCCCACAAAATACTTCAAAGGACCAATACTCAGACGTGAAATGATTGTCGAGTAAAAAGCGAAAGAGAAAGTACGGTACTGAGTTAAGCTTAAAGAAGAAGACTGAGTTGACTGCAAATAAGTAGAATAAAATACTTCATTATATTTCAGTGGAGGAGGTGGATGGTATGATGCAATATACTTGGCTTATGATACATGATGTCATAACAAAGACTGTACTATGTTCACAGGAAAATTTTTCCAAAATACAGTAAAGGGGGAAAGCAAGAGTTAGTAAGTTTTAATATCTATTCCACCCTAGAAAATTAAGCCAATTACATACAGTACTCAGAAATTCATAAAGAGGGAGGAAGTACATGAAATATTCAGATGAGAGGAAGCTAAGTAAATGTCAAAAAGGACGAGAATTAAGCAAGGTAAATCTGTCTATGATGTGTAGTTCATTTAACCTGCCAAGCACATAATTTTTTTGTGATTCCCAGTAACTTGAGTAGCTTAATATAGCTAAAAGAAGGCTTCTACATTGCAATCTAAATAACAAGCGATGAAATATGTTATTTTCCTTAGTAAAATAAATTTTTGAATATACTTACCCGATGATCATATAGCTGCATCCCTGCTGACCGACAGAAAAAAACCTACGGGCGGAATACGCCAGCGATCGCTATACAGGTGGGGGTGTACATCAACAGCGCCATCTGTCAAGTAGGTACTCAAGTACTCGATGTCAACAAAGAACCAATTTTCTCCTCTGTCCCACTGGTTCTCTATTGGGGAGGAAGGGTGGGTCCTTTAATTTATGATCATCGGGTAAGTATATTCAAAAATTTATTTTACTAAGGAAAATAACATTTTTCAATATCAAACTTACCCGATGATCATATAGCTGATTCACACCCAGGGGGGTGGGTAGAGACCAGCATTACAAGTTGACATTATGAGCTAAGTATTCCGTATTTCATTTTAGCAGTTATTCAAAATAACAAGCATAAAATAAATAAGTACCTGGTAAGGAAGACGACTTGAACAATTACTCTGCCTTTTTAAGTACGTCTTCCTTACTGAGCCTCGCGATCCTCATAGGATGCTGAGCGACTCCTAGGAGCTGAAGTATGAAGGGTTGCAACCCATACTAAAGGTCCTCATCAAAACCTCTAATCTAGGCGCTTCTCAAGAAATGATTTTGACCACCCGCCAAATCAAGTAGGATGCGAAAGGCTTCTTAGCCTTCCGGACAACCCAAAAATATTTCAAGAGAAAGATTAAAAAGGTTCTGGAATTAGGAAATTGTAGTGGTGGAGCCCCCACCACTACTGCACTCGTTGCTACGAATGGTCCCAGAGTGTAGCAGTTCTCGTAAAGAGACTGGACATTCTTAAGATAAAAGACGAGAACACTGATTTGCTTTTCCAATAGGTTGCGTCGAATATATTTTGCAGAGATCTATTTTGTTTAAAGGCCACGGAAGTTGTGACAGTTCTAACTTCGTGTGTCCTTACCTTCAGCCAAGCTTGGTCTTCCTCATTCAGAAGGGAATGAGCTTCTCGTATTAACAGTCTGATAAAAATAGGATAAAGAATTCTCTGACATAGGCAAAGATGGATTCTTAACTGAACACCATAAAGATTCAGACGGGCCTCGTAAAGGTTTTAAAATAGAACTTAAGAGCTCTTACAGGACATAATACTCTTTCTAGTTCATTTCCAACCATACGATAAGTTTGGAATATCGAACGATATTGGTCAAGGCCGAGAAGGCAGCTCGTGTTTGGCTAGAAAACCAAGATGTAGAACATGTAGCCGTTTCGGATGAGAATCCGATGTTCTTGCTGAAGGCATGAATCTCACTGACTCTTTTAGCTGTGGTTAAGCATATCAGGAAAAAGAGTCTTAAAGGTGAGATCTTTCAGGGAGGCTGATTGAAGTGGTTCGAACCTGTCTGACATAAGGAATCTTAGAACCACGTCTAAATTCCAACCAGGTGTAACCAAACGACACTCCTTCGTGGTCTCAAAAGACTTAAGGAGGTCCTGTAGATCTTTATTGTTGGAAAGATCTAAGCCTCTGTGACAGAAGACTGATGCCAACATGCTTCTGTAACCCTTGATAGTGGGAGCTGAAAGAGATCGCTCTTTCCTCAGATATAAGAGGAAGTCAGCTATTTGAGTTACAGAGGTACTGGTCGAGGATACGGATACTGACTTGCACCAGTTCGGAAGATTTCCCACTTCGATTGGTAGACTCTAAGGGTGGATGTTCTCCTTGCTCTAGCAATCGCTCTGGTTGCCTCCTTCGAAAAACCTCTAGTTCTCGAGAGTCTTTCGATACTCTGAAGGCAGTGAGACGAAGAGCGTGGAGGCCTTGGAGTACCTTCTTTACGCGTGGCAGACGTAGCAGGTCCACCCTTAGGGGAAGAGTTCTGGGAACGTCTACTAGCCATCGAAGTACCTCGGTAAGTTATTCTCTCGCGGGCCAGAGGGAAGTAACTAGCGTCAACTTTGTCCCTTCGTGAGAGGCGAACTTCTGCAGTACCTTGTTGACAATCTAGAACGGAGGGAATGCATATAGATTTAGATGAGAGCAATCTAGTAGAGAGGCATCTATAAGAACTACTGCTGGGTCCGGATAGGTGAGCAAAGTATTGAGAGCCTCTTGGACATCGAGGTTGCGAAGAGATCTATGGTTGGCTGGCCCCAGGTGACCCAAAGTCTCTTGCATACATCCTTGTGGAGGGTCCAATATGTTGGAATTATTGTCCCTTCCTACTGAGACAATCTGCTAAGACATTCAAGTTGCCTTGAATGAAACTCGTTACTAGTGAAAAGTCTAGACCTGTTGAACAGGAGAGGAGGTCACTTGCGAACTCGTACCATGTCAGAGAGTAGGTCCCTCCTTGCTAGGAGATGTACATCAAAGCAGGGAGTTGACCGTGTTCACCTCCACTACTAGCCTTGAAGGAGAGACCTGAAGCTTTACCAGGTCAGACGTAATGCCAGAAGCTTCTTGCAGTTGAAATGCATTGTCCTTTGACTCGAGTTCCATAATCCCGAGCATTCCCTACCGCCTAAGGTCGCACCCCAGCCTACGTCCGATGCGTCTGAGAAGAGAACATGGTTGGGAGTCTGAACAGTCAGGGGAAGACCCTTTCAAAGGTTGATAAAGTCCTTTCATCAAGTCAGACCAGACTTATCTTCCGGAAACTGGGATCGAGACCGCTTCTAGCGTCTTGTCCTTTTCCAGTGAAGAGCTAGATGACACCGAAGAGGACGGAGGTGTAGTCTTCCAAGTGACACCAATTGAACTACGGATGACAGTGTCCTAACCAGACTCATCCACAGCCTGACAGGGCCGTGTTCCTTCTTCAGCATCTTCTGGATGGATAGCAGGGCTGGGGGTTGATCGTCTTGTTCAGCCATGTCCTCATCAGAGGGTTCCTCATCCGAAACTGATGAGGAAACGGCAACGGAGTGGGCAACGTCTGACTCGCTGAATCCGGTCGCACTGGTGGATGCGTGACGGAGCCGGACACAAGATCACGGTACTGCTGCACAGTCTGTGAACTGTCAACCATGGGGACACGAGGAAGTACAGCGACAACCCGAAAATGTCTAGACTGTCTGGGTTGTGCAGACAACCCCTATCGGGTTGCTGAGGTTGCCGCACTGCGTCACAACAAGTCACCTCTGCTGGTTGTTGAACGTCTTCCTAGTGACACACTGAACGTTCACAACCACCTCCGAGAGTCGCTTAACGTCAACGTGCGACTGGCAACCCACACTGGGTCGCACCGGTGGAGGAACCATCTCAACTGGCGGACGTGAGTAGGATACCTCAGCGTCAACAGGGCGTACAACCAACCGGTAGGAAGGTTGTTGGCTAGAAGGTTCTTCTCCGTAAAAAATCCTCTATCAAGGACTAAGCTAGGACTGCATGTCTTGCAACAAAGCCCAAGGTCTATGGGAGCAGGTGTGGCAACAGACGGGGTTAGCGACTGAAGCGGAACCATTTACCATCCCTGGAAGCATGTTATGCTTTAATTAAAGTACATAGGAGGCTAAGCAGCTTAAGGCTCCTCTCCAAATGACAGAGTCCTCAAGGGAATATCAGAAGGAGGGAGAATAGCACTTTCTCATCTACAGGAACCATGTCCGAGAAAAGCTAGGTTATCTCAGTGAGGGTTTCACTGGTGCATAAGCAGCAGACCAGAAGGCAACGTTATGTAACAGCTTGACAGTCTGTGAACTGTCAAAAACTGAACTGTCAACCACAACAGGTGCGTGAGGACATACAGCACTGGTGGGGAAGCCTCAACTCCTGACTGACTAGTCTGCTGCGGGCGAGTGGCGGTAACCACAGTGTGTTGCGGAGGCTGACACACCGTGTCAAAACACGGCAGCTTGTGGTAGCTCACGCACGGCAACGGAGTGCTTGGTGTGTCTGTGGGAGTCAGCATGTGTCTGGCAGGGTCGACTGCGCAAGGGTGGAGGAGCTCTCACAACAAGAGTGTGGGAGCAGGCAGCCATGCTGGGCGCACAACCGTGGCAGGCTGTAGGCCAACGGGTGCATCGTCAACCTTCTCCGCAGTCGGAGTGTGGGAGCTGGCAACAACAAAAGCGGAGTGCTGGTGCGTGGGAGGGACTGCCGTGGGTTGCGGAGCATGCCACATTGCGTCAAAACACGGCAGCTTGACAGCACCTTCCCACTGCTGATGCAGTAGCTCACGCATGTCAACGGAGGGTGCAGCATGAACATGCGTCTGGCAGGGTCGACTGCGCATCAGTGGTGGAGCTCTCACAGGTGGAGTGTGGGAGCAGGCAGCCGCAGTATCTGCTGAGCGCACAACCGTGGCAGGTTGTAGGTTAACAGGTGCAGTGTCAACCTTCTCAGAACGATACTCCTGCATGAAGGAAGCAAGCTGAGACTGCATAGTCTGCAGCATGGACCACAAGGGTCTACAAAGAAGGCAACAAACGGAGCTACTGTCCGTTGTGACTGAGGGTCTAAAACAGCTGGTGCGGCAACAGACGGAGTTACTGCCTGTTGCGGTACCACCTTGCCTCTCTTGGGAGGTGTGCAGTCGTCGGATGACTGCAGCGAGTCCGAACTGACCCAGTGGCTACACCTACGCCGTTGGACTTGCGCGGAAGGGACCGACTTGCACTTAAAAGCTGCAAGATTTGGTCCATGGTTTCTGCGAGAAACCTCTTCCGCAGACGAGGAATAAATGGGCTCTCTCGTCTTTGTGTGGGTGGGGCGATCACGTCGGCAACATGTGTAGATACACCCGAAACCACCGAGGGAAACGTCTGTTCGTCGATCAAGGCCTGTGGAACCCATAAGTCGTTCGACATTACTTCTCCCCTGGGCTTGGGAGCTTGTAAGCGGTCCCGGACTAGGTGAACAACTGGCACGAACAGACGAACCCTCGAACGCAACACTGTAACACTTTGCGCATATCACTTCATCACTTTTGATTTTCTGTTTGCACTTATTTCACTGAAATCGAAACTTTAAATGATTTCTACCTGAAACACGCAATCCTATCCTTCATTAAAAGGTAGTAATTGCGAAAACAGTTTTACAATGCAACAGAAAAACATAATTAAAGATAAAGAATTCAGTGGCTGGAAAAGAGACTAAACACTAGATCAAATAAACTACGTTTAAAATCTCTCACCGCATAAAGCCTGGGAACAAGAATAAAACTCTAGAAACGTTTTACCTTCTTCCCCTACAGCGACTAGGGAGAAGAGTAAAAAACGAGAACAACGTTACCCGCTTGAACGAAACGTTTATTCTCCTCTCTCTCCCTCCGTCTCTATCTCTCTCTCTCTTCTCTCTTGACTTAGAACCTGAGAGAAGAGCCCAATTATATATCGTTAAAACATATTATTTGCTAAAGGAAAAAACTGAAAGGTTTCCCAAATAAAAAGTTCCTTTATTAGAATTTAAACCATTTAAGCTAAGAAAGAATGAACGAAACGCTAGAATCGGTTTACTCTTACTGCAACGTGAAACCGTGAAATACTCTCTCTCTATCGTAACGATAGAGCGCATGTTGAACGTTCTGAACGTCAACAACTGCGGAGACTAAACTAAACGTTAGTTCATCTTTAAAAACAGTACGAGACTATCAAAGAAATTCTTTCAAAAACATTAAAATTAAAAAAGTATAAATTCTTAAAAGGTAAATACGATATGACGGGCTCAATGTTAATTAACTTCGGTTCCAAGTAAGGACCGCCTACTATTAGGAAAGGTCGCAAATAAACAAACATAAAAATTAATTTTTATAAGTTTATAATAAATGGAAAGTTAATCGAAGAGGCCTATAAGGGCGGAGAGATATAAAATAAATAGATCTATAACTTGTTAAGCAAAATTATCAAAAACCTAAACACACTTCCGTTTAAGGGAAGGGTCGGCCATTTAAAAGTGAAAGAGAGTCCATACTCTCTTCGTCACCAACACTTCCGTCTAAGGGAAGGGTCGGCCATTTAAAAGTGAAAGAGAGTCCATACTCTCTTCGTCACCATAATTAAATCTATCCAAAACGAGTTCAAGTTTTGAAATGAAGATAAAACCCCTGCATAGCGAAAGCTCAAAACTGGAATAGTGTACTTCACCAAATCGTTGTGAAAACAAATCCAGTTAGGGACGGCGTATTTAGTAGGTCTTGCCTGTGGCACGACAGAGGGAAAATTGGTTCTTTGTTGACATCGAGTACTTGAGTACCTACTTGACAGATGGCGCTGTTGATGTACACCCCCACCTGTATAGCGATCGCTGGCGTATTCCGCCCGTAGGTTTTTTCTGTCGGGCAGCAGGGATGCAGCTATATGATCATCGGGTAAGTTTGATATTGAAAAAATTACAATAAAACTATAGATATATTAGTATAAAATATTTACCCGTCTTTTTTAGCAGCAACAATAATAATCAACGAAGGGTCGACTGGAACACTAAAGTTGCCAAGATGAGTACATTCATCCATAACACCTCTCATGAACTGGACAGCTTCCCATGTCAAAGTATCTTTCACCTTAATATAAGGGTCAAATTTCACTGGCTTCATATTTGCAGCATCCTTTGGCCTTATGCCAACTGGAGTAAATTCATGACAGCTTCTATTTGTAATGTTACTCTTAGCTTTTCCATAGCCAAGGAGAATGTTTTTCTTCTCTGAATCATTGTCTTGGCTTTTAATTAGTTTTGACTTTGCCAGGCCAAAATTCTGTAAAATGTTTATTCTAGGCAGGGGTATACTTAGGCTGCCGGATTTCTTAATCCCAGTGTGCATTCTTTGTACTTTTTCAGGATTTGTTTTCATTGATATGTTACTCACTTCCGTTTTTGGGTTACTCTTGGCACTATGTTCACATCCACCTGTTTGTTCAATGGTTCTTCCATTATCAGAAGGTTCTTTACAAGTGTCTCTTTTCATGACATTGCTTTCTTTCATAATGTTTTCTACATGAACTAAACTCTTGGGAAAGTCTCGAGCAAACTTCTGGCCAACTTCGTGATATACAGAAAAATGCTGTGAAAGAAATGGACATAACTTTATGAAGTATTACAACAGTTACAATGTATTCCTTTGCTTACAACTAGAATATATTGCCTAGAAAAAATTTAAAAGGTTAAAACACCATTCCACAGAACACACCAAAAAATTAAACATATTCTTACACAGGGTAGACAAATGATAAAGTGAAATATTTCACTGACTGGAGGTGAAGTAGTCTGATATGAATGGCTTTAAAGGTAAGGAACCATCACAGCAGGCTTAGTCCATTACTTTCTGTCACTAATAATTATTGCAATATCAGGTAGGGAGGTATGTCACTAGAAATATCTAAAAAAATAAAAATTCTATGCCAAGTCTCTACTTAAGATAATTCCATTTATATGTCAAACAAAAGACAAATTCTACAATACAGTAATAATAAAATCAGTTATTTTCATGCCTACCTCTAGGTCACTGCTTATATCTACATAGAGAAAGCTTTCTACATATAACAGTAGAAAACATTCTCTACGAACCCTTTCCTCCACGGATTGCCAGTTTAGGAGCCTCAACCCAAATGAGTAGCCCCTGAATAGTTTCCATAATTTACAATGACCCCACACCAGCCCCGACCTATGTCCTCATAATTTTTACAATGCCTGAGCAATTCAATGTCTTTGATAAAGTCTAGGAATTTATCCTTATAATGGGATTTAAAGGTTAACCATAGTATATTTTTTTTATCTTTTAAATCACTTGAGTATTAGGATAATTCAGTTATGTTTTCTTCCCTTACCTGATTAGAGTTATTATATTTTCTCATAATAGTTTATAGCCTCTGGTTACCTTGCCACTGCATAGGTTTTATAACAACCAAGAATTTAATCAATTGAATTTTATGCTGGAGATTTTCTCTTCATGTTCAATATTTGTATCAGTTTCTTTGTTTAATGACATTATTTTCCACTTAACTTTAGTCGGGGGCTGCGTTTATGTGTTTAAATTTCTTGTTGATAATAATGGAAAGAAGGTTTTCTCTTTCAGTATTGTATATTGCATCTTTTTTTTTTGGGGGGGAATGTAGTCCCTTGGAGGAAGTTCAGTCTACATACTTTTGTCCTTTTCATGTTTAGATTTTTTATTAGTGAATACTGTACAGTTTACAAAATTGAAACTAAATGGCCAATATTAAGTACATATACAATTTTTCAAAACTTTTGGGATTAAATGGTTGCCATTTAGTTTCGGTACCTGTAAGTTTGGCAATCATTCACCTTCCTCGGATGTTCCATCGAGTTTCCTTAGGTGATGGGAAGAAATGTTTGACCCCCGATCAAATTCAATGAGTTTGTCCATTTTCATATTGTTTGGTACATTTTGAATAACCAAAGAGTAAATGGGGTAACTGATTGCAAAAGAGCACCATTTCTGTGCTATACTTAGTAATGTGGCATGTAGTATTATGTTCTCAATACTAAGTGTACACAGTTATGCCTATAACGTTGTACAAAGTCCTGTGAGCAATTTACCCAATAAACACACAGCTGAGACAATCAAATCTTCGGCAATAGTGCAATGGAAACAAGACTCATCTCCCACATAGATGGCCGGTCTATTCAGCAACAGGACAGGTTAATTGGCTTGACAGAGCGCTCATCCAGTCACAGCACTGCACCTGAGCCCAAACCCCCACCAGAAAAATCCTGCCATTCCCAACATTCACACCAACCAAACATAATAGACACGACTCACATCCATAATTAGCCTTCTTCTCTCCACCTGAAGTAGCATTTCACTTGAAATGCAACTATAAAAATGTAATAATCATGGTCAATAAATAACTAACTAGTGATACCTCCTGAAAGAAACTGGAGAAAACTGATAACCTGGAACAAATTTGGAATACCCCTCGGAAGAGCCTACTTATATTTTATGTACATAAAAAGAAAAATAATATCAGTAACTATTTGTCTCATTACCTAAGCTAAGGAGGTTACATTTTTGAGTCCGTTTATTTATTTGTCTGTCTGTGGACAAGATTTGCCGTTGTGTCTGTGAACAGGATTACGTCAAAACTGTTCAACGGATTTTGATGAAATTTTCACCGCAGATAGACCTTGTGTCATGGACGACCCCATTAAATTTTGGAGATGATCCAGATCCAGATCTTTGTTTTTCATAATCTTAAAAATTACATCACAACAAATTGACAGATTTTGATGAAATTTCCACCACAGATAAATCTTAGGCCATGGGCAACTCCATTAACTTTTGGAGCTGATCTGGATTCTAGATCCAGATTTGGTTTTTCTTATCTATTCATCTATTTCTCTATGTCTGTGGACATAATTACGTTAAAACTACTCAACAGATTTTGACAAAATTTTCACCAGATATAGA
>NC_090735.1:115110782-115129689 GCF_036898095.1 Palaemon carinicauda | reverse complement strand
GTAGTAAAATAAAAATGTGTTTTATAACTGCTTTACCGGTGTGTTTATATACAAAAGCCGGTAATTCCAGCTTGGTATGTTTGAATATCTTGGGCAAATACCGTAAACTAAACTTATTGCATTGCTACTTCGCTTGTTATATAGTCATTGATAACAAGATCTGCTTTGAGGGGAACAGGATGTAAGGCAGTATTACACTGTAATGCAGTTTTAAACTGGGATGTGATAAAATTTTAAATTTACTGTCACTGTTTTGTATCTCGTGTGGCCGTACGAGAACGCGACAGTGTTTTTGATAATATAAAGGCAAAAAGCATAGGCAACAAATTTCTTATCATAATTCAACTCAATGTATGTTGTTTGATCGGTTACTAGTATTTTAAAGTTTGGATGAGGAATGTTTTCTCAAAAATTATATAACAATAACATTATCTGCCATAAAATCAACAGGACGTAAGCAGGGTGACGAGATTCTGAAAATTTAAATAAGGGACGCCTAAATCAATGGCGTAAGGAAAATTTTTCCGTTGGGGGGGAGGCGGTGTTTAAAATGGCACTCTCGCAATTTCTGCGTGTATCTGACAGCAAAATGCAGCATAGAAAAATGCAATTTTGGACGATTTTCATAAGACCAATTGAAATTTTTACACAACGACTATCAACACCGGTAGGCCTACATTGTACATTTACCAAAAACATACTGACGATGTTGATTCTTTGCTATAAACTCCATCACAATATCTATCAAGTCAAGGCTATCGCTTTTCTAAGCATTCTGTTTTTTTTTTCTTACGATTTAGTATAGCTATAATTTGGTCGTCGGTTCCAATTTTATTGTTAAATCTTTAACGCCTTTCGTTTAATTGATATTTCACAGAAGACAATTATCTAATGTTTTAATTGATATTCAGCAATACTGCATTGGTTATAAATAAATCAAGGTTTCTAAAGTGCTTTTGTATTAGCAAAATAGACATACACACACGTATATATATATATATATATATTGCTTAGGCCTGTTACTCACAATTCCTTGGTGGCGTTCATAACTGGAAGATAGCTTTTCTCCTGACGAACTGTCCTGCAGATAGTTTTCAGAATAACATCTAATTTTTGATGGAGCGTGTAAGCTTCACGAATTAGTCTGCTTTGAATATGACCTGACTTTCGTCGAGAACTAATGTCAATCTCACTGTAAAAAGTGGAAATGTAAACCAGCGAAACAGTGGAGGGCATGCAAGATCGGCCATGATCTGTGAAGCCTTGTGAAAAATAATTCATGTATTTAAAATTAATCGTAAATTTCATCTCTACATGTTCAAGAATCTAAAACTTTCATTTTTCAGTTTTTGTCAATTAGTTTTGGATTTTGCAAATATTTTGGCATCAACATTTTCATCATCATAGCCTATATATTAAAGTGTAATTCAATCAGCCAGTGTAGTCCCGAAGAATCGAAACTCGTGTCGACACCAAATAATATATAGAGAAACTTTAATGCAATATCCTGTTATTCTGAAAATTATCTGCCGGTGTAATGGTCCCCCCCCCCCCCCCCCCGGCGTCCGAAATTCTCTACGGGGGAAATATGGCCCAGGATATATATCCCCCGGGGGAACTTTGTCCCAGGATTGAATTCCCCCTCTGGGCCAAGATTCCCCTTTTGCTTGGTGGAGGTAACCTTTATTTTTTTTTTCGTTTGCCCTTGAAATAAATTCAATCGGATTTCATAGAAAAGCTGCACAAACATAATGGCAAACAACGGTTTTTTTTTCCGAGCAAATGTACAGATGTGTGGTATATCTGGTCAAAGCTGTTGACACCATCCTTGGTGAAGTGTAAAAGCTAATAATCTCGGGTAACCCAACTGAATGGGTATCATCTTTCTCATGCATAGTGCTTCTTAGCATCAAGTGTACTTTCTTTTTATTTTTTAGCTGGACAGTACGAAAGAAGAGTAAGGTTTTCACTATATATATATATATATATATATTTATATATATATATATATATATAAATATATATATAAATATATATATATATATATATATTTATATATATATATATATATATATGTATATATATGTGTGTATATATATATATATATATATATTCCTCATATTTTGTTAAACTTACCGTTGATTATTTAATTCATCAAAATAGTTTCTCGGTAAGGGAAGGTGGGGGAGAAATGGCCGGGGGGGGGGGGGGGGGAATAACAGCCCGGGCTGCTTTTCCCCCCGGGGGGAAATCGATCCTAGGCTAATTTTCCCGGGGGGAATTTCAGTCTGGGGGGGAATATTTCCTGCTACACTGCATTGGTTATAAAAGATAAAGGTTTCTAAAGTGTTTTTGTATCAGCAATATATATGTATGTATATACATATATATATATATATATATATGTGTGTGTGTGTGGATATGAATTATATTTATATATATGTATGTATATACTGTGTGAGTATATATATATATATATATATATATATTTCTGATACAAAACACTTTAGAAACCTTTATCTTTTATAACCAATGCAGTAACCATCAAATAAAATATTGAATAATTGTCTCAAGTAAGCTAATGATAAATAGTAAGTAAAAACAGTATGTTTAGATAAGCGATAGCCCTGACTTGATCAACATTGCGATTGAGTTTATAGTAAAGAATCAACATCATCAGTATGTTTGGTTTAAATCAACCAAATAGGCCTACATACATATATGTTGCCACATTGGTCACCAGTGTGATAACAACTGTAGGTGCTAGAATGTGGGCTAACCTTTAGCAAAAAGATAACAGGTTGTATACAAGCACTTGCAAGCAGGAATGTCAAAAAAAAATCAAACAAACCAAGACATGATACAGCAAGCACAAACAGGTTGGTCTATTATCAGTGCAAGAAAGAGCGAAAGGTAAACCAAAAAAGTAATAACGTTGGAGGGTACGAGTGTGTATGAAACACATGCGATACAATACACATCTCCTTTGACATTGGAATAATTAAAAACCCAACTGACATCATCGTAGCTAAGGAGAATCTTAACTGAGGTGTCATGTTACAAACTTTAGTTCATGTCTTATCATCATCTTATAACATTTATCATTGATTTTTTACTCTAGTAGGTTATTTCTTTCGAATGTGCATTATAGCCTGGTTATTTTTTTGATTTTGCATCTTCACTGTTGCCAATTTCGGAAGGCCGCCTTTTCTTTACCTCGTATCTCACTAAAGTTCACTAGTATATAATATATTTTTTTTAAATATCAAAAATACGAGAAAAGGCGTCCCGGGGAGTGTTCATACGGGACACGGGATAAATGTCATAAATATGAAACAATCCTGTCAAATACAGACGTCTGGTCACCCTGGATGTTAGGCATTTTTGCACCGTAAGAAAACTGTAACTGGGATGTATGATCAAATTTTGAATTTACTGTCACTACTTTGTATATCGTGTGGCCATACGAGAATGTGTCGGTGATTTATTAATATAAAGGCAAATATGATATGCAAAAAAAAGGTCTTATCAATAATTTCTTGAAAATTATATTTGTGGAAAAAAAATATCATTAATATATTTTTGCAGATGCCAAGGTCATGCTGTGTGCCGGGATGTAAAAGTAATTATTCAAGATCAGATGTTTCTGCGTTCCGGTTCCCAAGGGATGAACAACGACGGCAGCTATGGATAAAAGCCATCCACAGAGAAGACTTTACACCTACCCCTAATACAATCGTGTGTGCAAAGCACTTCGAAGAAAGTTTCATCGTTACAGAAGACAGCATTACACGTCCTGATGGAACTGTGATCACCGCTAAGAGGGGGACGCCAACTCTGACCAAGGATGCATACCCGACTATCTTCCATAATCAACCAAAATACATGTCACAGAAAGTACCACCAGCTCGTAGGAATCCGCAGAAAACAAAAGACGAGGTACTTGAACGAGATGAATTAAAGTTTCAAACATGGATGGAAAATGACACTATAAATAGTTTCGATGAATTTGTTAAAAACTTTATTAATAGGCTTTCTAAGGATTGGTTGTTTGTTTCAAGAGAAGACTGTGTATCTTTCCTTAAAGTTAATTGTGAGGACCAACCAAAGCTAATTGTATCTTTTAAAGTGATGAAAGACTTGAAAGTTTTAGTATGGTACGAAAACACTGCTTTAAATTCTAACAAATTTAAATGGCTTTAGGATCAGAAAACAAATGTGATCGGTGGTCAAAATTTGAAAATTTATTGAGTCACTTGAGTTCTAACCTTCAATCAGCTATTAGTGATGTTGACAGAGTGACCCAGTGTATTAAAGTTATTGAGGGGTTATTGGAAACTGAATCAGAAAATGACAAGTGTTCAAGGGGGGGAGTGTTATGGTTTTGTGCTGAACAGTTAAGCATGTTTTGTAAAGAAAAAGTTGCATACAGCTGTGATTTTTTGGTTTGGGCATATAGTGTCTATTTGTCAAGGCCATCACTGTACATACATCTACGTGACAGCAAGGTCCTTATTCTCCCTCATCCTGATTACCTAAGGAAGCTTAATGTATCTGGTGCAAAGTCTGTGTGTAATGGAAATTCACATGAGCTCTTTTTAAGGAAAAATTTTGCAACACTAAAAAGTGAAGAAAAAAATTGTAAATGTGCTGCTTGATGAGATACATGTAAACAAAGGCCTCTCATATAAAGGAGGTAAAGTTTATGGTGCTTCTGTTAACTCTAGTGAACCTGCAACAACAGTTCAGGCTTTTATGATTTCATCAATCCTTTCGAAAAACAAACATGTTGCTGCTTTGTACCCAGTCTGTAATCTGACAGCACAGACACTTCTTGAGTTGACGCACAAAGTTTTGGCGTTCCTCCATGATATAGGATACATTGTCGTATCATTAATCTCTGATAACAACAGGGTTAACAGAAATATGTTCGAGAAAATGTGTGATGGAAATCTTGCCTCCTCCATTCCAAATCCATATGATTTGACTGTGCCACTTTTCTTCCTTTTTGATTCAGTTCATTTACTGAAAAGCATACGAATAATTGGTTAAATCAGAAAAATCCCATTCAAACTTTTGTAATACCTTCACCTTCCAATTTCCAAATTCAGGAAAATGCAAATCTTCTGCCACTGAAAGAACTCTACACAAAAGAACGTGATAAATATGTTAAACTAGCGCCAGGTTTGTCAGAGAAAGTTCTTTTCCCTACTAATTTGGAAAGACAGAATGTGCAGTTTGTTGTCAGACTGTTTGATGAAAAGAATGTAGCTGCATTGAAAACAATGAATACTTTTGATGTGTCAGGTACTATTAATTTCTTGGAACAAATAATATCCTGGTGGCATATTGTAAATGTGAAAACTCCAAAGAAAGGCGTCCACCTACGTCAGAAAGAATCTGACCCTATTAAGCAAGATTCATCTTCAGATCCAAACTTTATATTTCTCAGTAAATTTGATCACTGGCTTGGTGCTTGGGAAGAGTTGGATATGCCTCACCATGGAAGGAATGGTAGATTGTCAAGAGAAACATATTTTGCTCTCAGGCACACTACATCAACATTGATAAAATTATGTGATTATTTGTTGAAGCACCATAACTTTCATTATGTATTACTGGGGAAATTTCAAACAGATAAGCTAGAAAGTAGATTTGGACAGTATAGAAAGATGAGTGGTACAAATTATAATGTAGCTGTTGCTCAAGTAATGGAGTCTGAAAGAAACTAAAAATTATGAATGTTCTTTCCATGGCTTCGTCGAAGTCTGGTCCATTAACCATCTTTGAGTTAAATTCCTCTCCATGTGAACTTGACTCTAAGTGTGATTCTGTCGATTGTTTAGAGAAATTCAAGGAGGCTGAGGAATATGTGGATGAAGAAGGCTTGTCAAAGGAAGATGAAAATGTTATGATTTATATTGCAGGTTACGTTGCTCACAGCACTAAAACAAAGCTAAAATGTCAATTATGTTTAAGTAGGGTCTCTCTTGATAGAGCAATTGAAGTTGATATTCCTGACAATTGTAAATATCTCAAAATCCTTGACAGAGGTGGCTTGAAATGGCCAACAGATTTTACACTTTCACTTTGTATTTCCACTTACCAAATATTTCAATCTCTCATTGGTAATTTCAAGAACGATTTTCTGCAATGCAATAATCAAAGAGAGGTTCTTGTTAAGCTAGCTTTGAATTTTCAGGTAAAGTCTTTTAATGTAAATGAATGTTGCTCATGTGGTAGATCAGTAAGTACACTACTTAGGATGTGTATCTGGCCTCTGTCCAATATATTATTAAATAATTATGCAAAGTGTTACAATAACAAAATAAGCCATGAAAAAAGTAAAAAGAGAAAACTTTCAACACTTGACAACTAAGGTAATTTTGCAGGAAAGTTTGTCTGTACTCTAATATGTCATTTTGAAATGCTATGAATTGTTTGTAATTTCCCTTAAAATGCAGTCTTGATGTGTGTAATATGTTTCATGTATGTTGCAGATTACTACTTTAATAAAATCTTAGGCTCTCAAGAGTGTGTCTATTGTTATTATCATAGAATGAGAACGAGGTGAAAAATGTATTGCTATATTATTATCATTACAGTATCATGACAATAAGGTGAAAATATATATTATTATTATTTCAACATGATAAGGAGAAAAAATAATAATCTGACCTAGTCCAGGTCAATACTTCATGAATTTATGAAGTAACATAAATGGATAAAAACAGAAATAACTAGTAGAATAGCACCATAAGGGGTGTTAGAAGAACGTAAGTAGTCGATACTGTTAAAGGAACAGGAACAAATAAATAAATGAGGGTAAGTATGTTTGAAATAGAGAACTCTGTAACGACGCAGGCCGTGACGTCATAATTCTGAGACCCAGGCCTTGTGTATTGAGACGGCAGTGGCTTAGGTCATGGACGACCCAATTAAATTTTGGATATGATCTGGATTTTCATTTTTAACAATTTTAAAGATTACATAAAAAAATGACAGCTGAAAGAAATCTCCACCACAGATAAATCTTGGGCCAAGGGAGACTCCGTTAACTTTTGGAGATGATCCAGTTCTGGATCCAGATTCTATATCCGGATTTGCATTTTCTTTTTGTGCCAACATCATCCTTTGGCGGAGGTCAGAAATCTTTGATTGCTCTTATTTAAAGAATGTACCTAATAGCCAAGAAAAAAAAAAATAAATGTCTAGAAGACTTTTTATGAGCTCAATGATCCTGACAAAGCTTTTACCTTCAATTAAAAATGCATTATAAAAGGTCTACTTCCAGGATATAATGATGATAATAATACTACTACTACCACTAATAATAATAATTGAAATAATTAATCTGTATAATAATAGGATTACACAAATCTGTAAACTACAGTATAGGATTACACAGCTCGTTGTCAAGCAGCTAAGATTACAGAAGTGAGATGCAAGGCACTCTGACCACCATACAATCCTCTTCATTCATATCAAGAATGGAGTATTTAAGAATATAAACACATTTTCAAGGAAAATTACAGTTTGACACACACACACACACACACACACACTCTCTCTCTCTCTCTCTCTCTCTCTCTCTCTCTCTCCTCTCCTCTCTCTCTCTCTCTCTCTCTCTCTCTCTCTCTCTCTCTCTCTCTCTCTCTCTCTCTCTCAGGACCAACCAAGTTAGGAAACCCACAACAGCCGAAGTGCCACTAACTCTAATTACCACTTTACATAGTTTACAATGTATTAAGACCTTGGTCACTCACCCTTCACTTGTAATTACAAAATTTATAAAGCAGTAGTTTGTCATTTTGATGTACACAAAATATAGGTAATTTAGTCATTTATCAGAACATTTTTATCTTATTCAATTATAACCTAACTTAGATGAACAGCAATTCTACCTTATTCTGTCACAAACTCAAATGGATCTATGGAAATTTAAAGTGAACAAATAATTACCAAATAAATCCAATATGTGCTGCCTGTTATCAATGACACTCTTAAAATACATATTATCATTTGCTAATAATTCTAAAATCAGCACTGATGTACAGCATGGTTTACTTACCCCTTCTGGGGAGCGAATCATATTAAAAAGCTCTTCTCGAAAAACCTCATTGGAAAAATATTGATTCTTTAGCATTTCCCAGTTGATAGCACCACTCATCACACCCTGTTAATCAAAGAGCAATGTTATAAAATGAAAAGTACTCAATCTTTTTTTTTTCATTATTGCTGGTATGATTTTAACAAAATATATCAGCCAAAAAATACTAAAACATATATATAACAGGGAAACAGAATACAGTATTGGATTGAATTTAATCGAAGGATGAACCTTAAATTTATAAGATCAAAACACATTTACTACTAAATAAATATAGAGGCCATCCTCTTCAAAACTCTTAATCTAGAATTCAATGACTTTCATTCCCTTTATGAAAGTCAAGTCTTTCCAATCCTTTTAATCTGCCTCTATGGATTATTTTCAACAGTCAGGTTAAAAAAAGAAAAAGGACACTCTAGAAGGCAGCCCAACCTGCTCCTGCTGGTAGTTAGATATGTCCCTCATACTATGGCAACATAGAGTAGAGCCTTTGGGTGGTCTGATTCCTTTAATGCTTCCATTTCTAGCCTACATTCCAGAATCAGTCTTATCTCTAGTTCTGTCCCCAAAAGTGAGAACCAAGCTCAAGATAAACGTTCAAGAAGTTACAAACAATTACTATCTAATATTCTACAGTTCTTTCTTCCTGGTGAAGAAGTGGAAGGAGGTTGTAGACATGACACAGATCTCTCCCCTAAACTTCTGTCATTTGTCCTGCAGCCTTGTTTTACCGAATTAAAGTTGATTGTTCGTGACACACGGTAGAGTCCTATAATTGTGTTGTCATGCTGTGTCCTAGAGACCAAATATATCAATATATTATTGGCACCGAAGACCCTCTCTATTCAAACTAAGACCAGGAGAGACCAGACTAAAACCACCATAACTCACTCCCAAATAGTTGGGTTAGTTTTTGTCCATGAAATCTATAGGGTATTGAGCGAGGGTTGAACTAAGAATTCATGGATACAGTTGCCCGAAATCCTACAAAGTTGCCAAAAAACCTTATTCAACATGTCTTGTTGGCTTCTATTAGCGAGGGTAACTTCATAATTTCTTTAAATGCTGAAGGATGCAAATTTATAAGGCAGACAACAACTGAAACTTCAAAAAGTAACTTCCCTTTATTTCAAACGATCCACCTTCTAGTTCAAGGCCCTGTGCTTTGGACAGTCAACACCCCCACAAGCATTGACTCAGGTTTCACCTTATTTTTGGTTTGGATCTATTTGATTGGGCACTGCCTGCAGTAATTTCTTAATAACTGGCTGACCCTGGCATCCCAAAAGAGAGTAACTTTAGACTATATTTTCTCCTTTTTTGCCAATAATAAATGATCATGGCAAGGTGGGAGAATCAAACTCCAGCCAAAAGAGAAGATAAAATACTTAGGCAAGTGGATTGAGACAATAGCTGTGCGAATCTATTGTGTAGACTCAGATTAGCCAGCTCTAGAGGTCATAGGGAAGTTCCTATCAGGTCATAAAAACAACAACTTTACTTAGGCTCAGTAGCCTATTGTCCATGAAGAAGCTCAAGACTCTCACAAGACTTCCCATTCACTCAATTCAGTGTTGTCTGAAGCAGTGTTAGTCCCTCACCTCATAAGTGACAAAAACCCCTGTCTCCTACAAGGTAAGAGTATCCTTCCTTCGAGGTTGTGACATCTTATAGATTTTCAACTGTCTTGCTGGAGGATCCAATAAAATTACAAGGCTGTGTACACAATATCAATATTAATGACATTAATATTAATGGATACTTAAAGTGCAATTACATATCATTGTATATTTTCAAAATTAAAGACTTTTAAGAGATGTAGGTAACTACTCACACAAAACCCTAATGTTCTAAATGTACAAAACAAAAGTTATCAACATAGTAGGTAATATTACTAGTAAGTTAGCAAAAACTGAACACTAAAATATAGTTCCTGGAAAAATATTTTTTAGGCTACCCTCCCTCAGCTATATATAAGGTTCCCTAAAATTCATAAAGAAAATTGTCCCCTACGTCTAATTGTTGCAACTTGTAGAACGCCATAAGAAGTATTGGCAAAGTGATTGGCACAGTGTCTTGGTAAATATCTAAGTAATTCTCTGAGTCACATATTTTGTATTCCTCTGATTTTATTTCTAGAATTAGGAATCTGAGAAAAATTAAAGAAAAAATTATCAGCCTAGACATACCTGCACTCTTTACCCAAGTACCACTGAACTTAGCTTGGGATTTTACTGTTCGTAAACACAATGAAGAATCTTTTGTCATTCACCCATTCCTATTTATGAATTTATTACTATAATTCGATCATGTGGAGATTCTATTGTATTCACTTTTAATGGGGATGTTTAAAGACAGAAATTTGGTGTTGCTATGCATTCACCTATTTCTCCCATGGAAATCATTGAATCAAAATATCCCCAATTAATACTCATTCACTTGTGGCCTTGTTTCTGGGTTAGCTATGTACTGTAGATGACATTTCTATAAGATATCAACATAATGAAAATTACTTTGATAAATTTTTAAGTATTCTTAATAATTTCACTGCTCTAAGAAGTACAAAACCGAGTCAGCAAACTGCCTTTCCTTTATGTCTAAAGTCACCACGGTGACACTGGATTCAATTTTAACGTTTATTGCAAAAGTACTAACACAGAGATACACCCCTAACTTTTCTTTTCATTCAAGCCAGATCAACAAAACTGTAATAAACAATTAATTTAGAGGGGCATGCAGGATATGTGACCAGTTCATTAATGCAGAAATCAAACATTTCTTTGAAACATTTTTTAAATTGTTATCCTACGTTCGTCATTGCTAAGTCACTTAGCAAAGAAACGAAATTATTTCACTCTCTCTCAGCTAGAAGAAACAAATCTGACTCACATGTTAGTTTTTCCATTTTTTCTGCTATATATAGACTAAATTTACCTAGACAGTACTGTATTATGTTATATGACCTGTGAGAAAGGTATATTTTGACATATTAAATATTAATGTTAAGATGAAAACATTGTAAGGCATTGTAAATGATAGGTATCGTTGTATTCTTGAACAAGAATTACTGGTAGATTCTTGAAAATGTCAAAGCCACCAGGCATGCTTATTGTGTGATATAGAATCATTCAGCAACTTTCATGAGCTTTATAGAAAATGGGTCCCAGATATATAAAGAAAACTGCTGACGTGTTGAAGCAGAGACCTGCTTTGTCCTCTGAGTAAACACCTGCTCTTGTGGAGACATAACTTGTGACACTTGGGTGACATCTCATTCATACTCCTTTCACAACATTGCTAATATTAAAAGAAATCAACAAAACCTTGGAAGGCTGAATATAATCAGCTGTGTTCCTGATTAACATCTTTCACATTTGAAACTACTTCTTGGAAACTTCTTCAAAAATTAAGTGCTGAGCTTTGTCACCATCTGAGTTCCACATCATAGAGACTATTGAATCTAAGGCATATACAACTCTACAAATTTATGTAAATTATTATCAATAAGTGAACTGTGAGTATTTTATGAGTCTTATAAAATAATGTAAATATTATTATTCTTAAATATAGTTATTGTTATGTTTGCTGGCTATTATTTTTTTTCTGTTACTGTTTTGCTATTTTCTATATATACTGAATCAATTAATAAGGGAATAAATCATTGAAGTAGATTTTACATAATCTATGTTTTGATATAGCTGATAGTAAAACTCTCAAAGCCTTGTTAATATTACTTCAAGTACAACAATACCATCAGGCAGAAAATAACTAAAAATAAAGGGGACAGGAACACAGAAGAAAAGGGAGTTCATTTCCTTCTATGTCAGGATTATAATAAAGGTTAAGTTGGGGAAACTGGTAGAGCATTGCAAATTTACTTGCAGGAACACAAAAGTGTGTGCTCTATTAACATCCAAACAGTGCTCTAGCTAGTCATCCTCTAGATCTTGACCACAGAATTGATTTCAATAAGTCCAAAATAATCTATAAAGACTTGGATATTGGTCCAAGGAGGATAGTTAAAGGAGCCGTGCTTCATGCAATGGACATTTTTGATAATAATAAATATTTCAATCAGGAGGACAATAAAATAAGTAATATGACTTCTAGATGTTATAAACCTTTTCAGCTGTTAATACAGCTGCCAGTCCTCAGCTTCACCATGCAGATGCTCAGAGCATTGTTGTAACTTATCATACCCATAATACTGGCACCAACAGAGAGCCGCATTTGCAGGGCATCAGCATTAACCATTTGGACATCCAGCTACCTGGAGACTATCTATCTGAACATTAAGAACATTCATTCATTGGAAAACAGACTTTTCCCTTTAGTCTGCTGTTTTAGCTTCGACTCCTACTTTGGTTGTTTAGTAACTTTTATTTTGTAATTGTCATGTTTTTATTACCTTCAATCCACTGTAAAACCTTTTCATTCTTCAGTTTTAGAGGCAATTTGTGAAAAAAGTGTGAAAGCTCCTGTGTTTTTTTTAAATATATAACATATAACTGTGGCTGTTTAATACCCAAGATTCTTAGACACATCAATGTGTTTTCTTCAAGTTTTGTTGTTGTTGTTGTTGTTGTTATTAGTAGCTAAGCTACAACCCTAGTTGGAAAAGTAGAATGCTATAACCCCTAGGGCTTCAACAAGGAAAAATAGCTCAGTGAGGGGAGAAAGGAAAAGTAGGATGCTAAAAGCCCTAGGGTTCCTACAGGGCAAAATAGATCAGTGAGGAAAGAAAGGAAAAATAGGAAGCTATAAGTCCTAGGGTTCATACAGGGAAAAATAGCTCAGTGAGGAAAGAAAAGAAATAATCTACATGTACATGAGAAGTAATAAATAACGAATATAAGATCAGTAACAATGTTAAAAGAGATGTATCATACTGTATATAAACTATGAAGAAAGACTTGTGTAAGCCTGTTCAACATAAAAACATTCACTTCAGGCTTGAATTTCTGAATTCAATCAACACAATTGTCCAATTAAGAAGATCATTCAACAATCTGGTCAAAGATGGAATAAAACTTGGGTCAGATCTTTGTCTGACATTCCATTCCAAGATGGGTGTTTTAGTTCCGGAGGTGGGCAGGTCTGTTCAAAACTTCTGATGAGCTGAAAATTCCAAGTAGGAGGAGAAGACGATTCCCTTTAGTTTAAGCTGAGCGATAGCCTTTAACCGCTGTGACCAAGAAAAACTTCTTTCCAAAGGAACAAAAGGATATCTTCAATCAGGGGAATAGTGGTTTTGAACTAAGTAATATTTCCCCTACAACACAAATCACAAAGGTTGACCACTTCACCTGATAGACCGCTGCAGAAGACTTCAAGAAATATTCTGAAAGTTGTTTTGCAGTAGGTCTCGAAAAGCCTATGTTTAAGAGGTGCTGGATGACCTCTAAACATGAAGAGACAGACAGTGGGCTGCGTCGTGGATACTTTTTCACGTGTGGCTGATGTAGTAGGCTAGGCCAAGCAAGAAGTTCCCTTGAAACTTTGACAAAAAGATCTCCATACCACTCTGCTTGAGGCCACCTTGTGGTGACTATTGTCCCTCTCACATTTTCAGATTGTCTTAATTTGTTCAATACCAGATGCATCAGGAAGAATGGGGGAAAGACACAAAAGTCCATCCCGTCCCTTGGGTGTTGAAATGTGTCCTCCATTGCTGAAGCTGGGCCCAGGGACAGGGAGCAATACACAGGGAGTTTGTTGTTCAAGTGAGTGGCGAACATAATCCGGGTAAGGAAACCCCACAAGGTCAAGAGACTCCTAGCCACTTGAGGACACAAAGACCATTATCAACTAAACTGTCATCCCCAGTCGGCTCAGATTGTCTCCTATGACATTCCTCTTACCTGGAATAATGCAGGCTGAAAGAGGGTCTTCGTTTATATGAGACAAATGGTGTATTCCCACTGCTAGCTGGCATAGCAGATGGGATACTGATCCTCCTTGCTTGTTGATGTAGGTCACAACTGTGGTGTTGTGACTCATCAACACCACAGAGTGACCTTTGAGGGTCTTTGAAAAGGGGAGGTAAGCTAGATATGCCACCTTCATCTCCAATCAATTAATGTGGAGGTCTTGTCTTCTTATGACCATATCCCTGAAATCTGCTTTGTTTGCAGGTGGGCTCCCCACCTTCGCAAGAGGCATCTGAAAAAAGAAGAAACTCCGGAGGAACTTGTAGCGGGGTTCCGGCTAACAAGTTCTCCATCCTCAGCCACCACAAGAGATCCGTTTTTACTTCTCAGGCACCTCCACTAAAGCTGCAGGGGGTCTGATGTCTGGGACAACTGGCTATTTAGAGCCCACTGCAGTGAGCAATGATCATCCTTCCCAAGGGAACCAGTTACTCTAGGGAGGTTAGATATCCCAGGAGATTCTCCCAAGAATGAGCCGGGAGAGATACCCTTTCAAGAAAGGTGATGCCACTCTTCTGAACCTCTGAACCCTGCCTAAGAATGGAAACTCTTTGGCTTTAACTGAATCTATGCCCACGCCTAGGTATCGGAGGTGCTGTTAGGGGACAAGACTGAACTTCCCAAGATTCAGCTGGACTCCCAAATCCCTGCAGAAGTTGAAGAGAGGTCTGTGATGCAATGGCTGAGATCTTTCTTGAGTTCGACAAGAGAAACCATTAGTCCAGGTAACTCAGCAGCCTGATAACCATGGCATGAGCCCAAGCCGAGACAATGACAAAGACTCGGGTAAAGACCTGAGGTGCTGTAGATAGTCCGAAGCACAGCACCTTAAAGAGGTAGATCTTGTCTCTGAAAGGGAATCTGAGATACTTCCTGGACCTAAGACTGAAATGGATCCAAAAGTAAGCACCTTTCAGATGTATGGTCAGCAAGAAGTTGTTCTACCTCATGGCCTGAAGGACGGTGCCTGGTCTTTATCTTGAATCTCGTTTGGAGCACAAACTAGTTCAAGTGGGAGAGGTCTATGAAGGTCTCCAGCTTACCTAGAACTGCTTTACTAAGAGAATGCTGAAAAAGCCTAGAGATCTATCCGAGACCTCCTTTATGGTCATCTTGGGCAACATATGAGATACCTCCACATCTAGGAAGAGATAGTCTTAAATAGTATGATGGGATTATCAGTATCCAAGTCAATGGGGGATAACAGTCTGTGAAAAGGATGTGATACCCTGTATGGGGAATCTCTACCATCCAGGGGTCTGCCCTGAAGAATTGCCACCAGTCCCAATGACTCTGCAAGCATCACCCTACTGTTGGTAAGTCAGGGGATCAGCTTTCCCTTTGCCGGAGTCACAATGACCTCTGCCAATTGTCAGGAGAATCTACATCTTCGGCGAAAGTAGGGGTCTGGTCCTATTTCTTTGGAGGTGGTTGTCTGCAGGTGGCAGGAGTTAACGCTGCCGACCCTGCTCGAATGGAATGTGTTTTGGAGACTGTTGAGGAGAGGGCATTCTACAGACAGCTGCTCTTCTCATAAATGAAGATTGGTTGGCTTTCTCTGTTTTCTCAATTGCACAGCAACTTCTGTGGAAGGAAAAAGTATTGGATTTGAAAGTCCACATCATTAGAGTTAGCACGAAGAGCACATCTCTAGAAGACAACTTTTTGGAGCAATTGGCCAGGACAGCATTTCGGCACTTTAATAGAATGTTTTCACACAGGGAGACTGTCTGGTACAACAGGAATTCCTAGGCTTTAGCCTAAGATCTGGACAATTTCTCAAATTGTTTAACTACGCCTAGGTTTGTCATATTTTCTGCAATTGCAAAACGTGACACTGCTTCTGACCAGTGGCCCAGTTAGGAGCAGGCCTGAATGGCTGACATGGGATCTACTTCCATGTTCTGAATCTCAGATACTAAAAGGAGGGGAGGTTCACTATTTTATCGCTAAGATTGAGAGCAGTAACATGTCGATTCATTACCTCTGAATCGACATAAAACTTTCTCTTGAGCCAAAGAAAGTAATCTGGACGATATATTAGATCATAGTGAATTCTTGGCAGCTGAGACCCGATTGTTAAAGAAGTCGAGTGCCACGAGCCTGATTCGACAAGGATATGTCATACTTGTGCTTTGGATTGTGGGATTGAGGATAAATAGCATCTAGAGCGCAATGCTTGCTAGTAATTAAGGCACAGATGGGATTCCCAGACCATCTAGATGATGCATAAGACAATTTCAAGGAAATGAAATGTCTTTGATCCAGAGGTTAGGACCTCAAAGGGGCTCCACCAGCAGAACTAGTAGCCATCCCAAAAGTGGGATCAGAGAAATTGTCAACAACAATCAAAGATGAATCATCAGGTGTAGGTTCCTGCTTAGAAATTACACAATTAGGTTCCTATTTGGGAATAATATAGGAGGTTTTCACTTTTCCTTGTACGTCTTTCCGGTCTCGCCTGTGGCTCGAATATTGAGACAAGATAGCTGAAACATATTGGCTCGAATATTGAGACGAGATAGCTGAAACAGATTGGATGGAGCCTTGTTTGCTCCTGGAATACAGTTCTCTCTATCCCTTAGGGTCAAGACTGAGTAGCAGAGCACTCTTTGTCAGAACTTGATATCTGTGAGGAAAAGGATTTATCAGGCGAACTTCACATGAAATGTCTGTACCTAGAAGCAGAATGTGGAGGAGAGGCAGGTCTCAGTTTTCTGCTTGAGGATTAAGCACTCTGTGCTGAGGGTGGTGACACTCACAGAAAAGAACTAAGGGCTCTGCCACCTTTTTTACTCGCGTGTCTCTGAAAGGTAGAAAAATCTGGGTTTACTACTCTCTCAGCAGCTTGAGGAGTAATCACTAAATTAGGATTAATATTTGTTTGTGCAGACCTAGAAATATTACATTCTACTGGATTATTTTGTCTGTAAGACGAGATAGGGTTTTAACGAGTCGAAGCTCGTGAGCTGGAGACAATTTGGTTATCAACCGAAGTTAAAACAGGCACACGTTCATGGGATACCTCGGTACAAACACATGCTTGGGTCGCAGCACATTCAAGTCGTGTATCCATACAAAGGTACGATAAGATGTCGGTGCGTTCTGTGGCGCCAGCTACGCACACAGGGATATTTACACGTGCAATTGAACATGGAACTGAAACGTTTGTTGAAACAGTTAGCATTTATAACTTTCGCCTTCCAAACAAGATGTTGCAAAGGGGATGCCGAATTCATACTCTGACGTATCGGCCAAACCTGTAGTGGAATTTGTCATGGACATAAACGTGGATGTCTGTACCACATCTGAAAAAGATAAACAAGATTTTTTGGGTAACCCAAGTGACTCTTTCAGTGGAGATATGGTGATGCCGTGGGCCTATGGGCATACCTGTATAGGGCAAGCCATACTCGTGATGTGTACAAGCCAGGGAGAATGAGCAACTTCAAAGAGGGCAGCCACCATACAGGGGGAGATGGTGCTGTCATAGGTGTTCTCGGATGAGATGGGGAGAAACTTTCAACACTTTCACAAGAGAATCCTCCAAAAGTGAGAAATCTCCTTTGTTCTGAAAATCTAAAACAAAGGTATGATGTTCACCACATAGCAAGCTTGTGGGTGGAGATAAAGATCAGAGCAGATCAGATCCAGAACTAAAGACACTTGTACAGACTTAAGTTCAGGCTATAATGAGGCCAAAGCCAAAGGATCAGTATCAGGTAGAGATTCATGTTCGCTATGCCCCATGGGTGACAAAACATAAACAAATACTTAACTACTCTGAAAATTATTGATATTATAGCCATCATCCTCGATTACCGGGGTCACAGGCAGTTCCTGCAAAGGATAATCAGGGTGAAAGAGATCGCACATCGCAGGACAAGGCTTATTTTTCTTGCTCTCAATAGAGGAAGAAGTGGAGGGGGACCTAAACCTCTCAGCTCTTTTCTTGCAACAGATACAATACTTCTCCCACTGGGAGGGTGCCCCTCGCTGAAACACTCACAAGGTGAATCTAATGAACACCACTTACCATAGCAGTTCAGGCATAACGGCTGCAGATCTACCTTGACCAGGCTCATGAAGGTCCCATGTGGGTAGCCTTCAGGGCCAAGGCAAGTCTGCATACTACCTGAAAAAAATACTCACTTCACAAATCACACTGAAAGATCAAGCACTGAAAAAGGAAAAAATGGCACTTATAAAATCCAGCATGAAGTCTATCATAATGGGAGGAGAACTGTCAACAATGGTGGCCAGAGGTAGAATGACTCCGTCTCTCAGAGGCAAAAGCATGGTGACCAGAGGTAAAGTGACTCAGCCTCTCAGAGGCATGTGCATGCTGCCCAGCGTGGAGTTAGCTGGTAACCATACATCGTTGCCAATATGGACTTTTTCTTTCTGATCGTAGGAAAATGACTTGGCAGTAAACCAATATAAATGACTCAGAAGTTTATATCCCCGTAGGAGCAAAAGGTAATTTTAACAATTATGGTAACCTGGGAAGTGCCAAAAAGAATTCAATAGAACACAAGATTTGAAAATAATAACTGAAGATATAATGGGACTACACACTTATCCAGTACCTTCCATAAAATCTTAAATCACAGAATTTTTATTTTAGATTGATATTTAATGATGGATAGTGTAAAAATTCAATTAATATAGAAAAGTTTGCAAGGTGTCTATGAAATAGCAGACACGCATAAAAGTAACCATGTCTAGCAAAAATGTCCAACATTCGGGCAGAAGTAAGTAAGGCTGTTGTAAAATCATGGATTTGTGATTAAATCAATTAAAGTTTTGATTACAGAATAAATGTTTTATGATTTTACCCTAAAAAATTTATTTGCAGATTTTGAAT
>NC_090735.1:115100782-115105782 GCF_036898095.1 Palaemon carinicauda | reverse complement strand
GCAGCACTAGACAGGTTTTACTACACTACCTGCCGCCACCATATAACGTTTAAGTTCGTGCACTTGCTTTGCATAATGTTTGTAAAACACTCTAGATGACTTCCATCCAGTGTATGAGCTAAGATGCTCAAAGTCCATATACTGAAAAAAGTTCAGTGAGGAAGCAATTTTTCCTGGAACATGACCTGCGGGTGTACTGTCAGGATCCGCTCTGCGAATAATGTAGATGAGCTTCGCCCTCAGTTGCTTTAGGGATAACTTCAATCCTGAGGTTTCTCCTTTTGAAGAGCTGTCCTCCCCTGAAGGCTGAAGTTCTTCGAAGATAGACCTTTAGACATTCTATTGGACATGGAGAGACATCTTCCTCCAGAGGGCAGATTCTCTTGGTGGGTAGCTCGTTCTTAGCGAGAAAGGTAGGATCAGGAAAGAGATTCAGTTCTCCCATTTCTGAGACCTGAATATGGCCTTCGTCTCTTGATAGGGCTACTATTTCACTAACTCTAGCCCCTGAGGCTATAGCGAACAGGAAAATAATTTTTTGGGTTAGATCCTTAAGAGAACAATCTTCATTTTTCAAGGTTGAAGCATAGTGTAGAACCATGTCCAGGGACCATGAAATGGGCTTCGGAGGGGCTGCAGATCTAAGTCTAGCGCATGCCTTCGGGATCTTGTTAAAGATTTTGTTCACCAGGTCCACCTGGAAGGCGTAAAGAAGAAGTCTAGTCAAGGCTGACTTGCACGTAGTTATAGTGTTGGCAGCCAGGCCTTGTTCATGAAGGTGGATGAAGAAGGACAGGCAGAATTCTATTGAGATTTCTTTCGGCCTTTTTGCTTCGACGAAAGCAACCCACTTTTTCCAAGACGATTCGTATTGTCTTCTGGTTGACTTTAACTTGTATTCTTCTAAGAAGTTTATACTGCCTTTTGAGATCCCAAATCTTTTCTTTACCGCTAAGGCGAGAAAATCATGAGATGAAGGTTTTGGGTTCTCTGTGATGAAGCGAAGACAGCCAACTTCTGAACCAGTTGAGATAGAGCTGGGTTTGGTAGAGGGACCAGCCTCAGCTTCAGTTCCGTTACCAGAGGGAACCAGTTGCTCTTGGGCCACTTGGGGGCCACTAGAGCTGCCGTTCTCTTGAAGGATCTCAGCTTGCTGACGACCTTCAGCAGGAGATTAGTTGGAGGGAACAGTTAAATCCGGATCCATTCTTTCCAATGGCGTCCGTTGCCTCCGCTAGAGGGTCCTCGTATGAGGCTACATATCGAGGTAGTTTTATGTTGTCGTTCGTCGCGAAGAGGTCGATCTGCAGTTCCGGGACTTTTTCCAAGATGAAGGAGAATGAGTCTGCATCTAGGGACCATTCTGACTCTATCGGCTTTAGCCTGGATAGAGCGTCCGCTGTCACATTGCGGAACCCTTGTAGGTGAACTGCTGATAAGTGCCATCTCTTCTTTTTCACTAAACGAAAGATGGCTAACATCCCATGGTTGATGTGGGGTAATCGGAGCCTTGTCGGTTCAGACATCTCACTATCACTTCGCTGTCCAAGACCAGCCTGATGTGGGCTGATCTGCGAGGGGATAGTTTCTTCAGCGTCAAGAGGACTGCCATGGCCTCCAAAATATTGATGTGAAAGATCTTGAACAGGGATGACCAAGTCCCTTGGGTTTTTCTTAGATGGGAGTGACCTCCCCATTCTTCCGTCGAGGCATCCATGTGGATGGTCACAGATGGGGGAAGTGGTTACAAGGGCATGGTCCTCATTAGGCTCCTGACCTTCGAACACGGCTTGAGAAGTGATCGTAGTAAGGTCGGTATCGGTCTTTGTAAATCTCTTCGAGCGTTTGATGCGTATCTTCTCCAGACTCCTGATGCATCATTCAGCTGTGCTCTTAGCACTGGGTCTGTTACTGCTGCAAACTGGAGAGAGCCCAGTACTCTTTCCTGTTGACGTCTTGAGATCCTGTCGGATTTAAGAAGTCTCTTGACAGACCCTGCGCGATCTCTCTCCTCTTCCTTGGAGGAATAGAGAGGCAGTGTAACTTCAAGTTCCAATGGATTCCCAGCCATTGAAACTCTTGAGCTGGAGAGAGTCGAGACTTCTTGAAGTTGATCTTGAATCCCAGATGTTCCAGGAACTGGATCACTTTCTTGGATGCTTGCAGACAAGCAGTCATGGATGCTGCACACACCAGCCAGTCGTCCAGGTACGCTGCTACCTGAACACCTTCGTAGTGTAGATGTTGAACGACTGTGTCTGAAAGTTTCATGAAGACCCTTGGGGCTATGTTCAGTCCAAAGGGCATGGCTCTGAAGACATACTTTTTCTTCTGTAACTTGAATCCTAGGTAGGAGGAGAGGGGGCGGCTGACTGGGAGATGCCAGTAAGCATCTGCCAGGTCTATTGAGACTGTGTACGCCCCTTCGGGTAACAGGGTCCTTATGTGTTGAAGGGTTAACATCCTGAACTTGCTGTTCTCGATGAACTTGTTGAGTGGCAACAAGTCCAGAATGACTCTGAGTTTGTCTGAGTCCTTCTTGGGAACACAAAACAGCCTTCCCTGTTATTTGATAGACTTTGCTTTCCTTATAACCTTTTTGCTCATGAGTTTTATGGTATATTCTTCCAATAAGGGGGTGGAGTGTTGGAAGAATTGAGGAAATGATGGTGGAGACTTTTTCCATTTCCATCCTAGTCCATTCTTGATTAGGCTGTGGGCCCAGGGATCGAAGGTCCAACGATCCAGAAAGTGTTGGAGCCTCCCTCCTACCTGAAGCATCTCATTGCTTAGGTTGTCCGGAGGGTTTGTCACCCTGACCGCGTCCTCCCCTTCCTTGGGAGGGATGTCTTGAGGAGCCCCGTCAGGAGCCTGTTCCTTTCAGTCGGAAGGTAGTGGTTTGCCTCTCAAACCCTGGGTTGAATGCTGGTGACTGGGCAACCAGCTGTTGAGGTACCACTTGGAATGTGGTCTGTGGTTGAGCAACCACTTGGGGCACCACGGTCATGGTGACTATAGGATGTAGCTGGGCAGGCCGAGATGGTATTTTTGGCTTCTTCGACTTCCGTTTAGGTTGGGGACCCACATCCGGGGAAGACTTCCTCTTTGAAGAGATGCCCCACTTCTGGCGAAGGTTCCTATTCTCCGTGGTGGCTTTCTCAACTACCTCTTTGACCGCTTCACTCGGGAAGAGGTCTTTATCCCAGATGTTGGAAGAAATCAGCTTCCTGGGTTCATATTTTACTGACGCCGCAGCAAACACAAACTCTCTACAGGCTCTCCTAGCCTTCATGAAGCCGTATAGGTCCTTCACTAAGGTGGCCATATGCATTTAGGCCAGGACCATGAGCATGTCTGGGGTGCTTTTGTGGCCTGCACACATCTCGATGCAGTTCTGTAGGGACAGGGAGGCGGCAAGCCTCTCCTTCGTCTCTTGCTCCCTACGCAAGAGAAAATCTGACAGCTTAGGGAGATTCTCGCTGAACTGCCATCCCGCGATATCTGCATCTAGCTTCCCTACTGAGAAGGTTAGGTGGACTTCCTTCCATTCCTTCTCATCCATGGGCAGGGCTAACGACAGAGGCCTACACTCCTCTAGTGCAGGGCATGGTTTGCCTGTCTCCACTGCCTTGGCAACAGCCTGGAATGCCTTCGACGTAACGGGGAAGGTTCTTGAAGCAGGAGCAAGAAAGGCAGGGTGTTTCTTGCTCAATGCGGACACTTTCGAGTTAGTATAACCCGCCTTCTTCAGGCTGCTCGACAAGAGAGCCTGTGCCTTATCGTGGTCGAAAACCATGACCTCCTTCGGTTCTGTCTCCTCCTTTGACGCTGGCTCATGCTTCAGTTGAATGAAGCAGTCACGGTAAGCATTGAAGCTCGGCCAGAACTGGATAACGTCTAGGGGGACGGCTCCCATCTTCTCCGAGAGGTAAAGTTTTCCGTTGGTAATCGGCATATACTCCGCGTACCTCCAGGGATTAGTCTCGGAGCAGGATGGCAGGTCTTGAACTCTGGGTCGCTTGAATGACCCTCGGGAGGCGGTGATCCATGCTTCACGGAGCTCTCTTTTGAGCTTCGCTTCCCTTGCTTCGCCTTGTTTGCGAATATTCTCCATAAGTGTAGTAATATGAGCCAAAACTGCTTGGCTCATGGCGTCCAATGGAGTGTTAGGAGCTGAAGACCTAGATGGTGTCGGCTCTAGTGCCGGCACAAGTGGAAGGGACTCCCCCACTTCCAACGACTCGACCTATTCTTCTTCTTCGGGAGGTAGAGTAGACTCCTGGGGATCATCCCTAGGGGAATCCTCAGTGTCCATAGACACTTCAGACATCCTTTCCTCCTGGTGGATGTCCATGCCTTGCATCGCCTCGCTGACATCCGCCTCGATTGCAATCTGGACGCAGGGAGGTCCGGGTCTTGTTTGGGGCACGACAGCTTCATTACCAGCCTTAGGGAACAGCAAGCTACACATCCTGTCGTTGGGCAGGTACGGTCCCGGAGAGTTCTTTTGGAACCCTCGTACCCACTTGCGCAGCTTTTCTCGTGCTGCATCCCTCGACTCCGTTGACTTGGGGTCGTTGAAGCCTTCGACCACCATGGCCGAGCAGACGTTGCAGTTCTGGGGTCACAGTACCACAAGGTGTCAGTGGTAATGGCGCAGGCGGAATGAGTCCTGCACGTAGTGTGACCACAAAAGTTCCTACTCTTGTGGTTATAGTAGGTCACCTCGCACTTCATTTTGGGCTCCTCCTGTAAAGAAAGGAAATATAAATGAGTATGCGGTTGTTTATCACACTTGATAAAAAGGTATAGCTTAGGATAGTAAGCTAGAAAGGAAATAGGAAAGACACATACCTGTGTCTCCTCTCCAGCCAATTGCTGTGACCTCCCCCAATATTAATGTTAGGATTTCCTTATTAAGGGAAACTCAATAGAGAAGGGTTCTAACATCTCGGGACAGAATTAGTGTATACTAACACTAGCCCTTCCATAAAAGGTAT
>NC_090735.1:115035782-115090782 GCF_036898095.1 Palaemon carinicauda | reverse complement strand
AGAAGATAGAAATTGAAGGTCAAAAAGTATAGTTTTGAGATATGGGCATTCAAAGTTTTTCTTTGTATTTTTACAAAGATAATATTAATAAATCATGATTATTATGAATCTTATGTTCCTTTTTGGATATTAATAAACCAAAGCAAAGTTATTTATCATAATTTTATCATAAATGAAGATTCCTTTGCTCAATATTTGCTTCTTTAGGCGAGACAGTCGCTCCTTCATCATCTCTCTCCTTCACTAACGCCACTAATTTTGCCGATATTACTCACTTCTGAACTCTTTTTTTTGGGCTCAGCCATGTTGTCCTGATGGAAGGTTCCTTTAGACAGCTTTCTAAGGGATATTTAGCTATTAGTAGGGTCAATATATGAAAAATACCCCCTGAACCCCCCAAAAAATTGTAACAAAAGGTTTCTCAACTGATTCTGGTAGGTTTTAATATACTTTTTAACATACTAAAAGTTTACCAAACTATGATTCCCGGAAAAGTGTTTTTTTCAAGATGGCGTCCAAGATGGCAGCCGAAACCTTTGAACCATCATAACTCTTTAACTATCAACTTAAATTTGATGACCTTGGTGTCTATTCCTACATTTTTTTGGGGCAAAGAACACATTAAGACAACTAGGGATACCATTGACCTGTTAAATCATTATGAAATTGGATTCTTGACCTTCAGATGTTCACTATCACCTTATACACAAACGCTTACAACAAGCAATAGTTAAAAGAATTTATTCTTAGAGGTTTAATGATAGCAAACTAATTATAAGCGTCTTCTATAGGGTTGTTAACTTACAGTACTTATGTTCATATAATCTTCTAATTATATCAAATCATACACTCATGAACTTGCTGGGGGCCATAGGAACTCTCATGGAAGGGACCGGCCTCGAAGACATACTTGAGACTGTTTATGGAGAAAATGCGGTGGTGCACATGTTAACAAGGAAAGTTGTCCAGAGGGATTTACGGGGCCACCTTCTTGTTGACAAGTGCCTACATAGCCACCTTGTAATGGAAATGGCCAAAGATGGGTTACAAAGCATCAAAGCTACCTCTGAACCAACTTGTTTTGAGAATTGGGACACAAAGGCATCATCCCTTTTTCAAAACCCAGTTAGCCAATGAACATCACTACCTTTATTACTAGACACCAAGAGACTCATGTACTTCTCCAAAAACTCCAGAGGTAAATCACAGTGCCCAGCCACTGATAACGTCACGAGACATCTAGGAGGGAGGCCATCGCCCACAATTCCAGGTCTACCAAGTTAGAGGCCAATAAGGATGTACCTTCCGACTTGAGTCTACCCAAGGGGAGTCCCCCCCCCCCATGTGAACATTGACCGGTTAACTTGAAGAGCTGATAATGCAGCTTTCTCTGGCACATAGAAACTTTTTGTCCAGTGGCCAAGATCTTGTTTGACTGACTGGAAGCGAGACAGTTCACAGATCTACAAATCTGAATGTAAATTCAAACCTAGGCCAAACAAGCCAGATTTCACAAAAATAACACCAGAGATGGCCTCCAAATTAGAGGGGCAACGAGTTGCCGATCAATGACCAAAGTGCTCAATGAAGGTGGAGTCAAGGTCGCATCACCCAGTTCATTGCACTCAAGAATGGGTGCAAGAACATCCACGATGGACCACATTTTCCAGACTGTTTGTCTCCGTTGGCACCCGGACCAAGGACTGGTAACTTAAGGACAGACAAATCTCAAGTACCCTCATATACAGCCCAAGACCTGAGGGGATGAAGCATAGGGTTGGGAACCACTAAGCTGTCTTCCACCCACCACAACAGAGAGGTGGTGTCATAAGGCTATGATTGACCTTCCTGGAACTCTCACACTTCTCTTATTTTTCTTAAGAGAATCAGACTCGAAATAGAAGAAGCAGACAAGTTAGAGTAATTGGAAAAAGAAGGGGAACACAATCGCTTCAACTTACCAACCGTCACCTAAGAATCAGTGAGCTGAGGAGTTGACGTCTGAGCGACCATTGATGACAACAACACTAAGGAACACATGAAACACTGTCACAGGGGAAGCAATATGCACATTCACTGGGATTTATAACACAGACACAAAGATTGGGGTCAGAGACACAGAATGGGAAGCAGCTACAGGCTCAAAATACAAGCACAGTGGTCTGGGTGACAGACGCAGGGGTCAGAGTGAGGGGCAGAGGGGTTGGAGTGATGGGCACAGGGAATGGGGTGACAGGCACATGGGTAACACCAAGCATCGGAGCAACATGCACTGGTAACTTAAGCTCTAGACCCAACTTACGCCCAACTTGGTAGAGGCACTAACTCGTACCAAAGTTTTCTTTTTCAATAGCACTGGCACACTTTCAGAGGAGTGGCCCTTAATGGTGTTTTTGGACTTGAAGAACAAAGGGGAGTTTAACACTGGGGACACCAGCACTATGGTCACTGACACTGGTTTCACTGGCAATACATTCACACCTGAAATATTAGGCAACAACATGGGAGACACTGGACTATGGTCACCAGCAGTGAAGTAGCCTTAACAACCAGCTCCTTCAAAAAAGATATAGAGGGCCTACCTGCAAGACCTAAGGCAGGCCAAGTCTTCCTTAAGTCAAACTCATCACCGGCAGTCTGCACAGCAACAGGAGAAGAGCTTCCAGCCTCCGTTGTTGGGTGGCAATCACTGGGGGGAGGGGAACTCCACACACCACCAAAGCGTAAGAAACCCGCAGACAGAGCCGATCACTCTTTGCTCTCGCCACATACTCCCCAGGGACCAATCCAGGGACATATGCATAGTAGCCACAGTAGCATAAGCACTCAATGAAGGGAGGAAGGAGATGAAAGACTCCTTCAGTATTATCTTGGCCCATGCCAAGACCAAACCCAGAGAAGGTTCAACTCTCTTCCTCCCATTCAAAGCATATACTGGCCACTGCACAGGAGGCCATGATTTGCATTTGGCACATGGGGATGATTGTAAACAATCATATCCCCTAAAAGAACAGCATGGAGTGTGGATCTACAGCTAGTTTAACCATAAACTAGTTGCAGATACAATCCTTTCCCAGGCAATCATAAATTTCTTGCGTATTCACATCTAAGATTAGCACAAACAACAACCAGTATTCACTTACTAAAAAGTAAAAGAAAACTATCAAAGCTTTTAGATAGGTCGAAATAGTACAACAATATTGTTACATCAAAAGACTATAATGAAGAGTCTCCAACAGAGTGCTCTCCCACATACACCACCTGTTAATTACCTCTTTAATAAATTCAACAGCGATTCCAGCTCAGCTGAAAACATTCCTTATTTTAAAGGATGAAAGATTTGTATATGCAAGGGAACAGCTAATATTTCTTTGAGCACCAAAACCAATCTTGGTGGCATAATAATTCTACTTGAAAAACAGTGCAAGAACTATTGTACAAGTGATTCTATAAAAAATGAAATGGAAAAAAGATAAATTCCCAAAGTGTTTATATAGTCAAATAATTCCAGGAACTGCTTCAAATGAATACCATAAAATCAATACTCAGCAATATCTAGCGCAATACCTGAATAACATCGAACGTAAAGTGAAACATTAAATATGCACAACTGTATAAAAATATGAAAGCAGACTTTTACTGTAGTACATATCTAATATGCATACAATCATAAAATTAAATATTTAATTATATATGCAGTACTACAAAATAAATTAACAAATACAAATTATATAATACTTACATGACCACCCATAGATATTCCAGTGATACCCAAAGGACCAAATCCCATACGTTCACACCAATGGAAGATGGCTAAGGATTCAAGTACAAGACAACCACCCATGACAAATAAGTCAGAAACATTGTGTAAACTGGACCGTCTGTGGAGAGAAATGATCCACAATCTCAATAACCAACGCACTCAAAATGACAAATTTGGAAGTAATTTGTATTTTTCCTAATGATACAAACTTAGCAATTTATTGGTGTTTTACTTTACGCGAAGCTGAAAGGACGAGCCACTAGAATTTTGCGAGGGTTACAGTAACTAGCCACCCCGCTAGTTAGGGGTGTAGCAAGCTACCCATCTCATCCACACACCTGTGTCTGAGCTTCACTTTGCTTGGAGGTAGGATTTTTACGGGAGACAGGGTTGGCGGCCAAATATTTATGAATAGTTAAGGTTTGTATCATTAGGAAAAATACAAACCAACATACTCTTGTAAAAGGAGGGCCTTACCCAGGGTACTCCCTATTGTGTAGGATAGTGCACAAATAAGGAGACCCTAACACCTCACTGTAAAAGAAAGACTGTTCAGGAAAAATACAAAATCTTTTAAATTGTTTTATTTGTAATTGTATTATTTTACTATTGATTACTGTAGTAGTTTTAGGGAATTTAGTTAGCTCATGTCATCTTCTGTATTGCAATATTCGTGGTCTTCATGCAAATATTCAAGACTTTACAGTTGCGTCCAGACAGTATGATATTCTTTTGGGCTCAGAAACTTTGGTTTCTAATATGAAGCACTCATCTGAGCTCCTTATAACTGGTTTTAAGAAGACAATAATGTTGAAACATGATGTCATCCCTAGGGAAAGGGGAATGGCGGTGTATATTAGGACGGTGTATATTAGGACCGTGTATATTAGGACCGAGTACCCAGCTTCTCTTAAGTCCTGCTATGAATGTGGATGTCATGAGATTCAGATAATAAAAGTTTGTGGCAGGCATAACAACTTTTATTTGTGTTTGATCTACCGGAATCCAGACATGGATGATTCTATCTTTGATTGTCTTCATACCATTATGGCTTAGATACAATAAGATGATAGACAGGCTTCTTTTGTCTTTGTTGGTGATTTTAATGTTAGCCATAGGGAGTGGTTAAGTTCTATCTCTCCTACCGACCGCCATGGCTCAAGAGCTTTAGACTTTGCCTCTGAATTAGGCTGTGAGCAAATCATAAGTGAAGCTACTCACAGGTCTGGTAATTGCTTGGACCTCGTATACACTGACTCCCCTGGCGTTATAACTAGTAAGGTTGGTTCTCCAGTCGGGACATCTTCATTAGTAGTGAAGACTGAGCAGCCTGTCCCTGATGTATCATACTCTTGTAAAATTTATGTGAAATCTCAAGCAGACTGGAATGGGATTTTGCATGATCTTTTTTGCTTGAATTGATCATAATTATATAATATTGTTGATCCTGTTGTTCCTTTGAATGAGAATCTAGTAAACGTAATTGATAGGCATGTCCCTTCTCGTGTGCTAAGGTACCGAGCGAAGGACAAACCGTGGTTCAATGATGATTGTAGACGTGCTTATTTGGAGAAGCAGTTGGCCTTTCATCTTTGGAAGGGTAACAGATCAGATTTGACCTGGAATAACTATACTAAGCTTAGTAGAGCTTTTGCTCAGAGAGTTATGCCTCAACTGAAAACGAATACAATTTAACCATAAAAGAAACCCTTTCTGATACAACTCAGGAACATAAATGGTGGTCCACCCTTAAATCTGCACTCTTTGGTGTAGATGCAACAGTTCCTCCTTTACTTAAACCAGATGGCTCAGTCACTCACTGTCCAAAGGAAAAGGCAACCCTTTTGGCTGATATTTTTAACAGTAAAGAGTAATGAAAAACTTGAAGTTCTTCATTCCTGTTTTCCTGAGGCTAAACTAACTAGCTTAGCTTTTCGATCTCGTGAAATTAAAGCTCTGTTGATGGACCATGATGCTTATGTAGGTGTAGACCCAAATGGTATGTTTCCTTAGATTTTTATAAAGACTGCAGATTTCTTAGCTACATAGTTATCTATTATTTTGCGCAAGTTAGCAAGAAGAGGAGCTTTTAACACTTGTTGGAGAAATGGTAATGCTACTCCGCTATGTAAATGTGTTTGTGGTAGCTCAAGTATAACTGATTACCGCCTAATTTCCATAACTCCCATATTATCTAAAGTTCTTGAACGTCTTCTGGCAAAACGTCTTAATAGGTTTGCTGAAGGTAATCATCTATTCCCTAGTTTGCAATTTGGTTTTCGTAAAGGCCTTGGAGCATGTGATGCTCTTCTTACAATCTCCAATGCTGAACAGAAATCCCTTGATTGTGGTCAGGAAGTTCGCATGATTGGCCTTGATTTTAGTATTGCCTTTGACCGTGTTAATCATGAGGCCCTTGTTTTCAAACTGAAACAGTTGGGAGTGGGTGTGTCATTTCTTAGCAATATTATTGATTTTTTAACTAATAGATCTCAAAGAGTTGTTGTTGATGGGCACCATAGTGAGTATAAGAATGTGATATCTGGTGTTCCACAGGGTAGTGTTTTTGGCCCATTACTTTTCATATTATATACACATGACATGTGATTTGGCCTAGAAAACAAGCTTGTTGCATATGCAGATGATGCTACTCTTTGCATCAATTCCATCCCCTGAATGTAGATCTGGGGTTGCTGAATTCCTCAATAGAGATCTAGCTAAAATTAGTGCATGGTGCAAATTATGGGGAATGAAGTTGAATCCTAACAAAACTCAAAGTAAGATTGTAAGTAGGTCAAGGACAGTGGCTCCTCAACATCCGGATCTCATTATTGATAAAGTTTCTTTAACTTTGTATGACTCTTTAGAAATTTTAGGTGTGATTCTCAACAGCAAATTTACTTTTGAGAAACACATTAGGTCTGTGTCTTCTTCCATTGCACAAAAATTGCCTTATTGATTAAGTTTTTCAAGATTTTCGGTGATCAATCTACTCTGAAGAAGTGTTTTAATTCTTTTATTCTACCTTGTTTTGAGTATTGTTCTCCTGTCTGGTCTTCAGCTAATGATTCTCATCTTAATTTGTTGGACAGAAACTTACGGTCTATTAAAGTTCTTATTCCTGATCTAGATATTAATCTTTGGCACCGTCGTTCAATTAGTTCATTATGCATGTTGCATAAGATTTTTCATAAATCTGACTATCTTTGACATTCAGATCTTCCTGGACAATTCCATCCTGTTCGTAATACTAGGCAGGCAGTTTATTCTAATAGCCAGGCCTTCTCCATCATGAGGCTCAATACGACACAGTATTCTAGAAGTTTTATTACAGATGTGACCCGGTTGTGGAATGATCTTCCTAATCGGGTAGTTGAATCAGTAGAACTTCAAAAGTTCAAGGTTGCAGCAAATGTTTTTATGTTGAACAGGCTGACATAAGTCTTTTTATAGTTTATATATGACAAATCTGTTTTGACGTTGTTACTGTTTTTAGAATGATTTATTGTTAATTTGTTCTCACCATTTATTTATTTCCTTATTTCCTTTCCTCACTGGGCTATTTTTCCATATTGGAGCCCTTGGGCTTATAGCATCTTGCTTTTCCAACTAGGGTTGTATCTTGGCTGGTAATAATAATAATAATAATAATAATAATAATGATAATAATAATAATAATAATAATGTCTGTTATTACTCAAAATTCCTTTATGTATTTTTATTCTTAACAGGTGGCTGGCGACAGATCCCTACATCCAGTAGGGCTTTTTAAAGATCAAGTAGATTCATAACAAATCCAAAACTGTATTATAAGGAAGAGCTGTCACCTGAATATGGAGATCTTTGCTTCCTGTGGGTAATTAATGTTATTTACTGAACATACCCACACCTGCATGTCTGATGTGGTGCCATTGGCTTGGGTTAACAACAGTGTCAGATCAAGAAAGGGCATAGTAGAGTTAATGATCCCGACAGGAAATCCTCACTTGATAGGGGTAGAAAGAGCCCCATAATAGGGTGATATCCTTTCTGATTATAAGTGTTTACCTGCTTACTGTACTCCTGTAACAATTCAAGCTGCACTTTATAAAACACAAGTAAACACAATCAAGAGACATATGCTTTGCTTATATGAGTGTAGTTTGTAATGTGCAAAACTTAGAGTTAGCTTCTGTGGAATGTCTATGATGTTCAGTATACAAAGCAAATAAAATAACAGTACAATTGTCTTTAAGTGGTACAGGTACATGAAGCATTATACAGGCGTTTGACTTTTCATATTGAAAGAAATTCCAAAGTGTGAGGGAATTTGACAAGACAATACTATTGTGAATTAGCCTGGCTGGAATGAAATGATGCTTGTGAAGAATCTGTTTATTCTTCCAGTAAGATTGTAGGAGGTGGCCAATTTTATGCTGCACACACTTACATATTAAGGCCAACTTTAGAGTTATAATAAACTTTGTTGAACTCGTGTGATTGATGTTTTCACTAAATGGGTGGCTTTCTGAGTAACCTGTTCCTGATGATTTGTTTTTTTGGCTATGGGAGTGTCAAAATAGGTGCACATTTTATTTTCCTAATCCTTTTTTAATCTAGTTATTGTGAGGCTGGAGTGTAAAGGGATACTCGTTTTTTCTTAGAATAGAAATTTCCTTATTGAAGTATTTGTCAACATTTTTCTCTTTTCATTTTTGTAATAAACTATTTTTTTGGCTAATTTTTTTTTTTTCAATATACTTCCTCCCTGGGTGTGTTTACATTCCAGCCATAGAATACATTAAGAATGACATTTTTCTTTCTCTTAATGTTCTTAAAGTTTATTTGAGCTTGGAGAAATCTTATGTAAAGAAGATAGCACTATTCATTATAGATTGCTGATTTTCCCTAGAATTAAATCAATGGTCATACTACATGTTTACTCAGCAAGCTCAAGGCAAGAAAAGATAATAGGGAAATTTGAGGTTCTAGCTGGGTTCCCTTGCCCAGTATAAAAAATAGAGGAGTGGTGACCAGTGCCCAGTTCTCTTGACTGTTTACCTTCTGCACAGATTTCTGGGTATTCCACCATTTTATCTTTTTTGTGTAGTGAACGTTGGGCTGAGGTCGGCATTCAGACACTTGGCGGTCTGTGTACTACATCTGGCCAAAGTCCAAAAGCCTCTACATCACTAAACCTGCTAAGCATGGTCTGTGGCCTATGCAAGCTTTGTCTGATGAGATACTAGCAATGTGATTGTCAATGTAAAAGTTATTCCAAGTCTTGTAGGAAATAACCTAGGAGACCGAGACATTCGCAATACCACCTCGCCAGGGTATGGGGATGCAACAGTATTGGGACAATACTAGGTTACACAAGGGAGCAATGGTTTACCTGAAGAGGTTTGAGGTCAGCTTGTGCAGAGGACCCAGGATGCTGATTTCCCCAAGGGAGGGAAGGATGAAGAAAGGAGAAGAGCTAGAAATTCCTATTAATCACTCAGACTAATACCTGGGTAACCAATGCCCTCAACCTTCTGCTAGTTATCCAATAAGGAGCTTGAGGTACTAAACCAGCTGCTGTGCACCCACCATAGGACCGATAGAGAACATATCAAGGCTCCATTGGGTCACGTCTTGCAGGTAGTGTGCAGTGAACGTAGTTTGGCGTTTACACACGCCCGTTTGCAATACCTGCATCACAGAGTAGTTCTTTTTAAAGGCCAGAGATGTAGCTACTCCCCTGACATTGTGGGCTCTGGGACAACATGATGGAGGAGGACTGGGATTCAGAGCAAGGTCAATGACCATGCAAATCTATCCGGAGATTATGTTTCTTGTGATACTCCTCGTTTCTGCCCGTGCTGACTAAAAGTGAGGGCACTCTGGGCCGAGCTGCTACTGTTCTATTGAGGTTGCGCCTCAAATACCTTACTGGGCATAGAAATAGATGATTTGGGTCTCGGTTACAGAGGAGACCCGGAAGGAGTCGTATCTAGGATATTCCCCCCCTCGTTCTGAGTTTGGCAACAAACTCAGGGGCGAAGCTGAAGCTTACCTCTCCCAATTCCCATGAGTGGGCGACATCATAGGAGAGACCATGAAGTTCACTAACTTGTTTGGCCAAGGCCAAGGCGAGCAGGAACACCGTCTTCCAAGTTAGGTGGCAATCTGTTGCCTGGCATAATGGTTCGTACGGAGGTCCTTTTAGGGAACAAAGAACTCGAACCACGTTCCATGAGGGAGGTCTCACTTCAGACTGAGGATACAGTACGCAAGTTCATAACTCCGTATAAGGAGGTAGTCAGGGCAAAATACAGTTTAACCCCCAAAAAATTGTAACAAAAAGTTTCTCAACTGATTCTGGTAGGTTTTAATGTACTTTTTAACATACTAAAAGTTTACAAAACTATGACCCCCGGAAAAGTGTTTTTTTCAAGATAGCGTCCAAGATGGCCGCCGAAATCTTTGAACCATCATAACGTTATAACTATCAACACAAATTTGATGATCTTGGTGGCTATTCCTACATTTTTTGGGGCAAAGAACACATTAAGACAACTAGGAATATCATTGAGCTGTTAAATCATTACGAAATTGGATTCTTGACCTTCAGATGTTCACTATCACCTTATACACAAACACTTACAACAAGCAATAGTTAAAAGAATTTATTCTTAGAGATATAATTTTGTAATTATATCAGAACCTTATTACACTTAACAGAGCCTTATATTTCAAGTACTTGGTTACATTAGTTAACAACACTTTTATCCACATAGAACAAGTTTCAGTTTCAATTTTGAGTGTCATCCTCCTCCTAAGTATCAACCACTCGAGTGTTGTTTGGATTGTTACAGTTTTCAGTCTGGCAAGAGCCACATACACCAGTGCAAGGGAGTCCATAACGTCTGCAGCTGCATTGAGATAATCTGCATCCCTTTGAACAGTTGCAATGGATAATTTTCAAGAATTTGTCAGGTGCAGCATTATTTTGGGTCATAACTGGAACTAACTGATCATTCTTGAGTTTCCATCCCCATTCAAGTGGGTTCATTTCACTTGCCTTTCCCATCCATACCATAATTTGGAAGTAAACACATTGCCTATGGAAACTTGTTGCTGATGATGTTGGGGGAAGCCTTTCAGGAGTGACAAATGCTTCAGCAGTTGCAACTTTCATGGTGAAAATGGTACGGCGCAGTGATGATAGTGTATCATTAGATTTGCCTCCAAAGCAATCAACCATCAGTTCTTTGCCAAGATCTGATATCTCCTCTTGAGATTTGTTTTGAAGGGTGAATACACTTGCACAGGACTTCATGACAGGATCAGATTTCACTAATTTCCGGAAGACTGACTTTTTCCAATGCCGAAAATCCTTGAAGTGGAATCACAGCCTGAGCAGGCATGTACAAAGAGTAATTCAGTGCATACATCATCTCCTAGAGTTTCTTTCAACAGGTTAATGTTATATACTTTGTGTTCTCTTGACTGTTTGCTTACATAAGAACGGAAGTAAATGGTCTCATTGTCTGTTCTGGTATAATGAAGGAGCAGCATCAGCAAATCTGTATCCTCACCAACCAATGTTGTGGTGTAATGATGGGATAGTTCAACAGTTGCCTTAACGATATCATCTGCATCACCTGGAGACTGAATGACATGGCATCCCCTTTTAGTTAGTGCTGTGCTGATAAGAGAAATCATGTCTGTCTTATTTTTGTCACAAGATAGAAAGTCCTCCTTTTTGCCTGAAAACTGATTCTGCTGTGAAACTAATTATAGGGTGCAGGTTTTTCCTCGTCTCAGATGTGTGTTGTCTTTTATAGAGGGGCCTTCACCATATCCATCAAACACCACTGTTGCTTGTCCATAATTTCTCACAGTGGTGTCAACACAAAACTCGGCTATTGTATAATATGAGTCCCCTATCTTCCATGGCAAACAATGGAGCAATGAGCCTCCACCAAGCACAAAACAATCTGTTTTAGGTTTAATCACAGCCTCATTTGAAAAGGCTGCAACATGGTCTCGAATTGCCTGAGCAAGCAGAGGTTTATCTGCTTATTGAAGAATATTCCTGGTTTGAAAGAGGGCTGGAGGATATGGGCTTAGCTCATAAGTCAAAACCTCTTCAAGGGAAAGATCTCCTGATCTTGATACGACAAGGAAATGTTGGAACAGAAGGGCAGGATCAATGGTACCATCAGGAGCAATCTTCACAGCAGAGATATTTCCAAGGGTTTGGGCTCTGTCTTTCCACTTAAATTTGTAAGTAAATGCTGGCTTTACAATCATATCTTCAGTGATCTTCTTCCCAACTGATTCAAAGCCATGTACATTCACATCTGGTCCAGCGACTATTCCGTTGACAATGTTTCTCAGAGTAGTATCAGATGTGAATGGTGAACAGGCTGCAATCTTTGTCTGAATTTTCTCAAGATCAGAAGCATCTCTTTTCATGCGTGCCTCAGTTGAATCTTCGTATTGTGGACTTGTAGTATAGGTTAGGTTGGTAAAATCTTCCATTGCACTGTTGTACTCCGATGTTACAGGTGCAGATAAGGTCCAAAGATTACGCATCTCCTCGTTCATCCCACTGCCATGGGTTAGACCACCAGTGCTCTTTAGAGACCTTATCATTGTTTGTTCTATGACAAGATCACTACTTAGTCCTGCCCAGCAATGATTGCTCCTTCGAACAACATGAAAACCATCAAGGAACTTTTGATAAACATCTGGGTGCTTTTCCTCCAGGTTGCTCATTTGCTGCAGATAGTAATGAGCAGATTGCAGATAATTGAAGCACCCAGCTGCAGAAAAGACAGCTAGGCAATTGGACACTGCCTGCAAATGCATCAACCAAGATCCAGTACAATCTGCCTTGATCAACATTCTTGCTATGCCAACCATGCGCTGATAATTTAGCCACAACTGGCTTGTCTTTGAGGTCTGAGCAAGTTCAGATTTCTTCTTCCCCATTACTGTCTCAAGTTTGATCAAAACCTCAGAACAAGCAGCATCTTCTAGCCTCATCTCTCCAATAAGAAGGGAGGAGTACAATTCCTCTGCCTGATCCAGCAATGTCTGAATCTGAGGATCATCTTTGGCCATTTCCATTACAAGCTGGCTATGTAGACACTTGTCAACAAGAAGGTGGCCCCGTAAAGCCCTCTGGACAGCTTTCCCTGTTAACATGTGCACCACCACATTTTCTCCATAAATAGTCTCAAGTATTGTCAATAAGAAGGTGGCCCCGTAAAGCCCTCTGGACAGCTTTCCCTGTTAACATGTGCACCACCACATTTTCTCCATAAATAGTCTCAAGTATGTTTTTGAGGAAAGTCCCTTCCATGAGAGTTCCTATGGCCCCCAGCAAGTTCATGAGTGTATGATTTGATATAATTAGAAGATTATATAAACATGAGTACTGTAAGTTAACAACCCTATAGAAGACGCTCATAATTAGTTTGCTATCATTAAACCTCTAAAAATAAATTTTCTTAACTATTGCTTGTTGTAAGTGTTTGTGTATAAGGTGATAGTGAACATCTGAAGGTCAAGAATCCAATTTCATAATGATTTAACAGGTCAATGGTATCCATAGTTGTCTTAATGTGTTCTTTGCCCTAAAAAATGTAGGAATAGACACCAAGATCATTAAATTTGAGTTGATAGTTATAGAGTTATGATGGTTCAAAAGTTTCAGCGGCCATCTTGGATGCCATCTTGAAATAAAACACTTTTCCGGGGGTCATAGTTTAGTAAACTTTTAGTATGTTAAAAAGTACATTAAAACCTACCAGAATCAGTTGAGAAACCCTTAGTTACAATTTTTTGGGGGTTGAGGGGGTATTTTCCATATATTGACCCTACTAAGGGGAAGTTCTAGCGATGAGGAAATGTCCATTCCTTTTAGTTTAAAGGCGACACTCAAGGCTGAGTGATAACCTTTAACGGGTGAAACCGAAAGACGCATTTCTTTCCGTAAATATAAAAGGAACTCCGCTATTGCTGGAATAGTGGCATCGATTGGATTGAAACCCCTTCCCCGACACCAAACACAGAAGACATTCCACTACACCTGGTAGACTGAAGCTGATGACTTCCACAGATATTTGGACATCCTCTTCGCAAATTGTTATGAAAATCCTCTCTGAGTGAGATGCTGGATAGTCTAAAGGTGTGAAGACAGTGAAGCTAAGCCTTGTGGTAAATGTTGACTTGTGATTCTCTGAGTGGATTGAGTCAGGGAGGAAGTTCTCTTGGCAGCTCCACAAGGAGCAGCAGAAGGTTTGAGAACCATTCTGCGTGATGCCCTAGAGGAGCTATGCGAGTCAGTGAATGATTGACAGATTTTCTGGTCTTGTTGACTACTCTTCTCATCAGACTGAACGGTGAGAATGCATAAACGTTGATGTTTTCCCGTTGTTGTTGGAATGCATCTTGCCAAAGAGCCTTGGGATCTGGGACTGGGGAGCAGTACAATGGGAGCCTGAAGTTCAGGACCGTTGTAACCAGATCCACAGTCAGCGAACCCAACAAAGTCGGACTTTGTTGGCTACTAGATGATCCAAAGACCATTCGGAATCCATTATCTGAAACGCTCTGCTCAGATTGTCGGCGAGCATATTCCTCTTACCAGAAATGAAGCGAGCTGATAGTGAGACCGAGTGGACTTTCGCCCATATCAGTATCTCTACTGCTAGATGGGATAGGGGCTACGAAAAAGTACCTCCTTGCTTTTTTAAGTAAGCCACTACGGTGGTGTTGTCTCTCATCACCACCACCGAGTAACCAGACAGGAACTGGTAGAACTCTTGTAGGGCCAGGTATACGGCCTTCATCTCTAGGAGATTTGTGTGAAGGTACTTTTCGGACTCTGACCAGAGGCCTGAGGCTGTGTGATGTAGCACGTGGGCCCCACACTCTTCCTTTGATGCATCCCAAAATATCATCAAATCGGGTGGAAGGATGAGAAGGTTGACACCCTTCAGCCGATTCTCGTCTGCCAACCACCACCCAGGGTCTGTCCTCTCTTCTGGTCCCATGGGAATCAGAGTATTCAGAGAATCTAAGGCCTGATTCCACATAGACTTCAACCGCCACTGGAGGGATCGTATCCTGAGGCGACAGTTGGGAACCAGACGGGCCAGGGATGATAGGTGTCTGAGGAGGCATAGCCACTTCTGGGCCGGGAGTTCTTCTCGTCTGAGAAAAGGTCTTGCGACCTTTCTCAGCCTCGCTATCCTGTCGTCTGATGGGAAGGCTTTGTGTAGTTTGATGTCTAGAATCATGACCAGGTATACCCAGAAGGGAAATTAGGAGTAATCGTCAAGTAATGTACCTAAAACATTATGAATGTGGTTTATTGCCTGTTACCAGTGTGTAGTGGTCTGTGATGCTGCTCTGTATTCATATTATCTTGCCTTTTAACTAGAAGTATGCTACTGTGTTGTTATATGAGAGTGTCATAGACATTAATAGTTCACAGTAGTGATTGAAATGGAATGGGACTGTGTTGGCCAGGGCACCAACTGCCCGTTGAGATACTACCACTAGAGAGTTATGGGGTCCTTTCACTGGCCAGACAGTACTACATAGGACCCTTCTCTCTGGTTACGGTTCTTTCCTTTTGCCTACACAGACACAGAATAGTCTAGCCTATTCTTTACAGATTCTCCTCTGTCCTCATACACCTGACAACACTGAGATTACCAAACTATTCTTCTTCTCTCAAGGGGTTAACTACTACACTCTAATTTCAGTGGCTACTTTCCTCTTGGTAAGGGTAGAAGAGACTCTTCAGCTATGGTAAGCAGCTCTTCTAGGAGAAGGACATTCAAAAATCAAACCATTGTTCTCTAGTCTTGGGTAGTGCCATAGCCTCTGTACCATCGTATTCCACTGTCTTGGGTTAAAGTTCTCTTGCTTGAGGGTACACTCAGGCACACTGTTGTATCTAATTTTTCTTCCTCTTGTTTTGCTATAGTTTTTAAAGTTTCTATAGGAAATATTCATTTTAATGTTGTTACTATTCTTAAAATATTTTATTTTTCCTTATTTCCTTTCCTCACTGGGCTATTTTCCCTGTTGGAGCCCTTGGGCTTATAGCATCCTGCTTTTCCAACTAGGGTTGTTGCTTAGCATTTGATAATAATAATAATTAGTCTGAACGGTTCCAGAATTAGCAAAACCCCTTCCAAGAATGAGAGATTTAGGCACTATTGTGGTTGGACCGAAAATTTTCGATGACACAGAACCTTATCACAGTGCAGGTTTACAATTGGTGATTTTCAAAATACAGGTATTGTTATTGTGGGCCCACAGAGACCTGCACAGTGTCCTGTGCGGCCATACCGTTCCACGGTTAAGAATGTCTAAGTAACTTTGAAGCTTAGTGGTGGACAGAATATTGATGCGGACAGTGATGCTTTGAGGGAAAATTATTGTAGTACAGTATTTTTCACAGTTATATGTTCTTTATAGATGGTTCATTAGATATCAAGTGTTCAAGTTTATTACTTGCCATTACAGATGTCATAAAACCATAGTGTTGCGGGGGCTCTTCTTTAAGCTTAGTTCTGTAGTAATATTTCTTTTGTTTTGGAGGCTGACTATGTTGACAATCCTAATATTTCTAAGTTTTTCAAATCCTCAGGTTTTGCAGTCATGGTTTTGTTAGGATTTTAAAGTTCCGTTTTGCAACTGTGTAGTGATATATCTTGCATGTAACTTAGTATTTCTCTCTCGCTTGTACAATATGCAGTAAGACTATTCTGAAGTGGTCATTTCTTTTGTTTATCTTGTTTATTTTTGTTTTTTTTTTGTGAGGCTGGAGTATAAAGGGATGCTAATTTTGCCTTTAATTGATTATTTGAATTGACAAAACTATGTTAATGTATTCCTAACAGTTTTTTTTTTTCAATTAAAAATAAATATTTTTTGCTTGTTTTTATGAAGACAGAATTTCATTCCAGTTCCTTACACCATGGTGTCCCTTTCTCAGCCACTGTTTTTTTTAATCTAAGTTATTTACAATTTATTTTCCCACACTGTGTCCTGTTATCAGTACAAACAATATTTCCTTTCACCTAATGTTCTGACCCTTACTTAAATTTGAAGCTATCTAACCTTAAATTCAAGCTATTAACATCTACTGCTCATTTTTCTCAGAAACGAATCAACGGTTATCTAACGCGTTTATTCAGCAAGCTCAAGGCAGGATAAATAAAAGGAGTAAGTAAGGTTCTAGCTGGGTCCCCTTGCCCAGTATAAATCAAGGGGTGGTGCCCAGTGCTCAGTTCTTTTGGCCTGTTATCTAGATTTTGGGGTATTCCACCATTGTATATTTTTTTGTGTAGTGAACGTTGGGTTGTGGTCGGCATTCGGACACTAGGCAGTTTGGGTGCTACCTCTGGCAACAGTCCGCAAACCACTACATCGTCTGATGGGAAGGCTTTGTGTAGTTTGATGTCTAGAATCATGCCCAGGTATACCAGTTTTTGAGTGGGAAGCAAGGTTGACTTTTCAAGGTTTACCATGATCCCCAGATCTTAGCAAAACCTCAGAAGTTTGTCGAGGTACTGAAGAAAGGAATTCACAAGCACTGGATTCTTGGTCAGTGGAGGGAGAGATGATATGAATGGGACGCGATACCCTGAACGAATCACAGACACCTTCCAAGGTTCGGCTCCAAGCTGCATCCACCTAAACTAGCAGCTTTGTAGGCATCCCACCACTGGTGGACAAGCAGGGGGATCACCTATCATAGTGCTTGCGGCTTCTGCTGCCACATCTCTGCTATTTTCCTCCACGGTTGGACTTGGTGCCTTTCTGGTTCTTGGCAGGAAAGTACTTTTTAGACACCTTTTTTTTTCGCTGCCATCTTACTTGTAGAAGGTTTCAGTTTGGTGGTCTTGAGAGGGAGCTAGAGGTCTGTAGGGCTGCAATGTCAAGGCCCTATAAAGGAAAGAGTCCAGATGGGACTTAATCAACCTCTCCACAGTCTGCTCAACGTCCTTTGGCTCAAAGCGAAAGGAACCTTCCAGGGAGGAGTTTTGGAGCCTGGCAATTTTGGGATTAAGAAACTGTTGGTGGAATCTCTCGGCTACCGTATCCCTTTGCTTCAAGATGGGCTACAGGTTCACCACCTGGGGGGCCAGAAACTCTATGGTTTGGGTGCTGAGAGAAGGAAGGTCTCCATAGCCTTCATGGTCCTTTCCTTAGAAAAATATTTGGTCTGTACCAGGATTCCCAAAGATCCCAACAAAAGATCCAGCCAAGAAGTCGCCTACATGGCTCTCTTCAAGAGAGTGATGGAAAGGTCAAGCAAGGTTCATCCAGAAATTCATAGTACCTCCTCTGATTGACACCCAGATGTGGGAGGAATTTGGCGGACAAGCCTGAACAGTTTGACACAGAGGAGTCTGCTAACTATGAGGCGATCTTACGCCAAGCACCCTTCAACCACCGGGACCAGGACAGAGCAGCACTGGACTTCGGAGACTTTTGGGTGCCGTGACCTTGCCTTCTTGAGGGCCCATCTCTGGATCTGGTAACCCGTTGAGGACCCTCATGGTGGTCAGAACCTGCCAAAAGGAATGTTCTGACTCCCTCAGTTCACCATCTGATGCTGGGCTGACAGCGTTATCATCATCATCCACTGCTGAGATCTCCTCTTGGGGTGGGTCACGATAAAAAATACTCGGCTCCTGACCCCTCTGCGGGTCTCTGAGTCCTGGGAGAGGACTTTGGCCCTGTTTTAGAGTCCTCTGATTGCCTTTTTGGGATAAACAGGGTTTTCAAGATGGTAGGTCTGGATGTGACAACCTTCTTGGTGGGGAGAGAACTAGGAACCTCTACAGGATCCAAGGGCAAAACAGAGACCTCTCCACGGGCTTTTCCCTTGACGAAGCAAGGGGAGAGTCCGAAACTGACTCTTCCCTATGAGATCCGCTCAAGTTGGCGGGTACGGTATCGGTGGGTAGAGGCAACGATGGTTCTACAGGGGCGACCTCTAACCTTGGAGCTCTGACCGGAGTCAGCTTGATCCAGGATGATGGCAGTTTGTCAGGTACTCCTCTCTTCCTCTTCAGGGGAGGAGCAGTCGTGGTCCATTGTCCTGGGTTGGTCAAAACAGAGGAAGTCCCCAGAGAAACCCCAGGCTTGAAGGCCTGAGTCATGGCCCTAACCAAGGCGATGAACCATGGCTGCTTACTCATGGTAGTGCTATCTGACAGTTCCCCTGAAGGGATAGAGGCCGAAGGATCCTTCCGAGGAGTCATTACCGATGATGAGCACTTAGGCAACGATGACGATGGTTCCTTCCTATGCGTTGGAGGTTTGGGGATCTCAACCCCTAAAACTGGCCCTCTTTCTCCTTCCCTGGCGTTTGCGCTGTTATGTGTTTGTGGGGAGGGGAATGGGGCGACTGAGTATGATTGGTGACCACATTACCTCTCTTTAAAGCAACAACCACCGCGGCTTCAATGGTTGCAGCTGGAGATCCTCGCTTCGAAGAGGATGGGCACTAACCTTTGCAGTCGTATGCTGAGTTAGTGACGACCGCTGACATGTTGGTGAACGTCGAGGAATCTCCTGATGCGAATGAGTGAGCGATCGCTGACGCGAAGCCTGATGCCGGTGAACGGATGATGATTGTCAAGCAGGAGAGAGTTTAAGCGTTGACGAGCGCTGCCGCGAAATTTCTGGGTCAATCGCTACCGCTAGACAAGAGGACGGGCGGTGGGTCGACGATTCACGAATCGCTGGACGAGAAGGCAAATGGTAGGCCAATGATTCACGCTATGACGATTCACTCACCATTGGACGTTTATGCTCTCATAGTAACTGATGCGTTTATCGCTGAGGCGAATGGGGCTTACGTTAAGTGTAAAAAACGCTCCGGTCAATAGCCAAAAATTGGCTTGTTGTACGTTAAGTCGGCGATTGATGAGAAGGCAACGATTTACAAGACACGTGCAAACACTGACCAGGCACTTCACGCTTGGGAAAAAGCAGTCGGGTAGGAGATCGATGTAGAGGCAAGTCCCGACGCTAACGAGCAGACGATTCCCAAGATGACGACTGAGCTGGCGATTCATGAGCTGCAAGTGGTTCACGAGTAGTCGGCGATTTACGAGTTGTCGAACAAGTAGGCGGTTCACGAGCATTCGGCTGGGCAGATGGTTCACAATGGACAAGCGATTTAAGAGCTGTCGGATGAATGGGCAATTCACGAGCTGCAAGTCGATGGCCGATCTGACAAGCAGGTGAACGTCGAGCAAGAACCTGAGGAGACGGAGAACACTGCCGTTGAACTGCTGCTGGAAGCCCCGGAGGAGAAATGTGACCCTTGTGAGGAGACACATTCTCTGGAAGAGATCGGGATCAATCCCTTGCAGGAGACGAACGAACCGAAGTTCGTTGAGGAGCAACCGAGGCCAAAGAAGAGAGCGGGGGCCAAGAACCAGAAGAGGTAGGCTGGGCAGGTTCCTTCGAAGAAGAAGACTACGGAGGCGAAGATGTGTAGAGGCGTCTCTTCCTTTAAGGCTAAGAGGAGGACGGACATGGTGAGGTCTTCTGCCACCAACACGACCTCGAATAGCAATTGTTGGATCAGCAAGCTGACCACCAGCAGGCCTCTGAAAAGGAGTCTCTATGAGGGCCCCTTCACTAGAAAGGGGGAACACTCGCAGGAGACACATGCCTCGGACTGACTTTGCTTCCCCCCCCTCTTAACCCCCGAAGGATGTTTGTCAGAAGGAGCGCAGACCTCGGCAGTGGGGGCAGATGAAGCAGAAGACACAGTCACAGGATATGATGGGAGGGCAGCAGACGAGGCCTCCAAAAACTACTACGACGACTAAGGTCAAGGGGTCGACATCTTACGCTGACGATTGCTGTAGGACCACACCCCGGTGCAGGAACTGCAGCAACACATCCTTGGAAAGAGAACCAGGCAAACCCAAGAAAGGCCACATCTGTAACAAAGGAGAAAGAGGTAAGGCCTCATTCCGGGGGAGAGCTGGGGCCACCTCACTAGGAGAGGAAACACCATCTTTCGAGGACCGAGGTTGACTAGGTTAAACAGCCCATGCTACTATCCACCGCAGACATGAATTTACCCCAGATGCGTCCCTCCAAACCAGGGCAGGTACACATGGCAGGTGGAAGAACACAGCACACACACACACTGAAAGAGAAAAAGACAAAACAGATTACTGTAATGGCAGCCCAAAATAATGGACAGGAGGAAGAGCAGCAACAACTGTTCTCCAACCAAGCCAAAGGCAAAGTGAAGCTCAGTCACACATGTGTGGGTGAGAGGAGTAGCTAGCTACCCCCCTACCCCCTCTAACTAGCGGGATGAGTAGTTAACCCTCGCTAAATTCTAATGGCTCGTCCTTTCCGCTTCGCCGAAAGTAAAACCCCTATAAATAACATTGGTTTGTACAGTATTCCAGTTACGGAACAAATGCAACTTAACTGCATCACTGAAAATAAAACTACAACAAATATTCAATAACTACCGTCTTGTTTCAGAGATATAAACTTTCCATCTTACTTATACAAGCAGTAGGGGTAAACACAGTGCTAAACACTATCTAAACTATCAAAGCAGAGGGAAGTGATGGGCGAGATGACTTCCAACCACGGAAATCCTCAAGGTCACCCGCCAAATGCTTGCAATCACTGGTTGTACATGGATGACAAATGAATTAATTTAACCTATTATGATATGCCAATAGAATAAGCTGCAAGAACTAGAAAGGATATTCTAAAAGGACATGAGAAAATGGCCTGATTATTTCGGCATTATTAAATTAAATTAACAATTCAGGACCACATTACTGTCCGAATAAAGTTGCTCCTTTACTATATCTGCCCAGAAATACAAACTAAAACAGAGGATTTTAATACAATGCAGTGTAATACCTGCACAAGGAGAATTAAGCAAAACACAAGATTAATACCATGTCAGTTGCCCAATGGGGTTAAAATTTGCATAAATGAGGGGAACAACAACCATAAACTGCAACATATAACACTCACTGATTGCCTACTAACTCTTAACCAAATAACACTGTATTGATGAAAAATTCTGAACTAACTTGCTTTTTAAATTACCTGAAAAGATAATTCTCAATTCAACTCCAGCTGGGAACTGCTAAGGGGAGAGGGAAATGGAAACCATGAACTCTAAAGTACAATTATTTTTGCTGGCATAAGTCAAACTTAAAAACAACAATTGGTAACAGTCAACATGGGGCCTCTTTCCAACAGCTAGATATGAATAACTTAACCTCTAAAGTTACCACTCTACAGAAATTGATAAGCAAAAGTAAAATTGAAGGTCTATTCATGTAAGATTTACCTAGTACAATGAGAAGTTAGGACAAGACAAATATTGTATTTTTTATAAAATCAATGAATGATATTACAGTACCATTATTGAGGTTTTAAAACAGTACTTTAGTTTTTGGTGAAGTATTAGACATGAATAAATGGTAACTAAAACTGTCACTGCAAAAAAAAAAATCAAGAATACGTTGAAAGAAAATAACATTTATGTAAGGAAAACAGCTAGTACTATTTAGCCATTCCAATGAGCATGACTTTTATCATGCTTTGGTGTGATTGCAGTATAGTACAATACTGGAAAGTGTAAAACCTATAGAATGAAGTGTAATCATCAGCAGACACACAAATAAAGTACAAACTCAAATTGTAACACTCACAGCTGATCTTTAGGCTTACGACAGCCATAAAAAGGGTTCTCCAACATAACTGAAGCAATGCCTGCTTCCTCAAGGAGGGGTTTTGCCATTAACATTCTTCTTCTCCAAAAACCCTGCAAAAGAAAAATTTGAAACTACTAAACTACATGAAAGAGTACATGGAAAAAAGAATTATAGGCAAAGTTTAAGAAAAACTACAAGAATCTCATTTATGCAAAGTACAGTACTGTATTGCTTTTTAATATTTTACATAAAAATCCTTTTCCAATAAATAACCATTTCCCATGAAAACTATAAAAAATTACAGTCTTTTAAAATACAGATATGTTTTCAGCAGCATTGGAACGACCATTGAATCGTTAAAAAAATAGTTGGTCATGATAGGTGGCATGAGAGGAAGCACCTGCCACATGCCTGTCAGGAAATAAGCTTAGGACTGACAGGGATTGTTGAGGTGGGAAATCTAATTTAAAGGACTAGTTTGTATAGATAGTTAAAATACAAATAATTTTTAAAATATGCTATTTGTTGCCGAACATATCAAAACCTTTTGTCCTTAAACAGGGAGACTAAACTGGAAGGTTCTCTTCTTCCCTAACAAGTCACATATAGGAGTGAGGAAGGTAACTCCAATAACCTCCTAACAGCTAATCATATGGATACAGAAGCTGCCAGGACATAGAAAATACTCAACTGGCTTAAAAGTAAGATAATACTGGGACAGGGAAAACCTATTTCCTTTAACAGGGAGATGGCATTGGCAGGGTCAAACCAGGTACACCAAGAGATTTGATAAGACATGACCCATTCTCCCCCTTGCCTCGAGGAGGAGGTGTTGCTTCTTGGCAGACATATATTGCAAGAAAATTCTATTGTGAAACTCACTAACAAAAGATATCCAACCAACATGTAATGGTTGCAGCTCCTGCATCCCTCAAGAGGGGAAAAGAGACAGAAGAACTAGTCATTCTAACTTTCCTAAAGACTTAGGCCAAATGCATTACCTTAGATGGGATTCACGAATCAAATCACACGAGGGACCTAGGAGTGATACACAACTACTGAGTAGCCACCTCATGACCCAAGTAAATTGGGTCCAAGGATCTGTGGGCAACGTCCATCAGAACCCCATTCAGCTCCAAGTGTTTCAATAGGTAAACCAACAGGCTAATGACAGGGCTAGGCCTGCGAGTTCTTATTTGAGATGGCAGAGGTATGCAGTGACCAAAGATGCCTCTAAACAAGGGCAGCCTTACCAAGCCAGATGAAACACTTGTTACTGCTGGGGTTAGTGAAAAGGCTGTGACACTAACACGCAAGGTGTCAAGTCCTCCTTAGGAAGCAATGCAGTGCCCTGACGTGACACATCCAGCAATTTCGCGTTAACTTACAAGTAGAAAAAAAGATTGATAAGGTCCCGAACTGGTATTCTAAGACTGACTGGTACTGGGTTTTCATCACAGTCTGTGAGACAATGGAGGCAACATAACCCCCATTACTCAAAAGTTTGACATCATGAAGAGCCTGAAATTCACCTACTCTCTTGCCAATACAGAGGAGAGACTGTCTTCAGAAAAAGATCCCTATGCTGACCTCCTCAGGTCCACAGTAGGTGCATGCGACAGTGCCCTGACAATGACTATTATTCCACCATGAGACCTGAGCCCCAGGATAGGCAAGACTGCTTAAAGCTAACTTCAAACATAGGCTGATCCCTTGTGGAGGCTGGATTCACACAATACTGTACTGAGGAACCCCTTTTTCTCAAGATTCTCTTGCCAAAGAAAAGAAGATATGACTAATTTGGAAATAATTGGTATTTTTCCTAACGATACAAACCTTTAGCTATTTGTAGGGATATTACCGCTGAAAGGATGAGCCATTAAATTTTAGCAAGGGTTAACTACCCATCCCACTATTTAGCAAGGGGTAGGGGGTAGTTGGCTACCCCCTTAACTCACACACCTGTGACTATATTTCACTTTCCTTGGAGGTAAGACTTCATCGGCGATAGGATTGGCAGGTAAGTTTGTATAAATAGCTAAAGGTTTGTATCGTTAGAAAAAATACAAATTATTTCTAAAAGTCATTTGTTCTGTAACTGGAATACAAACCTACACTATTTATAGGGGTAACTCACCCATTAGGAGGGTGGATGTCCCTGCCAATATGGCTTTTTAGCTTTACCCAGGTTTTATTAGCTCTTCAACCCCCACTAGCTCCCTTTTACATCCACCTACTCTATTCCCCCACTCTTTTGCTACAATTAATTTTACTTCCACCAAAAAATGATCAGACATACCGTTAGCCATACCCCTAAACACGTGCACGGCTTTCAATCTTCCAAACATTCTTTTAGTTATCAACACATAATCCATTAATGCCCTTTCTACTATTCTTTCATTTGCCACTCTTACCCATGTATACTTGTTTTTATCTTTCATTTTGAAAAAGCTAGCACTTATCACTATCTCTTGCTCAACACACATATCTACCAGTCTCTCACCACGCTCATTTTCACCTGGTACGCCATACTTCCTAATAACACCTTCTACCTCTCCAGCGCCCACTCGAGCATTTAAGTCACCCATGACAACTACATAATTCCTTCTACACACCTAGTTAATTCATTCCAGAATTCATTCCGTTCTTCTTCACTTTCCTCACTACCTGGCCCATATGCACTGACAAACGCCCAACATTCCCTACCCAACCTAACCCTTACCCACATTAACCTAGATGATATCTCCTTCCATTCCACTACTTTACCTGTCGTCCATTCACTCAGCAATGAAGCCACACCCACTCTCGCTCTTCCCCTTTCAATCCCTGACACTCTACCAGACATTTCACTGAACATCACTTCACCCTTCCCTTTTATCTGTATCTCACACAAGGTCAATATATCCATCCTTCTATTCCTAAACGTACTTCCAATCTCACATCTTTTACTCTCTATCGTACTACATCCACGCACATTCAAACACCCCAAAACTAGAGTGCGGGGAGCAGTTACTCTCCCCCCAGCTCCACTTCTTTGCTGATGTCTCACAGGATTCTAAATACAGGAGAGGGGATTCCCAGCCCCCCCGTCCCGTCCCTTTTAGTCGCCTCTTATGACACGCAGGGATAACGTTGGCGCTATTCTAATTGTCTTTATGCCCCAGCGGCCACAGGGGGCATAAAGAATGTACCACAAAAGAATACAATGACTACAGATTATCTACCTCTGTCAGTACCAGACTCTGGGCAGACAAATCCTAAGTACCTTCATACCCAGTAGGGGTAGAGGGTACAGCATGCTGCTGCAGTCATTCACTCTCCCCTCCACATATACAAGCGTTCTGATCCAAGGACAGACCAGTAACATACAGTAGGGTCCCGAATTATGCGAGAATTTGGTCGATTAATGACCTCGTGTAAATGGAAAATCGCGAATTTCGAAACACACAACTAACAGAAATAATTCCATTGTGGCCATGGCAACCAGCAATTTGCCTATTCAAATGTGTTTACTACCCATTTCCAATACTTTCTTTGTACTATACTGTATTTCTTTATAATATCAAATTGTTTTTGTAAATAAATAAAACATTTAATATACTTTAAAGTTCTAATAACTTGAAAAATGGTTAAAATTATAACCAGGATAGGTGTAAACACCATATATTTCCCGTTACAACACAACCCAAAATACAGACAAATTTTAATGTTTGTCATATCTATTGTATAATACAACTGGTGAATAGCAAAACCATCACTCTATAGACTAGCTTGTTGTATGATTGAAAATCCAGAATTATCAAAATAAAGGCGATTTTATATCATGCGTTTCCTAAACACGCTAAAAAGCAGAATAGAAAACGACAACCAATGTTTTGTTTACGTTTAACTCTGATCACAACGAAGAAACAGACGCATTTATACATCTGTGTTTTTGAATTGACAGCAATTTTACCAAGTATAGATTATATGTTGAATTTGTTATTACCAATGTTCTAATTATTTTTCATTAGAACTTTCAAATAAATGAAATGAATGCCATTTATGAAATGTTTTTCTTTATGATGCCGCCTGAAACGGAAACCTTCCATTTGTTTACGCTCCATCTTCGATCATAATAAACAAACGAATGCATTAAACACACATGATCTAAGTCATAACTAATGATATTACAAACATTTAGTAAACATTATGTTATTACAAATATTTTACTTACCGTATCCATATAAATTCCTAAATTCGTAGCAAAGCTGGAAATTTTTTTTTTCCTTATGCGTTTAATCCACAATAGCAAACTGCCGCTAATGACAGAGTGATAACTTACGATAATTCTAAACTGTTACGAAAGATAATTGTCCTTTTCATATCCAAAATACTTTTCCTAACTTCAGTTATAAGTCAACTTGTACCCACCTCAATTATGGATCCATATGCAAAAAAGGTAAAGAAGAAAGTACTAGGCCTATTTTTAAAGTCACCGAACAATTAGGTTACCGCTATAACGTTCGATGAGAGAGAGAGAGAGAGAGAGAGAGAGAGAGAGAGAGAGAGAGAGAGAGAGAGAGAGAGAGAGAGAGAGAGAGAGAGGGATGGTTTTAAAGTACTAAACAATAAATATGATAGGTTATAACACATTGGTGTTTATGTAATATTAACTGTATAGATGGTTTGAATAAGTTAAGAAATGGTGTAAACAATTCTTTGTTATTGTATTCGCGCGGAAGCTAGACATCAGCTGATGTGATCACAGCCAAAAGTAAAACAAAAATAAGTTAGCAATACTCGATTTTTAAAACACACCCGAAATTTTACAACATAAGTACATGTTTTATTATAGCGCAATTGACATTTAAAGAGTAAAAATTTTCTGGAATAGAATGGTGTTTCCTAAAAAATAGTGGTTTGCGGACGAAATCGGTTACCGTATTTTAAGCTATGATTGAAATGGATGTATACACGGTATAATTTTTTCGTTTTGTAATTAATTGACACTTCAAGAAAACCGATTTTGGTTTCTTCATCTATTTGTAAGTATTGTATAACGAGAGAGAGAGAGAGAGAGAGAGAGAGAGAGAGAGAGAGAGAGAGAGAGAGAGAGAGAGAGAGATTATGACGCAGAAGGTTACAGACCTAGAACAGGGGAGGATGAAGGGGGGGGGAGTGATGAGATAGGCTGGGTGGACTCGCAGGAGAGACGGTAGGAGACGGGGGAAGGGGGGATTTGGTTGCCAGTGGCTAAAAATAGATTCTGAAAGACGGTAAAGGGAAAAACGAATCCCATCGAATAAACAGAATAAGGAAAGGGAATAAGATCCAGAGGAATAATAGATATAATGGAATGAAAATGACTAGATGGTGTTAGTTGTGATAAGAATAATTTAGATATTTGAAATAAGAGTGTCTGAGGAGGTATAGAAGGAATTCGTGATAAATATAGAGGAATATCAAAGGATACAGTTAGTTTGCATTAAAGGGTTTGTTATCGTTTATCGGCAGTGAATAGCCTAAACTTCGGTAACGAGTCGTCAATATTTTGTCATATTTCAAACAGTATACATTTGATTTGCAAACATTGGTTTTGTAGAGTAGACGGTAAAATAAAATCTAGAGAGAGAGAGAGAGAGAGAGAGAGAGATTTCTGCCATCAAATCTCTCTCTCTCTCTCTCTCTCTCTCTAGATTTTATTTTACCGTCTACTCTACAAAACCAATGTTTGCAAATCAAATGTATAGCCTACTGTTTAAAATATGACAAAATATTGACGACTCGTTACCGAAGTTTAGGCTATTCACTGCCGATAAACGAACCCAGTCTACTCGTGAAAACCTTGAACGCCCAGAGGGAAAAATAAGGCTTTTAAATATACTGTACTAAACAAAAATAATGCTTTAATATACCATCATTAACACTACCATTACAATTATCGTAAGGTTGGAGAAAGATAAAGATTGCCGAGAACGTAACCACATTTCTGTTTACATTTTGTCAGCTGGACTCGCACAGTTAACAGTTGATTTCATTGTTGATGTGGAATTTTATCCTTAAATAGGCTATTCATTATGAAATTATGTTAATGAAATGTAATGTTAATATTGTTTTGTAACATTTATTATAAATCACCGTATTTAGGGCTACCAATATACTTAAAAAGACTATAGATTTGATACATTTTTGTAGTGCTTGACTCGCGAACTTTGAACAGCCTCGTGGATACAGAAAATTTATTTTTGAAAAATAGCGATCGTGGAAAAGGGGAATCGTGTAATTCGAACACGCTTAATTCGGGACCCTACTGTAATCGTTGGCTGATGACAGACCAGAGCAGTAGTCAACAGTGGGAGAAACGTTTCTGGAACTGATCAATGCAGACAGAAGTAACCCGTAACCTTCCCTTTGTTGATCGCAGTGAGGAGGATGCACCGATGAACATGGGTATCAGTCCCTCCACCACCTAGTAGGAAAGGGGAAAGAGGGTACCCAAGCTCTTCCACCATAATGACGACAGAAGCCCCGTGCACCTCTGCCCCGCCTGTCTACCCAAGGAAAACTGGACCAAGGCTCTGGCCCCATACACCAGCCCTAAGGAGAAGCAACATAGGGACATGGTTCTGGCTCCCTAGGGCCCGAGAAAGGCTCTGGGAACTATTCAGATTTTGTCCTCTTCCCCAGAAAGAGAGGTGTTGTCTTGAGGAGTCCTCTCCCTATGGCTATGACTGACCTTCCTGAACCTCTTCGGCTCCTTAAAATGGACATCAGAATCAGAGATGGAAAAGGAGGAGGATGCGGACAAGGCAGAAGAAGCAGAAGAAGACAACTTGGAAGAGGAAGGGAACGCTATCAATTCTAGAGCATACAAACCCTCAATTCAGGCTCTGTAAGCAGAGGAGTCAAGGTCTGAGCGACTATCAACGAGGAAGCCCCCTAAAGGGACAAACCCTACTGTTTGCTCCATCACTAATCACAACACTGAGAGGCACTTTCACAGAAGAAATGGTAGGCATACTCAACTCTGTTTGGAACATACACAGGGGTTGGGGTAACAGACAGAGCAAAGGAGGAGGATCAGGCCCCAGAACCAGGGCCAAAGGGGTCAGGGTGATGGGGACAGGATGACAGACAAAGGGGTGACACCAGGCACCAGGGCAACATGCATTAGTAACTTAAACCCCAGAGCCAACTTACACTCAACATTGTAGAGGCATTCACCTTTGCTGGAGTCTCCAATAGCATATTCATAGGGGAGAGGGGCTTAACAATTTTATTAGGCTTAGAGACCATAAGGGGTGAGGACATCAGCATTGAGGTCACAAACACTGGTTTTACTGACACTGCACTCACACCCAAAATATTAGGTATCACCGAGGGAGACAATGACACAGGGGACAGCTCCTTCAGAAAAATACATTGAGACCATACCTGCCAGAGCTAAGAAGGGGTCAAGCCTTCCTTAAGTCAAACTTATTGTAAGTGGTTTGCACAGCAACAGAAGAGCTTCCATCATCCATTGGGGTGTGGCAATCACAGGTGGAAATCCAAACACCACTTAAGCTTGAAAAACCGGCCAACGCAGATATGACACCTCCTTGTTCCTGCTGCAAACTTTCCAAGAATGAGCCAGGGATATCTACACAGAGGCCACAGTAGCATGAGCACTTGATGTGGGAAGGAATGAGGCATAACTCTTAATGTCGCAAAGACTAAAGTGGAGAGTATTTTACAGGTGCATAGTCCAGGCTAATTGCCCATGCGCACCACTTGTCAACTACCTCGTTAACAAATTCAAAGACTGTTCAACCTCCACTGAAGAAGTTCCCTCATCTATAAAAATGAAAGGTTTGTATACACATAAGAGCAAATATTAATTCTCTGAAAATATAAATAAGAGAATAACTGTAAACTAAGTCTTTTGCCCTCCATCAAAATGGTATTGTAAGAACTAAGAAGAATGGTGTGTTTTTGAACAATTAGGCATATAATCTGTCCAGATACTCATGCCTGGTGAATCCAGGAGAGAAAGGATACTATATAGAGCAAGGAGAGGAAAAATCTTATTTTTGTTTTAACAGTAAAAAAATTCAAGCTTCTAAGATATAAACAATGTGACCTAGAAATAAGTTTCATTGATGTACAAAATTCTTTCATTTATCATAACTTCTGATTATCCAGTTTTAGTTTAAAATCATACTTATTTACTTAATTGTACTCACATGGTCTCCTGTACCAGCCAAATGAAGACATGTGGGCCTCAAATTACTTTGCCATGACTTTGGCAGCACCATCTGGAAGGTGGCTTTTTCTGATTCCTTCGGAAGAAGGCCAGGCAAGTGAGCCACAAAGGGTGATATGAACTCTGCTTCCAAAAGAACATGATCTCCTGAATCAACTTCCTGCAAGTCAGGAACTGGTGATAAAATCTATATTTTTAAAAGCAATTCATATGTTGAGATAATCAGAAAAATTATACAGCATAAAAAATAATATCTTAAAAGTATCAGAAAAAAATGACAAATTTAGATGTAATTTGTATTTTTCCTAACTACATGCCTGAACTCTTTACCATGGATATATTGTTCGAGCATAGCTGGAATCTAGCCATAAACTTTTAACATGAGGTGTTAACGACCCTTCGCCAATTAGCGGGAGTAACAGGGGGTAGACTGGCCACCCTGCTCACACACTCATCCAGTGTTTCCTATGATGGAGCACTAACAAAGTCAAAGGAATACAAATTTACATAGGTTCACATTGTCATCGTTACTGTAAGACCAAACTGTACTCTACGGAGACAGCTATTTGTTCTGTTGTAAAGGACATGCTGGAAATGATGGATGAAAACAAATGTGGTATTTTAATATTACTTGAACTTTGTGCTGCTTTTCATACAGTTTTACATGAACTGCTTCTAAAAAATATATGGTCCATTAGTATTGATGATAAAAGCTTCTGAATACCGAACCTAAAAGACTACTTGGTTGACAGAAATGATTGTGTGCAAATTGGAAACCCTTATTCATCATATGAACCTTTAAACAGAAAGGGGACTTCAAGGGAGTGTACTAGGCCCAATCTTATTCTGTATCTATACTATTGGTCTGTTGAAAATACTACAGACATGGAATGAAGTTCAAACTATTTGCAGATGATACACAATTTTACTTCTTCATAAATTACAGTACATAGACGACACTACTGAAACTCTAAACCGAATTCTTGCCAGTGTTAGGGAATGGATGACAATCAAACACCTAAAATTGAATAAAAATAAAACTGAGTTTATGGTGGTTGGAAAGGAAAACAGCGTAAGAAACTTGAGTGATATTCAAATAAATATAAATAACAATTCTGTCTCGATAACTAGTAAAGTTTGTGATCTAGGCGTATCTCTTGACCGTAACTTGTCTTCCAATGCTCAAATAAATAATGTAGTAAAACCTGCTAGCTTGGGAATCTCCTGGACTGCGCACTGAGATGTAGAAGCGCGCTGGCGAGCGCATGTGTGCTGAAACATGAACTGCGCATGATTGGCGCGCATCACTCTTTGTAATAGAAGAGTGCTGAGGGTCTAGAGGCACCTGCGAGCGCCTGTGCGCTAACCTAGGTGCCTCTTAGACTGCGCGTGGATCAGGAACTGCCAGGCGCTTGTGCGCAGGCGAGCGCGTGTCGTGCGCAGGCGAGCGCGTGTCCTGCGCTAACTCAGGAACTGCTGATGGGCGCGGGCGCGCCGAAGGTTGTGGGCGCGCATGGGAACCCTGGCGCGTAACAGGAACATTTGTGCGCAAGCACGCAGGTGAGCGCAGTGGCGCTAAGTCAGGATCAGCAGTAGAAGAAGGGCGCGCAGGTATATCCTGGCGTGTAAAGGTTTGATGCGCAGTTTTGCGATCAATACCCTTGTGTCTCGGAGGGACCGATGCCTGCGCAATGACAGGATTTGTCGGCAAAAAAAGCGCATCATCCTTGAAGGGTGACGGCAGGTCAGCATGTCTGGAGGGTGACTGGTTACAGGGTCCCAAAGGACGACCATCCTCCGACAGGGATCGCGAACGATCTCTGGAGAGGTTTAAGGTGGTAGTTGCAGAAACGGTGAACGGCGAGTTGTCTCCTCCGCAGAGGACTGCAGGGATGACGAATCGAAGAGGCACCTCCTAACTCCCTTGTGAGGAAAAGGAAGGCCTCTACGGCGAAGGGGAGGACGAGCCTTCCGCCTTATTCGCCCACGAGGGGCCGTTGGATCAGCAATCTGACCTTCATAAGGCCTCCGCAGAGGAGTCTCTGTTAGTGAACTCCCCCGAGGGGGAGAAGCACTTGCAGGAGAGACCGTAGGACTTAGTTCCTCCCTCGAAGGATGTTCGGAGGGGGAACCTAAGCCTTCAGCTACCTCAGCAACAGCAACAGGCACGGGTGTTTGAACAGAAACACTCGATGCTTCCGTCACAACAACGTCAACTACAGACAGAGGATCTATCCCTGCTGTCGTTGGCGATTGTTTGACAGCTGCACCAAGTTTGATCATATCAAACAGGGCTTCCTTGGAGGGCGAACCCTGAAGCCCCAAGGAAGCCCAAAGCTGCAATAAATCAGAGTTATTAACAGTTAAATTAGAAATATTATCCTCCTCCGGGGGAGGAGGGGCAGCTGCCTCGCTATGGGAGGCAACTACCTCTCCCGCACCCCGGGATCGGTCAACAGAAACACGGTCTACGCTACCACTCGCCGGCCTCTCGGAAGAGACCGATCGAGTGGAGCTTCGGAGGAGGAAAGGGCTACGGAAGAAGAAGCCTTGGAACTTTCTCTCTTCAAAGAAACCTCTGAAGGAGAAATATCCCTCTTAGCTTTCTTCTTGCGGTGACGGGAAAACCTCTCCCACTGGGAGGTAGACCACTCCCTACACTCAATACATACGTTAGACCTATCATACCGTTGGCCTCTACAGTGAGGACATAAGGAGTGAGGATCGGTGTCCGTGGCCGACATAAAGGTACCACAAGGGCGGCCAGGTAGTCCAGGGCACGTACACATATTAGAATAATAGAAGCCAACTTCAAACACACACTGAAAGAAAAAGCAAAACAGATTATGGCAGTCAAAACGAGGGAGAGCGCAGACACGTCTGATCGTCTCCCTAGCCAAAAGCAAAGTGAAGCATTCACTGTGTGTGTGAGGGGGGAGGGGTAGCAAGCTACCCTCCCTAACCCCCGCTAACTAGCGGTGGGGTAGTAAACCCTCGTTAAAATTCTTATGGATCGTCATTCAGCTACGCCGAAGTAATTACCCTATGTAAATAGCATGGTTTGTATTTTAGTTACGGAACAAATCAATGTTTGAATAATCCACAGAGTTTAAAAAAGAGAAAACGATTATCTAAAATAAAATCCATCATACACTCAGCTTTATAACAAGAATCTTTAATATAAAAAGATGCACAACTGTAATTCCTAAAGAAATAAACATTCTACGGCACGTTTGTTGACAATTGATAAAATTAAAATAACAAACCTTGGTGATAGTCACTGGATGATTTTTATCCACAAGAGGGAAGCAGGTATCTCGATTAGAAATGATCTTCCTGAATGCGAATATTCTGCGCAGATTCTCCGGTTTTCCCCAACCTCTGACAAAAAATCTAGACAAAAGTATGCTTCGATAGATTTGATCCACTCGGCTTACCATGTCCAGCAAGCCACCTCAGCAACAGCAACCCTTGATATCTGGAATATGTAATTCTACAAATAATTGTAAGATATCAAAGAAAAAAAATTTACTTTCTATACTATACACTAAACAAATTCAGTACAGTATTCAAAATACAATATTTCAAATTTGTCCTAGCAAATCCAATTAATGTTTTATGTATAATACATGAATATTTAACACCACTGCTGGAATGACTATTGAAACTCATCAATGTAATTAAAAAATGACTTGTATGACATAGTCAAGCCACGTTAGATTTTGGCCGCTGCTGGATAAAGAGAGGTAGTTGGGCGGGAAACTCAATATAACACATTAAGGCTTGAATAGCTAGAATAAATGCAATTACTACATCTTTGAAGAAAAAAATGTTTGTTCCTCCATGTCAATACAGTACTGTACGAACCCCCTCCCTTTTAGTACGAGACTCACTTCACTTGTTCGAGGGAGGTAAACCACATGACATGACAAATTTGTAGATAATTTGTATTTTTCCTAACTATACAAACCTTAGCTATTTATTAGGGGTTATACTTTCGGCGGAGCTGAAATGACCAGCCATTATAATTTAGCAAGGGTTAACTACCTACTCGCTAGTTAGCGGGGACGGGGAGGGTGGGGGGTAGTTTGCTACCACTTCTGTTCACACACCTGTGATTTAGTCACTTTGCTTGGAGGTGGGACTTCAAGGGGGATAGGGATGGCGGGCAAGTTTGTATAAATAGCTAAGGTTTGCATAATTAGGAAAATTACAAATTATCTACGAATTTGTTATTTGTTCCGTAACTGGAATACAAACCACGCTATTTATTAGGGGTGACTCACCCATTAGGAAGGGTGGACGTCCCTGCCAATCTTGCTTTTGGCTTTGCCCAGGGGCTCCTTATCTGAATATGTTAGTACTCAAAAATAAGGAGTCCCTGCCCTCGCTAAACCTTCGCGGCCTACGCAAGCTGTTTGTTGAGACGTGTATAAGTGTGACTGTCTAGGTAAAGTTATTCCGAGTCTATGTAGGAAAAACCTGATGTAATCAAGACTTCCCAATACCACCTCGCCCGGGTATGGGGACGTAACAGTATTAGCTTAATACTAGGTACACAAGGGAGCATGGTTTACCTGCAGTGGTTTGAGGTCAGCTTATGCAGAGAACCCAGGGTGCTGCTTTCCTCACGAGAGGGTAGGATGAAGAAAAGAATATGAGCCAGTCAAATCTTTTCATTCACGCAGACTAAAACCAGGTAACAGTGCCCTCAACCTTCTGCTACTTGTCCAATAAGGAGCTTGAGGTATAAAACCCGCTGTTTTGCAGCCACCACCGGACCAATAGAGATCGTATCGAGTTCCTGTGGGTCACGTCTTGCAGGAGAAAGGTTGTGAAAGTCACCTGGAGCATTCACATACTTTCTTGTAAAACCTGTGTCACAGAGTAATCTGCTAAGAAGGACCAGGGGCATAGTTATGCCCCTGACACTGTGAGTTGTCATGTCGAGATGATGTTTCAGTGATCCTTCTCTAGTCATTCCCAGTGTTGACGACAAGAGAAGGGACTCGGGCGGGCTGTTGCCGTTTTCTTTAGGTAAAGTCTCATACCTTACCCTGGGTACAGTAACGGATGATCTGGATCGTCCGTTACAGAGTTGAGACTTATATAGGATCCGTCCCCTCCGGAGACTGTGTCTGGCGACATGCTCAGGGACGAAACTGAACATTGCCTTTCGCCCTTATCAATAATGGGCAATGACGAAAGAGAGACCATGAAGTTCCTTGACTCGTATGGTTGCTGTTCGAGTGTGTAGGAACATTGTGTTCTTAAATAAGGAGAAAATTTGTTGCTTGGTGAAGTGGAACATAAGGAGGTCCCTTTAGGAATCGGAGATTTGAACCATGTTCCAAGAGGAAGATCTCAATTCCGACTGGGGAAAGGCAAGTTGTAAGTCCGTATGAGTTAGGAAAAGTCTATCGATGAGAGGGTGTCCCTTTCTTTCAGTTTGAAGGTGAAGGATCATGGTTGAGTGATCATCTTTACCTGTCGGAACTGAATAGGGGGTCTTTTCCTCTTGTATATACTCGAGGATTCCGCTATTGCTGGAATCGAGGTATCAAGTGGAGAGACACACTTTCACATGACACCAACCACACAAGACGTTATACTGCCTGGTAGACTGATGCTGAGGAATTCCTCAGATATCTAGACAACCTTTTTGCAAAGAGGTATTGGGTAGTCTCCAGGTGTACAATCATAGCAAAGCTATACAGTGAACCCTCGCTACTTCGCGGTTCGACAATCGCGGATTCACCACTTCGCGGGGTTTTTCCATAACCCATATATATATACATATCGCGGATTTTCCGGAAATTTCGAAAATACCGCAATATCTGAAGACCCCAAATACGATATTTCGTTACCTGTAATTCCATTAATACTGTAATTAGTAATATCTGCTCTTACTGATTGTTCATTGCATTACATATGACATATAATTAAGCACAGAAAGAAATAAAACACGAAAAGAGAATGTGATCATACGATAATTCAGTACTGTATACAGTACGTAGTAAAATTAAATCGAACATGAAACGCAAATCAGATGCAGTCATACCATATTAGAATGGTGTGTACTGTAATGGATATGCTTCTTTTCCATGAATCTTTTGTATGTATACGTACGTAGTACTGCATCCAATAATATTCTTTGTTGCAAAAATCACATTTCGAATAAGAGTACGAGAGAGAGAGAGAGAGAGAGAGAGAGAGAGAGAGAGAGAGAGAGAGAGAGAGAGAGAGAGAGAGAGAGAGAGAGAGAGAGGGGCGTAAAATAGCGTACGTAAAGCTGTATTATTATTATTGTTATTATTATTATTATTGTTGTTGTTGTTAATAAAATTATTATTGTTATTATTATTATCATTATTATTATTATTATTACTGTACAGTATTATTATCATTATTTATTATTATTACGGTATTGTACTTAATCTACGTACGTTCAGTATGCGCGGGGCATCTTCTATGAGTAGGTAACCAACGCATCATAGTACTGTAAGACGGGTTGTGATTGGTTCAAGCGCTGATAGATGACGAATCAGAACTCAAGTTTTGTAATCTAGCCTCTGATTGGTGTTTTGACCGCTTCTCCAACCCGCAGCATCTCTTTCCACGGTCACTTTGTCTCCCGCTGTATCGCTGTGTTGACGTTGTTAATTGTGAACTTTAATCTGTGCTGTGCGTGACTGTTTTAAGTTGAACTTTTTGTTGAACTTTCTGTTAAACCCTACTGTACAATGCCTCCCAAGCCTTCTGCTTCTACTAAGGCTGGTAGTGAGCCTAAACAGCACCGAAAGATGATGACGATTGCTGAGAAGGTGACGCTTCTCGATACTATGTTAAAAGACAGTAGAAGTTACGCGGCCGCAGACCTCGAAGACCTGACGAAATCGGGCAGTGAAGACAGTGAAACACAGGAAGAAATCCAAGAAAATGTCGAAGAAACGGTCTTAACATTAGAACGGCTTGCCAAGCTCTGCAAGCTTGCGAATGAGGTGAAAGAAATGTCGCAAGAGTGGGACGAGGATATGGTTCGTTCTGTACAATTCTGCACCAAGATCGATGAACACATGGCTCCCTACAGGATGCTCTTGTGAAAGAAGAAGCAGCGGCAGTAACTTCCGATCACAATACCCTCAGAAGAAATTGAAGAAGTGTCTCAGGAAGAAGTTGAAGAGGTGTCCCAGGAAAAGACACCTCCGTCTGAAGAGACGTAAAATACTATTATTGGCTGCACAGTAGAAGACATCATCAGCTTCATCATCATCATTTCTACTGTGCAGCATATTCATCGCCATCATCATTCAAGTTTTTCTTGAACTTCTTTCGTGGTGAGTACAGTAACAATCTTTATTTTTTACTTAAACATTTTAATATTTGTGCCTGTTTTATAGTTTAGTACTGTATGCATTAAGTTAAAGGGAAGGTTTTAAAAGCCTATCATATTTTTTTTGTTTAAAATTTACATTTACGTACATAAAACAATCTCTCTCTCTCTCTCTCTCTCTCTCTCTCTCTCTCTCTCTCTCTCTCTCTCTCTCTCTCGTAAATTGTTTTCCTGCTTTGCTACGTACAGTATGTACTGTATGATTTTATATAGATACGGTAAATAATATTTGTAATAACATATTTTGTAAATGCTTTTACTGTAAATATCATTATTTATCACCTTCATCATGCGCGTTAAATGCCTTCTTTGTTCTGAGCGTGGTTGTTTACTGAGCGTACTTTATGACGCCGTCGTTTCAGGCGGCGTCATAAAGAAAAACATTTCATTTGGAAGTCCTAAGGAAAATTAAGTAAAACATTGGTAATAACAAAATCAACATACTGTATACATCAATATAATCGATGCAAAAACTAACCTATACATATATGTGTACAGTACACTAAATGAGTTTGTTTCTTCATTATGATCAGAGATAAACGTAAACAAAACATTGGTTGCCATTTTTTATCGTGCTTTTTAGGTGTTTAGGAAACGCATGATATAAAATCGCCTTTAATATTTGTGCCTGTTTTAGTTTAAGGTACTGTAGTACATGCATTAAGTGTTCTGTACATTAAAGGGTAGTTTGTTAACAGTACTACGTACAAGGGAAGGTTTTAAAAGTCCGAATATACATGTTAAATAAATAGGTAAATATGGTGTCAATACTTCGCGGATTTTCACCTATCGCGCCCGCGTCTGGAACCTATCTACCGCGATAAACGAGGGTTCACTGTAGCTTGTGGTAGGTGTCGAAGTGGGTTGTCTGTGATGTGGAGAGGGTTCTCTTGGAGACTCTATCAGGAGCTGCAAATGGTTTGGAAACCGTTCTGCATAAAGCCATAGCGGAGATAGGAGAGTCCTTGAGAGGTTAACCGATGTTCTAGCCTTCTTGAGTGCCCTTCTCCAGATAAAACAGGGACAAAACAAAAAACGTCATTGTTGTACCCACCGTTGTTGCCAGAGAGCCTTGGGGTCTAGGGCTGGTGAGCAACAGCAGCCTGAGATTCAGGAGTGTTGCGAACAGACCCCTAGTTGGAGGACCTCGTAAAGTTAGGACTTTGTCGGCTACAAGGTGGTCCAAAGACCATTTGGTATACCTCATCTGAGATGCTGTGCACAGACTGTCGGCGAGCACATTCTTCAAGTCTGGAATGAAGCGGGCTGATAGTGGTACCGAATGGACTTTGGCCCATCTTAGTGTTTATACTATTAGATGGGAAGAGGCTACAAGCAAGTTCCTTCTTGCTTGTCGATGTGAGTCTCTATGTGGTGTGTGGTGTGTCGTCCATCACATCACTGAGAGGTCTGTTAGGAACCGATGAGGCTGCTGAAGGACCGGAAAGTTGGCCTTCATCTCTTAAGAGATTTAAGTGAAGGTACTTTTGGGCTCTATCCAGAAGGCTGAGGTCGTGTGGTGCAACACTATGGTCCCTCCTCTCTTCTTTTTCCAACTCGAGTCTCTTGGAACGGGAGTCGTTCTCGTTTCGAGAAGGTTTTGTGGAGATTGGTGTCTAGAATCATTCCCAGATACACCAGTCTTCTGGGAGGGAAGTAGGGAAGACTTCCGCAGGTTTACCCTGATCACTGGATCTTGGTAAAAAGACTTCAGAATTTACGGTGTTAATGCAAGGTTGCCACTGAGTCTGCTAAGATCAGTCAGTCGTTCCGAGACAGAGGAAACAGAAGCCGATCCTGTGAGACCAGGATGGTGTAGTAGAAAGACCGAAGCACAGTGCCTTGAACTGGTGTTTCTTGTTTGTCGAGACTGAATCTTCCAACCTTCCTAGATGAATGGTTTGGACCTGGGAGTAAGTGTCCTTTAGGTCCAGTGTGCAAATGAAGACCTGAGGTTTTAGCCCTTGTTGGAACTCCAACATGGTGTGGACATCGACCCAAAGGAACAGCTCCTTGCAGATCCTTTTGCAAGGAAGATTTGACTCGTGTAGTAAAGGATCAGGCGCGATACCCAGTGTAAGAATTCTTCTCTGAGAGAGAATTCCTTTGACTAACAGAAGGAAGGCAACGCTTAGCCTTACCATGCGCCCTGATGGGATTGATGCTATTCCTTAGAATAGAATCAATCTGGCGAATGTTAATCAATGGTTAACGGTAGGGTATCGTGGTTACTGTCTAGTTGGAGAGTGCTCGCACATAGTTCCCTGTCGACAAGCCGTCGATGAGAGTTGTCGAATGTTAGCCGATCACTTTAGTGCGATGGCGAACGGCCAGTAGCGAGAAGTATGTTGTATACCTTCTGATCTAGGGAACTACGGAAGTATGTTGTATACCTTCTGATCTAGGGAACTACGGGCAGAGATTGACTAGTAAGTCCGAGTCATGATCTGCTGGCAAATTGCCGATGATTGGTGAATCAGCAGTCTGTGAGCCGACGGTGAGCTAGAGATCAGCAAGCTGACTATGGTAAAAAATCAGCGCTGAGCTAGCAATTGGCGATCTGGTGATCGGCGACCTAGCGATCAGCAAACCGTGAACTAGCCATCAGCAAACAGTAATCTAGAGATCAGACAGTTGATTCTTTCCTGTTTGCTAACGGTGGTCTGTCAAGGAAAAAAGAAACTTCAGAAGAGAGTGACCAAGGATTCCCCGTTTTGATTCCCCTTGTAAGATGGAATCTTCGGGATCTTGAATCCTCCTGTAAAGCCTCTTTCCTCTTTTCCCGGCGGCCATGTTATGCGTTTGCGGGGAGAGGAATGGGGCAATGGTGACCTGTCCAAAAAGGTTTATTCCTTTTTTCTGCCTATTGCGCGAGTTTGCAGGAGAGTACTGGAGCGATGATACACAGGATGCTGCTGGTGCTCAGTTTCTGCTGAATCGCAGGCAAGCACTAGCTCATTGGATCTGCGAGCACTGGCTCTTTGGCAAGAGGTGGCGCATTGGATCTGAGGCCGCAACTGCGCAGGAGGGCGCGGAAAAGCGCTGGCACGCAGTAAGGCACTGTGTAATTTTGTGCAGTTTCCCTAGAATGCACCAAAACGTGTGACAGGTTGCGCAAGGGCGGGTGCATTGACGCGTGCGAGAGTACTATTGGTGCGCGCGCAGGAGACCATCAGCGCCCGCATGCGGAAGAAGGTCGGCACGCGTGTGGAAGACTGTTGGCGCGCACGCGGAAAATCATCGGTGTGTGCGCGCGGGAGACCATCGGCGCCCGCGTGCGCGGAAGACTGTCGGAGGGCGCGTGCGCGAAGGTAGCACTAGTAGGTTGGAAGGTCAGCTGGCAGGACGACCAGAAACTGGGATGAGCCCTTTGGAAGGGCAAACATCCATAATGGAGACCGTAAAGGTCCGCGGAAGAGTCCAGGACCGAAATCCAAGGACTAACAGCGGTGTAAGGTTGCGTTGGTAGACCGGTAGGTCAGCTGGCAGGACGATCAGGAACTGGGATGTGGCCTTTGGATGGGCGAGCATCCACCGATGGGGACCATAAAAAGGTCCGCGTTAAGAGTCCAGGACCGAACTCTAAAGGACTACGTTGCAGCGCAAGGTTACGCTGGTAGGATGATCAGGAACTGATGAGCAGAGTGATCCTCCAAAGAGGTGTCTCTATGAGTGGCCTCTCTCGTGAACGAGAGAGGTGAACACTTCGTAGAAGAGAATTGAAGGTGCCCGTGATGACACCCATGAGGGCCAGTGGATCAGCAAACTGACCTTTAACAGTAGCGATCCTCCAAAGAGGAGTCTCTATGATAGGCGCCTCTTGCGAACGAGAGAGGTAAACACTTCATACAAGAGACTTGAAGACGCCCATGATGACACCCAGGAGGGCCGGTGGATCAGCAAGCTGACCTTTAACAGTAGCAATCCTCCGAAGAGGAGTCTCTACGAGTGGCCTCTCTCGCGAACAAGAGAGGTGAACACCGTAAAAGAGACCAGAAGACGCCCATGATGATGCCCATTGTGGGCCGGTGGATCAGCAAGCTGACCTTTAACAGTACCGATCCTTCGAAGAGGAGTCTCTATGAGTGGCCTCTCTCGCGAACGAGAGAGGTGAACACTTCGTAGAAGAGACTAGAAGACGCCCATTGAGGGCCGGTGGATCAGCAAGCTGACCTTTAACAGTGGCGATCCTCCGAAGAGGAGTCTCTATGAGTGGCCTCTCTCGCGAACAAGAGAGGTAAGCACTTCCTAGAAGAGATTTGCCAAGACCGTGCTCTGCCCCTGAAGAAAGAAAAACTCAGCAAGGGGGGAGAGAAGTCTGGGCGAAGGCAGCAACAGCAGTCGGAGACGATGAATTTATTAAGATGTGGGAAGTTTTCCCTCTGAAGGGAGAAACAACCTTACACCTGGGGAGGAAACTTTCCCTCGGAAGGGAAGTTGTCCAACCCCTGGAGGCAAACCTCCTTTAGGGTTTTAAGATGATCTGAAGTGCTGGTCATGTTGTCATGGGAGTACTTCTAAGAGAAGGGATGACGCCCATGACGACGTCCTCTGAGGGACGGCAGTGACAGCAGATTCCCTAGGCATGAACAGAACAGCTCTGCTTCATTGGCATTCTTAGTCAAACGAAGAAAACCTGCATAGTTAACTGGGAAAAAATAAAATTAATTATTTAACAGAAATTCCCTAAGAGGAACCCCCAGAGGGAACATCCTAGGGAGGAACTCCAAAGAGGAACCCCGAGGGAACAACACAAAAATGATATTTTCATTATAAAATAAATTTTTGAATATACTTACCCGATGAATATATAAATAGCTGACGTCTCCGACGGGCCGACAGATTCCAAAAACTCGCGAGTGATAGCCATGCAGGTTGCGGGTGTGCCCACCAGCGCCGACTATCGGCCAGATACCGCATATACTTCTCAACCACTCCAGTTCTTCTCAGTCCGCTGGGTCTCTTATCGGGGAGGAAGGGAGGGCCTTTAATATTATATATTCACCGGGTAAGTATATTCAAAAATTTATTTTATAATGAAAATATCCTTTTTAAATATTAAACTTAGCCGGTGAATATATAAATAGCTGATTCACACCCATGGTGGTGGGTAGAGACCAGTATTAATACAATAAAGGCGTATATGCTCAAGAGTTTTTTGACAAATATTTCATAAAAAACCAACTTAAGTATAGGTACCTGGTAAGGAAGCTGACTCTGATGATTACTCTGCCTCATTAGTCCGCTTTCCTCACGAAGCCAAGCCATCCTCTCAGGATGCTGAAAGACTCCCAGGAGCTGTTATATCCAGGGCGAACACCCCTATAACAGGACATCATCAATACCCTTAATCTGGGCGCTCTCAAGAAACAACATTTGACCACCCGCCAAACCAAAAAGATTGCGAAAGACTTCCTAGTCTTCCGTACAACCCAAGACAAGATTAAAAAACATTTCAAGAGAAGATTAAAAGGATATTGGGATTAAGGGAATGTAGTGGTAGAACCCTCACCCACTACTGCACTCGCTGCAACGAATGGACCCAGTGTGTAGCAGTCCTCATAAAGAGTCTGGACGTCTTTTAAGTAAAATGAAGCGAACACTGACTTGCTCCTCCAAAAGGTCGCGTCCATAATACTTCGAAGAGATCTGTTTTGCTTAAAAGCCACCGAAGTCGCTATTGCTCTCACTTCGTGAGTCTTGGCCTTAAGCAAACTACGATCTTTCTCACTTAAATGAGAATGTGCCTCCCGGATTAAAAGTCTAACAAAGTACGATAACGCATTCTTAGACATGGGCAATGAGGGCTTCTTAACGGAGCACCATAAAGCCTCAGAACAACCTCGTATTGGTTTAGTTCTAGCCAAGTAAAACTTAAGAGCTCTAACGGGGCACAGCACTCTTTCAACTTCATTAACTACGATCTCTGAAAGACTAGGTATTTCAAAAGATTTAGGCCAAGGACGAGACAGAAGTTCGTTCTTGGCCAAAAAACCAAGTTGAAGAGAACATATAGCTTTATTCGTCGAGAAGCCGATGTTCTTACTAAAAGCATGGATCTCACTGACCCTTTTAGCCGAAGCCAAGCTCACCAAAAAAAGTGTCTTGAGGGTAAGATCCTTCAGGGAGGCTGAATTTAACGGCTCAACCCTGTCTGACATTAGGAACTGTAGGACCACGTCTAAGTTCCAAGCAGGAGTTCAAATACGACGCTCCTTAGAGGTCTCGAAAGACTTAAGGAGGTCTTGGAGATCTTTGTTATTCGAAAGATCCAAGCCTCTATGTCTGAAAACAGAAGCCAACATGCTTCTGTAGCCTTTAATGGTGGGAGCAGAGAGGGAGCGAACATTTCTCAGATGCAGGAGAAAATCCGAAATCTGCGCTACAGAGGTACTGGATGAGGAAATAGAGGACTTGCACCAATCTCTAAATACCTCCCACTTCGACTGGTAGACCTTGATAGTAGATGATCTCCTAGCCCTCGCGATCGCTCTGGCTGCCTCCTTCGAAAATCCTCGAGCTCTTGAGAGTCTTTCGATAGTCTGAAGGCAGTCAGACGAAGCGCGGGGAGGCTTTGATGAAGTCTCTTTACGTGAGGCTGCCGTAAGAGATCCATCCGTAAAGGCCGACTCCTTGGGACGTCTACCAGCCATAGAAGTACTTCTGTGAACCACTCTCTCGCGGGCCAGAGGGGAGCAACCAACGTCAACCTTGTCCCTTCGTGAGAGGCGAACTTCTGCAACATCTTGTTGAGGATCTTGAACAGTGGAAATGCGTAAGCGTCCAGGTGAGACCAGTCCAACAGAAAGGCATCTATGTGGGCCGCCTCTGGATCTGGGACTGGAGAGCAATAAGTCGGGAGCCTTTTGGTCAGCGAGGTCGCAAAGAGGTCGATGGTGGGCTGACCCCAAGTCATCCAAAGACTCTTGCACACATCCTTGTGGAGGGTCCACTCTGTAGGGATCACCTGACCTCTCCGACTGAGACAGCCGCCAAGACGTTCAATTTTCCTTGGACGAACCTCGTCAACAGTGAGATGCCTCGATCTTTTGACCAGATGAGGAGGTCCCTTGCGATGACGAACAGAGCGTGGGAGTGAGTGCCTCCTTGCTTGGAGATGTAAGCCAAGGCCGTGGTATTGTCCGCATTCACTTCTACCACCTTGTTTCAAAGCAGACTCTCGAAACTCGTCAGTGCTAAATGAACAGCCAACAGCTCCTTGCAGTTGATGTGAAGGCTCCTCTGGTCTGTCGTCCAAAGACCCGAACATTCCAGACTGTCCAGAGTCGCCCCCCAACCCAAATCCGACGCGTCTGAAAATAACACATGGTTTGGGTTCTTGACTGCCAGGGACAGACCTTCTCGAAGATGTATATTGCTGTCCCACCAGCTCAGGCAAGTCTTGACTGGCTCGGAGATCGGGATCGAGACCGCCTCCAAAGTTTTGTCCTTGTTCCAATGGGAGTCTAAATGGAACTGGAGAGGGCGTAGGTGAAGTCTCCCTAGAGAGATAAACTGTTCCAGGGATGAAAGCGTCCCTAGGAGGCTCATCCAGCTTCTCACAGAGCAATGGTCTTTCTCTAGCATGAGACGGACTTTGAACAAGGCTTGCTCTATCCTGTTGGCAGACGGAAAAGCCCGAAAAGCTAGACTGCGAATCTCCATCCCCAAATAGAGAATCGTTTGGGAGGGAGTCAGCTGAGACTTCTCTATGTTCACCAATAGGCCCAACTCCTTTGCAAGATCCAACGTCAACTGTAGGTCCTGCAGACAGCGATGACAGGACGACGCTCTGAGTAACCAGTCGTCCAGGTACAGGGAGGCTCGAATCCCTGACAAATGTAGGAATTTTGCTACATTTCTCATGAGCCTTGTAAAAACAAGAGGAGCAGGGCTGAGGCCGAAGCACAGTGCTCGGAATTGGTACACCACATTCCTATATACAAACCTCAGATACGGATGAGAATCTGGGTGTATAGGAATGTGGAAGCACGCATCCTGCAAGTCGAGAGAGACCATCCAGTCTCCCTCTCTGACTGCTGCCAGAACGGATTTGGTGGTCTCCATCGTAAATTTTGTTTTGACAACAAACACGTTGAGAGCACTGACATCCAGCACCGGCCTCCAACCTCCTGTATGCTTTGGAACTAGGAAGAGATGGTTGTAAAACCCCGGTGATTGAAGGTCCGAGACTTTCACCACCGCCCCGCCCCCTTCTCTAGCAACTGAGACACCTGCAGATGTAATGCCTGTCTCTTTGACTCCTCTCGATACCTGGGAGAGAGGTCTATAGGGACTTTTACTAGAGGAGGTCTCCGTACAAAAGGTATTTTGTACCCCTCCTTTAGCAACCAAACAGACTCCCGGTCTGCACCCCTCTTCTCCCAGACCTGCCAGAAGTTGGTTAATCTGGCCCCTACCGCTGTCTGAGGACGTGGGCAGTCAGACTCTGCCACGGGAGGACTTAGATCCTCTCCTTTTACCTCTCTTACTATTGGCACGAGAGCCTCCCTTACTGGGAGCTCTGCCACGAAAGGGCGGGATAAATCTCGTCGCTGGAGTATCGAACTTAGGTCTAACGACATAAGAGGACGAAGGAGCAGCCTTACGCGCACACGTGGCCATCAAGTCATGGGTATCCTTCTGCACTAGAGACGCTGCGATATCCTTAATCAACTGCTGTGGGAACAGGGCAGAAGACAACGGCGCAAAGAGTAGCTCTGACCTTTGACAAGGAGTTACACCTGCTGACAGGAACGAACAAAGAGTCTCCCTCTTCTTAAGAACTCCTGCCGTAAAAGTAGCAGCGAGTTCATTAGAGCCATCACGGATAGCTTTGTCCATGCAGGACATAATCTGCACAGAGACATCACGGTCAGCCGAAGAGATCTTCCTACTCAAGGCTCCCAGCGACCAATCCAAGAAGTTGAAAACTTCAAAGGCCCGATAAGCTCCTTTGAGGAGATGATCTAGGTCTGAAGAGGACCAGCAAACTTTCGAGCGTCTCATGGCCAGACGAGGAGGAGAGTCTATGAGGCTTGAGAAGTCTCCCTAGGCAGAGGCAGGTACTCCCAAGCCGAGAACTTCTCCCGTGTCATACCAGACGCTCGCGCGAGAAGCCAGTTTAAAAGGGGGAAAAGCAAAAGCTGACTTCCCCAAACTCCTCCTGGTCATCAACCAGTCGCCTAGTAAACGCAAAGCTCTCTTAGAAGAGCAAGAGAGCACTAGCTTTGTGAACGACGGCGTCGAAGCAGCTAGGCCCAGCGTGAACTCTGATGGGGGCGAACGAGGCGCAGCAGACACAAAATGATCAGGAAAAAGTTCCTTAAAAATAAGCATGATCTTTTTAAAATCAAGAGAGGGCTGAGCAACTTTAGGCTCCTCTCCATCCGAAAAAGTCCCCAAAGGCATATCAGTTAGAAGGGGATCAACGACTTCCTCATCCGACGGAACTTCGTCCGACAACTGCCGAGTCTCGTGATACGGAGAGACATGTCGAGGAGGCAACGCTTGACAGGCTATGTCAACATGCGACGGAGCAGCAGCAACAGCTGAGGAAACGACGTCACGCCGCGGCTGCAAAGACTGAAAGTCTTGTGACTGACAAACAACAACAGCCTGAGTTGATTGCCGTTCGACATCACGTCGAGACTGCATTGACTGCAGGGTCTGAGCAGGAAAAACAACTTCTGACTGCGGTGACAGACTCTCAATGTCACGTCGAGGCAACGGAGTCGGTCGGCGAACGTCAGAGCGGGGCTGCGGTGACAGCTGCTGAACGTCAGTTCGAGACTGCGGCAAAGGGGGTTCCACGTCACGTGACTGACGTGAATGACGAGGAACACGATCAGCATCGCGTTTCAAAGCACTAGAAACATTAGCGCTAACATCATACGGACAAGAAAACACTCGTTTAGGCGACTGAAGGCCAGAGTCACGCTTATCGCACTGGCGAACCGCAAGCAAAGGATCATCGCGAACCTGTTCATGCTCGTAATCTTCCATAAGGGAGGAAAGTTTAGACTGCATGTCCCGCAGGACAACCCACTTCGGGTCAACGGGAGTCGGAACGGGCCGTGACGTCGGTAACGTCTGCGCAGGCAAAACATTGCCCCTACCGAGACCCTCGGACTCCGTGTTACGTTTTCGCTTAACAGGCGAACAGTCATCCGATGACTGCAAGTGGTCAGAGCTGCCCCAATGGCTACAGCCAGGATGCTGGACCTGTCCTGAAGGGACTGACTTGCGCTTTAAGGGCCTGGAAACCTTGCGCTAAGGTTTCTTATGCGACAAGTCGTCGGAGGACGAGGAGAACTTAGTCTCACCCGTCTTATGGTAAGGACGTTCTTGATGAGAAACGTCTGATACCAAAGAGGGAACGTCTGTACGTCGGTTTACACCTCTCGCCCCCTTAAGTCCTACGACATTACTTCTCCCTGGTGCAGGGGAGCCTGAAAGAGTTCTCGGACTAGGGGAGCGACAAGCACGAACAGACGAACCCTCGGTCGCAACACTAAACACATTTTGCGCACTTTCCACTTTACCACTTTGACACTTCAACAACTTAACATCGGACATAAGTTGGTTCCTGTCCGAGGCTAAGGATTCAACCTTTTCACCTAATACTTGAATAGCTAAAAACATATCGCGCATTGAAGGTTCATGAGTGCTAACAGGGGGTTCAGGAACTACCACTACAGGGGAAGGATTAGGTTCAGGGGCATGGGAGGAGGAAAATTCCAAAGATCTAGATGAGCTTCTCCTCACCCTATCTCTTTCGAGCTTACGAGTATACTTTTCATAATCTAGCCACTCGAATTCCGACAAGACCACGCACTCCTCACACCGATCTCCTAATTGGCAGGATTTACCCCGGCAATTAGAACAAACAGTATGAGGGTCGATAGAGGCCTTGGGAAGACGTTTGTTACAATTTCTCGCACACTTGCGATATACAGGAGAAGGGTCAGCCATTATGAACAACCAGAGAAAATCCAAATTAAAGCCAAGTTCATCAACAAGAAACACAAGCAAAAAAAGGGTTTCAAGAGTTTTATTGAAGAAACACACCAACACAGCGAAAGCCAATAAAACAACCAAAACAAAGTACTTCACCAATTCGGTAGAAAACTCGAGGTCTAAAGCGAGCGGAACCAATGTTGTCGGTGACACCGACAGAGAAGAACTGGAGTGGTTGAGAAGTATATGCGGTATCTGGCCGATAGTCGGCGCTGGTGGGCACACCCGCAAACTTCATGGCGATCGCTCGCGAGTTTTTGGAATCTGTCGGGCCGTCGGAGACGTCAGCTATTTATATATTCACCGGCTAAGTTTAATATTTAAAATTAAGTATTGCGCCCTTCCTTCCCCAGTCGACATCCACGGGAGAAGGGGGGAGTGGAGTAACTGTAATCAAAACAGAATTACAATTATTTAAATCAGCTAAGAATATTCACTAATAGTGATAACCACTGATCCTCCGAAGGGAAGTGTTCCCCACGGAGAAAAGCTGAAAAGTTAAAATACAATTATAATTTCACTAAAAATAATTGAGACAAACAATCGGAAGAGCAACCTAACCCGCGCACGGGAAAGGAGCTTCCCCAATAGTACACTGATGCTGTAAAGGTCAACGACCTCGAGACGAGAAAGACCGTAGTTAATCTTTGAGAGGCCACATTCCCTTCGCTCAGAAATCCATGTTTCCCGTAGAAAAATGGAAAAGGCGAAGACAATAGTTGAATGAAGAGGGTCCAGGCGCTGAAGATTCTCCTGTGACGGCAGAGTTAACGGTTATATGACGATGGGAAGACCGATGGACCAGAGAGGGAGAGGTCGTTCCCCACGAAGTGGAACTGTGCTGGCCTTGCTAATTTACACAAGTGTCGTTGTCCTATATGTATCACACACACAGCACAAACACTGAAAAGAAAACTTATCACATTTCTATACACATATATACACATATATATATACATAAACATTAAGAATGTTTTCATATATATACTGTACAAGTATCAGAAAAAGTAAGTTAAAAGACAAAAATTAATGGCAGTCCAGAATAGGCAAAGAGGGAGAGAGGAAACAACCGCTCTCAATCCAAGCCAAATAGTAAAGTGACTAAATTACAGGTGAGTGAACGGGAGTGGTAGCGAGCTACCCCCCTACCCCCGCTAACTAGCGGTGTGGATAGTTAACCCTTGCTAAATTTTAATGGCTTGTCATTTAAGCTCCGCCAAAAGTATAACCCCTAATAAATAGAGTGGTTTGTATTCCAGTTACAGAACAAATCTCTGTAACCATTCAGGCTTTTCCGACAGGTGGGGAAACAGGGCTTCTTGCCCACTCTCACCACCTGTTATTTAACTCCTTGTTACATTATTAACAGCCATCCAACTCAAGCAAAAAAGAAAATCCCTAATTAAAGGATGATAGTTTATATCATCAATAGCATTCATCCAACTGAATCCTTTAATATTTAATATTCATAAAATCTAAGACTTTTAAATACATTGGGACTTAGCCTCTGTAGTGTTTGGATGCTGTCTAACACAGTCTTCATCATAATTTTCCTTGACATCCTAAAGAATACCCTAGTACAGTAGCCTATACTGCATGCTATTAGTCTATATCCTAGAGAATGTCCAGTATTCTACAAATCATCAGTAAATATACTAGAGAATGCCCTAGTAACATAACCACTATTATTAAAGTAAAGTATTACCATTAGCATAGAAATGGAGAAGTCCATTTGGTTAACGTATGATAACGTCATTTCTAGCAAAACTGGAACTTGCTATAAAATGGATGAGACCTGGCTATTTTGTTATTTTTATCTGTATGACTAAATAGAGGCTGGAAAATGATAACTTCCATATTGATTGACTAAAATGTGAATACCATATCATTTTTCAAGTCTGTTGTTTATTTATGGGAGACTGATGGTAGGTTGCGGCGCATAAGTTGCTTGCATTCGCTTTAAGTATCTGTTCTGTTATTTATATAATATAATCCTTCTCTGGCTTTTTTAACTAATTAAGAGCTTCCAAGCATTTATGCATAAGCTCCTGGATGTTGTTTTACAACAGCTCTTTCTTTGCCCCTCATTTTCTGTTTCATTGTGACTATCATCAGAAGACATCTCCCTAGGAGAAGTTCAATCTATCTCAAGATTTAGTGTTATTTTAACTAAAGTATTTTGATACTAAATTATATTGAAGACTCTCTTCATTCAATATGTAGCTATTGTTACTCATCTAAAAGTAAAAAATATTAATGAAATAGTGGCTCACATGGGTAGTGTGCACAGCACATATATGTACCACTTGCCTGAAATGAGAAGCAATGAGATCATATTTATTTGTGAATGAAGCAAACCAAATACCCCTGGTGAGATGTGATATAAATTATAGGTAATTAAGATATTTCAATATTGACTCAAGCCGATGGCGTGCACAGCACATCCATGTACCGCTTGCTAGAACAGAGAATCCATAAGACGATATTTATCTGTAAGCAAAGCAAGCCACGGCTGACCAAAAATCATTTGAGAAACGATGAATCATAAGTAATTATATTTTCATTTCACACCACACACATGAACCATAAAGTATATTTTTCGGGTAGTTTGTAGCGCTACGGCCAATCGTCCTAATTTGCTTATTATCGCTCCGACTGTTATCTTGTATAGAATAAAAACATTTGGAAATGGTCTACGGATCTTAAATATGTTGTGTAAGGGGGGGTCCGGGGGGGCACAGCCCCCCTGGGTTAGGACACGGCTTTTAGCATAGGTTAGGTGGGTTTTTTAAGTTAGCTTCTCCCACCAAAATCGTTTTTAGAATGACGGCCACAGTTCAGAATATTCCAGTTTTCTACGGGATCTGGCCGTCACCCTACAAAGGCTCCTATTTTTCCAACTGCTTATCTTGTTTATTATACATTTCTGACCATTACTATTTCTGCAAATCACTTGCTTTTGGTGCTTCCTCACCCTAAAACCTGTTCCCCACTTTGATCGCAAGTACAGTAATTGTTGTTATAAGTCATAGTCAGAAATGGATACACAATATAACTAATAGGAAATACAGGTTTCATTGTATATTATTCCATGGTAATGTAACCTAGGAAAAAAACTACTGTTTCTTATAGAAAAAATTACGCTCTCTTCGAAAATGACACTCGTTCCCGTCGCAAATTAATAGTTTCAGAAATAAATATACATCTATATCCTCCAATAATGGGGGACCCCCAGTGGGAACTCGGGGTTTTGGGTGGGGAATATAACTAATAGGAAATACATATGATTCCTGTATTTGGCTAGAAATTTAAGAACAGTATCATATATTTACCGTACATTCTAAAACCAACAGGATGGCCATTAAATCCTAATAAAAAAAGATAAAATTAGCACAGCCTACATAATTATCAGTATGGATAACCCATAATAAAACTAACCTATTTAATACTTACCTATATGATATCAGTGGCAGATACAGTAAGTCTTTGTCTTGTTTTATAGGTTATATTGTGCTAGACTTTGCTACCAGCTTATCAGTAACAGTTTCACAAGCATGGTCAGAAGACCGGACATTAGCCAAAAAGTCTAAAACACCATACATAGGAATCTGTCAGTTTTTCTTTATTGCATGCTAGCTTTGCTTTAAAGCAAAATGTCTGAATTCCTTTCAATATTGGACATTTTTTTTTCAGAACGTTACTTTGGTCACGTACACAAACCTTGGTTAACCTTGTCACTACAGTTATACTTCTCAATTAGTCCATAAAGTTAGTCTACCTGAATGAAAATATCCAAATGAAGTAAAATATAACATCGAATCAATTGTGACAATCATAAAACGAGAAAAAAAAAATAAATAAGATTTAAACAGCCTTAGACAAACCGACTGTCACCCGATCGAATGTATTCAAGAATATTCTCTTGGCAGTATCATTATATCTTAGTTAATTTAAACTTATGCTTAGTTAAGGTTATAGCTCCGTGATAAAATAAGCACCCAGTACATATTTTGTATAAGATAAATTAATAAACAAAAATATATACATACAAGAATAAAGAGCTACAATTACAGTGTAGTCGACTTCTGTCGGCAATCTTTTTGTTGTCAATTGTGATCATGGAGAGGAATGGCGTTCTTCTTCTTTTCTCTACCCTAGCAATTAACATCAAATATATTATATAAAATTAGTATATATCTTGTGAAAACTAGCATGCAGTCATTCTTGATACCATAACTTAATTCTACATTACATCCTATATCATAATCGTAATATGCAAGAACGAATCTGGTTATCTACCAGCACGTGTGTCATAACTGAACTTTATATTGGTAACATTTATTACAGGCTATGCCTATGTTTATTTTTTCGAATTTAAAAATAAAAAAATATTCATAATGTTTTTCCTTCAGTATATCTTCATGAAATTTGACAAGAAGGTATACAATGGGACGTTGATTCTTCGGCGAAAAGGAGCAATTGCTTTGGGCAAGTTTTTAGTCATGAGATCAAAAGAAATTTCATAAATTATCAAAACCCAATATAGATCTGTCCTCAACCATAATAAATTTCAAGTAAAATGTTTCTAACATTTATATAGCCTTACAGTTTCTAATCAGTTACTAGCTCAATATATTTGAACATATCTTAAAGACAGATTATGTAATTGTACATTCTTATTCTCGTGTAGCCTATCTAGATATATAATCTTTTGGTCGATTTTTGCTAAAAATATAAAAGATTAGTCTGAAACATGACTTTGAAAAAATCTCAGCGTGATAAAATGTAACATGAGCCCTTGTTAATTTGAAAAAAAAAAAAATTTCGCAGCTTTAAAAGTAAATTTCAAATCCCTGTTGTATCACGAGCAATTGTTTTAGATAATGACGTTTGATCCATGTGGGCACTTAATCGCTGGAGAACAATCATAAGAGATAAGTGTACACCAAAGCATAATGATTCTGAGTTGTTGAAATGAAAGCTAAACGCCCAAACCACCAAATGGAAGTAACCTACCCCTTAAGTCTTTTACAACTAATGCACTAGCAGTTATAGATTCATCAATTTGATTAGAGAGAAATTCTTACATACAAGAGTTAGAAAAGTTACTTATTCGAAACGAAAATAAATATAAGAGGAAAAGTTTTCAAATTATTACAAATGGTAGGCTACATTTACTCATTCCTTGCAGATATAAATTAAGAATGTGGAGGGGTTTTTCTTTCAAAACAAGCATGAAAAAAAGTTAGTGTAGAAAAAAAATATAATTAGTAAATCATCTTGTTTGATTTGATGGGCCTGGTTCCTCTAACCATTTTCTAGTAGTGAATAGGGGCATGTTTCTACCTATATGGATGGAAAGTTGTTCTATGGTTATGGTCATCATTGTCAGATAGGTATTCAGTGCAGGATGTAGGGGTATCACCATGGGTTCTTGGTGAAGAAAGATGAAGCTGATTGATATATATATAGCCTCCATCAGAGAGTTAACGTAATAATTGATAAGGTTTTCTTTTTTATATTACTCTGTATTAGTTTGAAATCAACCTCTTCCATTGAGTGCCACATTATCTATTTGGAGGTGTGGGTGATTATCATTTCAAATTTCTCTCGTCGACAGCCTCCTATTGGGCATTTATAATGGGAGATTAAATTTTGCTTCTTCAGTGTGGTTGTAAAAGAGCTAGATTACTCTTTTAAAAAATCAGTATTGCAAAGTTTCTAGTGGATCAAGGCAACTCTTTCACCAAAAGATGCTGCAAATAATAACATTTGTTATTATGATTTTCAGAGGATTGTTTTATCCTTCCAGTATTTAAGATGTGTTGTGTTAATGTGAAACCTTTTTATCTGTTTCACTTGTACTACTG
>NC_090735.1:115018282-115030782 GCF_036898095.1 Palaemon carinicauda | reverse complement strand
GTAATAAAAAAAATATCTCAGAGGCGAGGCAATTTTGGACACGTCTGTATCTTCGTTAAGTGCCAACGCTCAGTTGGGCAAATTATGACAATTTGTGGTCCCTATCAATATAAATTTGCTAGAAAAAAATTATAGACACAAATTTTTGTGTCCGTAATCCAAGATTGTCCAATTTTGCCTCGCCAAGAAAAAAGTGAGAAGTTTGCCTGTCCAATTTTGCCTGACCATGGTTTTGAAAACTGTCCAATTTTGCCTTACTATATGAATATGTAAATCAAACTTTGTATTCGAGCACACAAATATACTTTTATGTATAAATATTCATATATGTAATCATAAAAATTCAAAATAAGACATAAGGGGTGCAGTAAAAGGGGTGTCTGCCCAAGGTGACACCCTAAAAGTGAGTGACACCCTGAGAGTTACATTAAAAAAAAAAGTTTCTTTGTAGCTCGATGGTTAAAGTATGATTTTCAAAAAGTTATTTAATACTGGGGACACTCTTAAAGCTGTTGACATTCAGGGGGTGAAACCTTCAAAAAGATTGACCAAAACATGGTAACATCCTCAAGAGGGATATCAACCCAAATGCTAGAAATATCTAAAAAGAAACTCTACTATATACATTGTTCCTATGATAATTCACATATCCAAATGAAAGTTTCAGGAATTGAAATAGAATATATTTTCACTGTTCCTGCTAATTTCCATGTTGATAACTGTCATGTTGCCTTTTTGATATGGTGTTAAATGGAGCAACATTAGAGTGAACAGCATGATAGATACATCAAGGAGCAAAGCTGATCCCATAAACAATATTCGTCCTAAGTTGTACCTATCCATTTTATTCTTATCATTGTTACCTCATACTATAAACGAGCCATCAAAGAGATATTTTTACATACAAAAGAAAGGGATGCAATCGAAGATTTAAGAAAAAAAGATGAAATAAAAAAAAAATAAAAGGAAAAACACAAAGAAAGAGAGATAGAAACATGATAAATCATGGAAATACAAAGCAACTAAATATCTCTCGATTCTTTAAGAAAAAATTTCTGCAAACACTAACGTAAATAAAAAAATCTAAATTGACCAGGGTAATAAATAGTGATAATTGAACTGCTAGGATAGTCCCGATAATAATAAGGATTTATTTATACCTAAATAAAAGAAATAAAAAATAAATTCAAATTATTTTAGAAGATATTAAGGATCGTCCATTATTTTGCATTGGTAGAGCAACAAAGGGGTTTTTAGAGGAAGAAGGAGGCTAAGTGACTCGCCTTGAGCTAGATACTTGAAGACACTGCCTACATAGCATCATCATCATCATCTCCTCCCACGCCTATTGATGCAAATGGCCTCAATTAGATTTCGCTAGTCGTCTCTATCTTCAGCTTTTAATTCATTACTTCTCCAATCATAATATCCTACTTCATGCTTTATAGTCCTGAGTCTTCCAACTCTTCTAGTGCCTTGTGGAGGCCAGTTTAAAGTTTGGTGAACTAATGTCTCTTAGGGAGAACAAAGAGCATCCCTAAACCATCTCCATCTACCCCTCACCATGATCTCATCCACATGTGGCTATCGAGTAATCTTTCTTAGTTTCATTTCTAATCCTGTCCTGACATATAACACCCAATATTCTTCTGAGGGCTTTATTCTCAAATCTACAAAATGAGTTTCATTAATATACCAAGATTCACAACCATACAGTAACACCGATCTCACTAAACTGATATATAGCCTGATTATTATATGTGATTTTAGGCGACCTGATTTCCAAATTTGACTTAACCTAGCCATCCTCTGATTTGCTTTTTTCAATCTTTCGATAAACTCAAATTCTAAAGCTCCTATATTAGATATCATAGTTCCTAAATATTTAAATAATTCTACCTCATTAATCCTTTATCCTTCCAAACATATTTCATCTTCCATTGCATATTCCGTTCTCATCATCTGTCTTTCTTCTATTTATCTCGAGCCCAACCTCATGTGATTTTTCATGCATTCTGGTATGCAAGCTTTCCAAGCCCTGTGGTGTTGTGCTAATTAGAACAGCGTCATCAGCATACTCTAGGTCTCCTAATTTTAATGTTACCATTCCAGTACAATCCTTCTCCACCATCCCCAACCGATCTATGCATTACAAAATCTATGAGGAGGATAAACAACGTAGGTAACAACACATTCCCTTAGAGTACTCCACTTTTCACTGGAAATTCGTTTGATAAGGCGCTACTAACATTAACTTTGCATCTGCTATGCTTATGAACAGACAATTAAATTTACATATTTGAGAGGAACTCCATAATATCGCAGGACTCTCCACAAAATTTGCCAGAGCACATAATCAAAAGCTTTTTCATAGCCCACATATATCATCAAAAGTGGAATTCTATATTCTACATATTGCTGTACCACATGTCTTAAATGAAAATTTGGTCACTACAACTTCTACCTTTTCTAAATCCTGCTTGTTCATCTCTCAACTTTTCACTAATCTTTCTCTCTAGTCTCTTTAGAATGAGCATTCTATATATTTTCATGACAGCTGACGTAAGTGAGATGCCTCTGTAATGATTGCAATCAGTCAGATCTCTTTTTGAAATTTTCACCAGCATTCCTAGCTCCCACACATAAGGCTTTGCCTCTTCACGCCACTTTCTATAAAATAATCTTGTAGGTAATCTGGGAGTCACTTTATTTTCAGGCAATATCATCTCAGCAGTTATTCCTTCGTATCCAGGGGCTTTCCATCTTTTGAGTTTTTTTTTTTTTTTTTTTTTTTTTTTTTTTTTTTTTTTTTTTTTTTTTTTTTTTTTTTTCTAAGAATAGCTTCGACTTCAAACACACCTAATTCATTCATGGGCACATCAAGGTCTTCATCAGTTTCAGGTATATCAACCAAATTATTCCCTTCGTATTTCCTATTCATGACCTCACTAAAGTGTTCAATCCAACCTTACCTTTCTTCATGTTCTTTTGTTATATCAGATCCATCTTTCGTTTTGATGGGTATATGCTTCTTTTTTCCCGTAGAGATTTCATTAATAATTCCAAGAGCAATTCCTACAACAAAGCCACTCCCTGGATTCATAGCTTTGTCAGCCTCATCTGCTTTCCTGTCTAAATATTCTCTCCAATCATTCCTGATATTTCTTTTGACCTCACTATCAATACTGAAATACTTGGCATGCTCTGCCTTGTAATTTTCATTACTTCCTCGAAAACTTTAAGAAATCAATTTCTGTCTTTGTCTTCTTTTTATAGTATCCCAAGTATCATTTGATATCCATGATTTTCTCCTTGTAACTGCATGTCCCAAAACTTCGTCTCTTAAAGTCTCTTTAGACTGTAAATTGATTCCTACATTCAGTTACAAAGATTTCTGTGCTCATCCTCTAGAAGCATAGTTGTATCAAACTTAGGTATTCTATATACATTTCTGTTGGGTTCTTCCAGTTTTAATATTTGTGTGGCAATGGGGAGCTGGTGATCACTACCAATAACTGCACTTTTATAGCTTGTTACATCTCCCAGAGTCCTCCTTCTATCTTTATCAATGGCTATATTATCTATTTGATATTTGTAATTGCCACATGGTGAAGTCCTTGTATATTTGTGGATATCCTTGTACTGGTAAAGAGTACCTCCAGTAACAAGATTGTTTGTTGAACAATAACTTATAAAATGTGCCCCATTTTCATTTGCAACTTCGCCAAGAACCTCAACACCCATCACATTTTCTATCCCTTGATTATTCCTTCCAACTTTAGCATTGAAGTCGTTAATCACAATTTTCATATCTCTCTAGGTTCTCACCTATTATACTCTGCAGTTCTTCACAGTATTCATCTTTCCTTTCTTCAGGGGAATAATTTGATTCGCCTTGGAAGATGGAATCTTCGGGATCTTGAACCCGTCTGTGAAGCCTCTCCCCTGTTTGCCCGGAAGACATGCTGTCATGCGTTTGCGGGGAGGGGAACGGTGCAATTTTAAGCTGTTAAAATGATTTCATTCTTTTTGCCTCTTGCGCGAATGTTAAGGAGAGTACTGGAGCGTTGGCGCACATGATGCTGCTCAGTTTCTCCTGAAGCACAGTTTTTTGTGAAGGCGCAGAAAAGTACTGGCGCGCAGGAAACCAACGTGTAGGGTGACTATACAAAGAATATGCCAGACTATTTGGCCTCTATTTTGAGGTACCTTACCTCTAGCTTTAGAGGCTATTTAACCTTTTATTTTGTTGTGCCATACTTCCAACATCAAAGAATATTTAAGCTCTTTTTTTAGGTGCCATACCTTTAGTATTAAGGGTTCTAAGACCTCTATTTTGAGGTACTATAATCTTAGCATTATATATTCTTTTATCTCTAATTTGAAGTGCTTTACCTCTAGCATTAGAGGCTCTTTGACCTCTATTTTGAGACTCCTTACTTTTAGCATTAGAGGCTTTTTGACCTCTATTTTGAGGCTTCTTATTTTTAGCATTAGAGGTTCTTTGGCCTCTATTTTGAAGCTCCTTACTTTTAGCATTAGAGGGTCTTTGACCTCTATTTTGAGGCTCCTTAATTTTAGCATTAGAGGGTCTTTCATCTCTATTTTTAGGCTCCATACTTTAAGCATTAGAGGGTCTTTGACTACTATTTTGAGGCTCCTTGCTTTGAGCATTAGAGGGTTTTTTACCTCTATTTTGAGGCTCCTTACGTTTCGCATTAGAGGGTCTTTGACCTCTATTTTGAGGCTCCTTACTCTTAGCATTAGAGGGTCTTTGACCTCTATTTTGAGGCTCATTACCTTTAGCATTAGAGGCCGTTTAACCTCTATTTTGAGGCTCCTTACTTTGAGCAATAGAGGGTCTTTGACCTCTATTTTGAGGCTCCATGCGTTTAGCATTAGAGGCTCTTTGACCTCTATATTCAGACTGCTCACTTTTACCATTAGAGTCTCTTTGACCTCTATTTTGAGGCTCCTTACTTATAGCATTAGAGGGTCTTTGATCTCTATTTTGAGGCTCCTTACGTTTAGCATTAGAGGGTCTTTGAACTCTATTTTGAGGCTCCATGCGTTTAGCATTAGAGGCTGTTTGACCTCTATTTTGAGACTGCTCACTTTTACCATTAGAGTCTCTTTGACCTCTATTTTGAGGCTCCTTACTTATAGCATTAGAGGGTCTTTGATCTCTATTTTGAGGCTCCTTACGTTTAGCATTAGAGGGTCTTTGAACTCTATTTTGAGGCTCCATGCGTTTAGCATTTGAGGCTGTTTGACCTCTATTTTGAGACTGCTCACTTTTACAATTAGAGTCTCTTTGACCTCTATTTTGAGGCTCCTAACGTTTAGCATTAGAGGGTCTTTGACCTCTATTTTGAGGCTCCATACTTTTAGCATTTGAGGGTCATTGACCTCGGTTTTGAGGCTCCTTACTTTTAGCATTAGAGATTCTTTGACCTCTATTTTGAGGCTCCTTACTTTTAGCATTAGAGGCAATTTGACCTCTATTTTGAGGCTCCTTACTTTTAGCATTAGAGGGTCTTTGACCTCTATTTTTAGGCTCCATACTTTAAGCATTAGAGGGTCTTTGAACTCTATTTTGAGGCTCCTTACTTTGAGCATTAGAGGGTTTTTTTTACCTCTATTCTGAGGCTCCTTACTTTTAGGATTAGAGGGTCTTTGACCTCTGTTTTGAGGCTCATGACCTTTAGCATTAGAGGCTGTTTGACCTCTATTTTGAGGCTCCTTACTTTGAGTAATAGAGGGTCTTTGGCCTCTATTTTGAGGCTCCATGCGTTTAGCATTAGAGGCTCTTTGACCTCTATTTTAAGACTACTCACTTTTACCATTAGAGTCTCTTTGACCTCTATTTTGAGGCTCCTTACTTTTTGCATTAGAGGGTCTTTAATCTCTATTTTGAGGCTCCTTACGTTTAGCATTAGAGAGTCTTTGACCTCTATTTAGAGGCTTCTTGTGTTTAGCATTGGAGGCTGTTTGACCTCTATTTTGAGGCTCCTTACTTTGAGCAATAGAGGGTCTTTGAACTCTATTTTGAGGCTCCATGCGTTTAGCATTTGAGGCTCTTTGACCTCTATTTTGAGACTGCTCACTTTTACAATTAGAGTCTCTTTGACCTCTATTTTGAGGCTCCTAACGTTTAGCATTAGAGGGTCTTTGACCTCTATTTTGAGGCTCCTTACTTTTAGTATTTGAGGGTCTTTGACCTCCATTTTGAGGCTCCTTACTTTTAGCATTAGAGGGTCTTTGACCTCTATTTTGAGGCCCCTTACTTTTAGCATTAGAGGGTCTTTGATCTCCATTCTGAGGCTCCTTACGTTTAGCATTAGAGGGTCTTTGACCTCTATTTTGAGGCTCCTTACTTTTAGCATTAGAGGGTTTTTTACCTCTATTTTGAGGGTCCTTACTTTTAGCATGAGAGGGTCATAGACCTCTATTTTGAGGCTCCTTACTTTTAGCATTAGAGGGTCTTTGACTTCTATTTCGAGGCTCCTTACTTTGAGCATTAAAGGCTCTTTAACCTCTATTTTGAGAGTGCTCACTTTTAGTATTAGAGTCTCTTTGACCTCTATATTGAGGCTCGTGACTTTCAGTATTGGAGGGTCTTTGACCTCTTATTTTGAGGCTCCTTACTCTTAGCATTAGAAACTCTTTGACCTCTATTTTGAGGCTCCTAACCTTTAGCATTTGGGGGTCTTTGACCTCTATTTTGAGACTTCTTATGTTTAGCATTAGAGGTTCTTTGGCCTCTATTTTGAAGCTCCTTACCTTTAGCATTAGAGGCTCTTTGACCTCTATTTTGAGGCTCCTTACTTTTAGCATTAGAGGGTCTTTCATCTCTATTTTTAGGCTCCATACTTTAAGCATTAGAGGCTCTTTGATCTCTATTTTGAGGATTCTTATGTTTAGCATTAGAGGGTCTTTGACATCTGTTTTGAGGCTCCTTATTTTTAGTATTAGAGGCTGTTTGACTTCTATTTTTGAGGCTCCTTACTTTTAGCATTAGAGGCTCTTTGACCTCTATTTTGAGGCTCCTTCCTTTGAGCATTAGAGGCTCTTTGACCTCTATTTTGAGGCTTCTTACGTTTAGCATTAGAGGGTCTTTGACCTCTATTTTGAGGCTCCTTATTTTTAGCATTAGAGGCTGTTTGACTTCTATTTTGAGGCTCCTTACTTTTAGCATTAGAGGCTCTTTGACCTCTATTTTGAGGCTCCTTACTTTTAGCATTAGAGGCTCTTTGACCTCTATTTTGAGGCTCCTTCCTTTGAGCATTAGAGGCTCTTTGACCTCTATTTTGAGCCTTCTTACGTTTAGCATTAGAGGGTCTTTGACCTCTGTTTTGAGGCTCCTTACTTTTAGTATTAGAGGTTCTTTGACTTCTATTTTGAGGCTCCTTACTTTTTGCATTAGAGGGTCTTTGACTTCTGTTTTGAGGCTCCTTACTTCTAGCAGTAGAGGTTCTTTGCCTTCTATTTTGAGGTGCTATACTCTAGAATTAGAGTTTCTTTGACCTTTATTTTAATCCCCTTACCTCTAACATTAAAAGCTCTTTGACCTTTATTTTTGGGGTCTTTATATCTAGCACTAGAGGCTCTTTGAGACCTCTGTTTTAAGGCGACTAACTGCTAATAGTAGAGGCTATTTGACCTATGTTTTTAGGTGACTTACTTCTATAATTAAAATCTATTTGTCATACTTCTTCATATAAAGGCTTTCCTTCTCTATTCTCTTCAGTCATTTACGGTTTTTCAAGATCTTTGCTTAGTTCGCCAGTCTCCTTCGAGAATTCAAGAGACATTTCAGTGTTGTTTGTCCTCGGTTCGTCAGATTCCTCTTAGAAATCGATGGCTTTCATGTCTTTACCTATAAGGGCGATGGGTAAAGACATGGATGCCATTGATTTCTATGCATACTATATACGCCATCATACTAAAGTCAACGAAGAGCAACACAATATATTTACCAATGCCGTCCTTATGTGTTTTATCTTCAATGCCGAATTTTGAAGAAACACACGTCGCTCACCGCTTTGCACCAATGCAATCCAATTATAGGACATTGTCGCTAAACCGCAAGCAAATTATCCTTCAAAGCGCTTACATTATTTTCTTCAAAGCTCGCCAACTTCGGCAGCAACTATCCAAACTATCTGTAGATGAAGGTGTTCCGAATAGCTTCCAGTTCATCCTGTAGCTGTAACAAAATTCTCACAGTCAGTTACCTGTTCCGCCAGAACGCGAGCTCTGTGAGTAAAGTGAAATCCTCCTCCCAATGTTCACTTCGTAAACTTCCATATCTACAGTACATACAGATCGTGAGGTGTTGCAAGGTATGTTTAAAAAAAAAAGGAGAGAGAGATCAGGTCTTCAGAAGTCTTTTGGTATCCGGGGCGGAGCCGTTCAGAATTCTTCCGGGAAGATTCCGTTCTGGAGTCATTCTGAACTCTATGCTAAGTCTACGGCTATTTCTTCTGAAGTCATTTGGAGAGGAGATTCAGGAAGATTTTCTTCCGAAATCATTCAGAGATTTCTGGAATCATTCAGAAATCCATGCTAAGTCTATGGCAATTTTTTTCTGAATCCTTTTGGAGATACACGAAGATTTTCTCCCGAAGCCGTTTAGGACTTGCGAAAAATTCTCTTTTTTTCTCGTTTCAATAGGCCCTAATAATAATAATAATAATAATAATAATAATAATAATAATAATAATAATAATAATAATAATAATAATAATAAACTACGTGATTTGATTTATGAATTTGAGTCAGAAAGGTCGGAAATCGATCAATGCTTGGATAGGAAGATGAAAAACAATGATTTATCAATCTCTCTCTCTCTCTCTCTCTCTCTCTCTCTCTCTCTCTCTCTCTCTCTCTCTCTCTCTCTCTCTCTCTCTCTCTCTCTCTCTCTCTCTCTTTATATGTATATATATATATATATGTATATATATGTATGTATATATATACTGTATATATATATACTATATATATATACTGTATATATATATGTATATATATATATATATATATATATATATATATATATATATATATATACATATATATATATATACATATATATATATATATATATATATATATATATATATATGTATATATATATATATATATATATATATATATATATATATATATATATATATATATATATATATATATATAGTCTTATATTATATGTGGCATTTAATCATAATTAATTTACGGGTATTTCTTTTCAATCATTATTATTATTATTATTATTATTATTATTATTATTATTATTATTATTATTATTATTATTATTATTATTATTATTATTATTATTATTATTATTATAATCTAAGCTATAACATTAGTTGGAAAATCTTTGCTGATCAGGGCGATACGCAATCCCTTTCACCAGGGTATAGTACATATATTGTATATGATATGAAATGATATGATTACAAGCCAGATATTGCATTAAGGTGGTGATTGTGTAGTTAAACGAATGGTCATAGTATGTACATTTTATCCTTCCAAAGATATTTCATTTTCCATTCCTTATTCCGTTCTCATCATTTGTCTTTCTTCTATTTATCTCGAGCCCAACCTCATGTGATTTTTCATGCATTCTGGTATGCAAGCTTTCCAAGCCCTGTGGTGTTCTTCTAATTAGGACAGCGTCATCAGCATACTCTAGGTCTCCTAATTTTAATGTTACCATTCCAGTACAATCCTTCTCCACCATCCCCAACCGATCTATGCATTACAAAATCTATGAGGAGGATAAACAACGTAGATAACAACACATTCCCTTAGAATACTCCATTTTTCACTAGAAATTCGTTTGATAAGACGCTACTTACATTAACTTTGCATTTTCTATGCTTATGAACAGACAATTAAATTTACATATTTAAGAGGAACTCCATAATGTCGCAGGACTCTCCACAAAATTTGCCAGAGCACATAATCAAAAGCTTTTTCATAGCCCACATATATCATCAAAAGTGGAATTCTATATTCTACATATTGCTGTACCACATGTCTTAAATGAAAATTTGGTCACTACAATTTCTACCTTTTCTAAATCCTGCTTGTTCGTCTCTCAACTTTTCATTAATCTTTCTCTCTAGTCTCTTTAGAATGAGTATTCTATATATTTTCATGACAGCTGACGTAAGTGAGATGCCTCTGTAATGATTGCAATCAGTCAGATCTTATTTTGTCATTTTCACCAGCACTAATAGCTCCCTTACATAAGGCTTTGCCTCTTCACGCCACATTCTATAAAATAATCTTGTAGGTAATCTGGGAGTCACTTCATTTTCAGGCAATATCATCTCAGCAGTTATTCCTTCGTATCCAGGGGCTTTCCATCTTTTGAGTTTTTTTTTTTTTTTTTTTTTAAGAATAGCTTTGACTTCAAACACACCTAATTCATTCATGGGCACATCAAGGTCTTCATCAGTTTCAGGTATATCAACCAAATTATTCCCTTCGTATTTCCTATTCATGACCTCACTAAAGTGTTCAATCCAACCTTACCTTTCTTCATGTTCTTTTGTTACATCAGATCCATCTTTCTTTTTGATGGGTATATGCTTCTTTTTTCCCGTAGAGATTTCATTAATAATTCCAAGAGCAATTCCTACAACAAAGCCACTCCCTGGATTCATAGCTTTGTCAGCCTCATCTGCTTTCCTGTCTAAATACTCTCTCCAATCATTCCTGATATTTCTTTTGACCTCACTATCAATACTGAAATACTTGGCATGCTCTGCCTTGTAATTTTCATTACTTCCTCGAAAACTTTAAGAAATCAATTTCTGTCTTCGTCTTCTTTTTATAGTATCCCAAGTATCATTTGATATCCATGATTTTCTCCTTGTAACTGCATGTCTCAAAACTTCGTCTCTTAAAGTCTCTTTAGACTGTAAATTGATTCCTACATTCAGTTACAAAGATTTCTGTGCTCATCCTCTAGAAGCATAGTTGTATCAAACTTAGGTATTCTATATACATTTCTGTTGGGTTCTTCCAGTTTTAATATTTGTGTGGCAATGGGGAGCTGGTGATCACTACCAATAACTGCACTTTTATAGCTTGTTACATCTCCCAGAGTCCTCCTTCTCTCTTTGTCAATGGCTATGTTATCTATTTGATATTTGTAATTGCCACATGGTGAAGTCCTTGTATATTTGTGGATATCCTTGTGATGGTAAAGAGTACCTCCAGTAACAAGATTGTTTGTTGAACAATAACTTATAAAATGTGCCCATTTTCATTTGCAACTTCGCCAAGAACCTCAACACCCATCACATTTTCTATCCCTTGATTATTCCTTCCAACTTTAGCATTGAAGTCATTAATCACAATTTTCATATCTCTCTAGGTTCTCACCTATTATACTCTGCAGTTCTTCACAGTATTCATCTCTCCTTTCTTCAGGGGAATAATTTCTTGGCGCATAGCAAACTATAATTCTCATATTGCACTGCTTTGATTTAATTTTTGTAAGTAACAATCTGCTACCTACAGCTCTCCAATTGGTTAATGCCTTTTCTGCTCTTGGTGTCATCATCATTATTCCTAACCCTTCTCTTCTTACTCCATCTGTTCCTTAGTGCCAAGATATCCAAACTATATTTCATAAATTCATTCTCTACTAGCTGAAACTTCCCAGTTTGATTCGTGGTTCTAACATTCCAATTACCAATTTTCAATTTTTCTTTAGTATTTACAAACCGGGAGTTTCTTAGGAACCCACTACGCCCAGGACTGAGGGCAATTCTTTCATTTTCGCTTTTCATAGACTGACTAAATCCATTGAGGATTCATTGGCTAAATTCATCAAAGAATAGCCAGTTTCATAGTGATGCGCAGCGCCTATCTAAATAAGGCAAGTGACCCCTGCCGGTCCATAATAATTCCAGTAAGATCAACTGACGGGCATTAGGAGTAGAGGAGTATCCAGAGCACCAAACGGATACATACCTTTTTCAAATTACAGATGGAATTAATGGTCCTTTATTTATGGAACCCATGCCTCAAAGAGAATGTTTAGTGCCATATTTAAAAGAACTGAAGCTGTTTTTTAAGCATTCGTTTGAATTAAATAGACCCGTCATATATTCAAGCATTTAAATTGTCACGCATATGGCTATAGTATATATTGAATTGTTCACCTTTATTTCCAATTTTGTACTTGTCCCTATTTTCTTATTAGTAATAGGTTTGATTATCAATTTCTATGAAAAGAAAACTTTTCTTTTTTTATTTTCTTATAAATCAATATGATTTTTTATTGAAATAAATTATAGAAACTATTTTCAAAGAACTATCATTTATCTATATTTCTAGTTAAAATTATTGAGAATATATATGTGTAATATATATATATATATATATATATATATATATATATATATATATATATATATATATATATATATATATATATATATATATATATATACAGAGAGAGAGAGAGAGAGAGAGAG
>NC_090735.1:114993282-115008282 GCF_036898095.1 Palaemon carinicauda | reverse complement strand
GAAAGTGGTTATTATTAGCTGGTGCTTCCCTATGATGTTCAAATATCACTGAGCCACGTTAACGAAGTCCCAGATGTGTTTTCAAATGTGTGGGTGATGACTTAAGAAATTATTCCAAGATTTTATTACACATTCTGAATCGAATGCTTATGTTTGTTCAGCAAAGCGCTTCCTTTCGTAGAATATATCTTTTTTGACATAATTGATGAAGTTAAACACACACACACACACACACACACACATATATATATATATATATATAGTATATATAATATATATATATATATATATATATATATATATATATATATATATGTGTGTGTGTGTGTGTGTATATATATATATATATATATATATATATATATATATATATATATATATATATGTGTGTGTGTGTGTGTGTGTGTGTGTGTGTGTGTGTATATATATATATATATATATATATATATATATATATATATATATATATATATATATATATATATATATATAAGCAAACAATAGAAACATGAGAATATTAAGATTAAAAGATGAGGAAAATGATATGATTATTAGCAACATTGGCAGTATCATGAAAAGAAGAAATAACTAAATGCGATGTCAGGCAGTCAAATTTTCGTAACGCCTTTTCTTGTATTTTCTTTCATTCACGTCACTCTTCCTTTTCTTTTTCTGGAAAAAATATATTACCTGTTGCTTAAAGAATATATGCAATAATGATAAAAGTTAAGCAACAGAAACAAAATTTCAAAAATATAAGCTAAAGTGATTAATGTGACAATGACGTTTGAAAAGTAAACAAACGAAGATTTGGTTCGCGAGAAGTAAACGGATGAAAACGTAAACATTTAATCAAATAAAAATAAATTTACAAAAACAAAAAAATAACAAGAATGATAAAACACATCAGCTAAGAAATAAGATTTGTCTCACGCAAAAGAAACAAAATAAAAACACAAACAAATGATAGAAATATGAAAAGTATACGATCGTCAAAAAGTAACACAATCTGGAGAAGGGGATCTAACTGGTCGCCCAAGTCAAGGTAGAAGAGAAACTGAGTAGCCTACACTACACTACTTTTTATCTTTTTTTTTCTTTTTTTTTTTGTGCTATGAAATCTCTTGAAATTCTTTTAATTTCATTAATCAGAAGAGAAATTCTGTGTTAATTAAATAGTTGGTTATCTTTTTTTTATTTATAGGCAGTGTTTACAATTGCATTATTATTATTATTATTATTATTATTATTATTATTATTATTATTATTATTATTATTATTATTTTGCTCAGAAATTTTTTCATGATATCATTATTAGTGTCGTATAGGCTATTTGATGAAGTTGCTATTATTATTATTATTAAAATGGTAGTTCTGTAATTCTCAGACGAGGGGAAACGCAGTTTAATGAGGAACTGTAGTGCAAGCACAAATTGAAACATCATCTTCATCCAATCACCTTTATTTCAACGTTTCGGACAATTTGTCCATCATCAGGTTCTGTAAAGTTAAAAACATACATTGATACAAATAAAAAAAAAAAAAAACATTGGTAAAATACATGAGAAAAATAAGATAATTTAAAATTATAAATAGTACTTAAAACACTTTTCTGCTGAAAGCAGAGTTATCTAGGTTTAGTTTTGGTTGAATTTTTTCTATGTAAAATGTTTCTAATAATCTCAGCTCGGTCTCAAATCGAGCTTTACATATAATGCTAAAATCAAGATGATTAAAATTGGTGTTACACACTCCGTGGCAATGATCTCTTATAGAGGAATGAGAAGGCTTACCCAGTGGTAGAAGGGTCCTTGAACTAATGCCTCTATGTTCAAAGGTTCTGGTAGACAACAGTTTTGTCGAACTACCTACATATTCCGAACTACACTTCGGACACACAAATTTATATACAACCATAGAACATAGTTCGCTAGATAACGACTCCTTGGACCTTGAGCAAATTGCCTATCTTAAAATTATTGAAAAATACCATTCTAATATTTATATTTTTGAAGTAGGTTTTATTTATGTGCTTAATTTTCCTTTCTATTATAGTATTAATTTTGTTCGATATGTAAGGAAATCGAAAATATATAATGTCTTTTACTTCACAAATTTGGGTATCAACATTATTGATTTTGTTAAGAAAAATTTGTACTTTTTTGTAAAATAAATTATCCTGGTAACCATTGTTGTTGAAGAATTCCTTTAAAAATGTAATTTCTTTATGAAAGTTAAAATAATTTGATGAAAGTTTATATGCTCTATTAATGAGAGTATTAATACTGTTCATTTTGTATCTTAAATTACACTCACTTAAAAAATTTAAACCAAGACCCGTAAAAGTGGGCTTTCTATAAACTTCCATATGCATTTTAAGGTCAGAAGTTTTAGTTACTAATACGTCTAAAAAGGGCATTTTACCTTCGTTTTCTTCTTCCATGGTGAACTTGATATTACTGTGTTGAGAATTTAAATAATTAAAAAACTTGATTGCGTCATTTTTTTGCTTAAAAATAATAAATGTGTCATCCACATACCTTCTATACAACACAGGCTTAAAACTTAAAGGACAATTTTCCAACCATTCAGTCTCGTGAAAACATAAGAAAATATTGGCCAAAGTTGCCGAAATAGGATTCCCCATAGCTAGTCCATCTTTTTGTTTGTAATACTCTTTGTTAAAAATAAAAAAGGAATCTTGAACAATAATGTTTTAATATATCAATAAATTTAGATTTACTCAGGTTTCTAAAGTTGTTATTATCCTTGTACATTTTATTTGCTACGATTTCAATAACTTCTTTTGTGGGGATATTTGTATATAAGCTTTCGATGTCAAAGCTTGCCATATAATAATTATTTTTTAGTCTAAAATTTTTTATAGTATCAAAAAATGCATATGAATTTTCCAAGGTATATTCATTCTTTGCCCATTCTTCTATATTAGGAATCATAAATTTTGCTAAACTAAAATTTGGTGTATTGATTGACGATAGCACTGGTCTTAAAGGAATATTCTCTTTATGTATTTTTGGCAAACCATATAAGATACCAGGATTGCGACCCGAAGCATACAAATGTTTATACTCTTCATCTGTTATATGTTTACCTTTTTTAAGATAACTTAGTAGTCTGTTAACCTTGTCTTCTAGCAGGAGAGTATTTTTGAAAGGGTCTTTTTTACTTTTTTTCAAATTGCAATGGATTGTTAAGAATATTCATCATTTTCTCTACATAATCACTTTTATTCATGATGGTAATACCTTTCCCTTTGTCTGGTTTAGAAAATATAATGTCTTTGTTTTCACTTAGATTTCTTAGTATTTTTATGTCATTTTGATCAAACAATGGTACCTGGATTTCTTTCTTGTATTCTTCTAATATATTACTGAATAGGTCTTGCATTTCTTTATAGACAGCTTCTTTATCATAACAGTTGTCGTTGTTTAGTCTCGTTTACTTTATTTGCAAATATTTCCATACTTACTTTCATTTTAATATGATCGAGTTTTGGTTTGAGGCAATGGTCAAGTCCAAAGGATAATAGGTATTTTTCTCTTTTTTTTAGTTGGTAGTTAGAGAGGTTGTACACGACTTTATTGCCATTACAAGATGGTGGTTTATAGAAACCGCCTAGTTTAAAAAGTTTTTTAGCATGGGTTAGACATACTTTGTTTTTATAAAGTTCACAGTCCTTATGGATACAATGTAAAATATGGTTAAAATCTAAAAATGAAATTTGTCTCTTAATACTATCGTGACATGATAATAAATCTTGATACAAGCTTGGTGTCGTTTTTCTTGTTTTGTCGAAGTTCATTCTCGATTAAGAAACTCTGCCAATCTTTGTAGAATCGTCTTCGCTGTAGCTGCCGCCTGTACAACTTAAACTGAACAAATTTTGGTATACAGCCATACTGAAGACATCTTTCCAGAAATAAAATATCAAGTTTGTTTTTTTTCCCATTTCTGAAGGCTTTTTTCCCATCTTCTTACGCCTCGTAGTGCTTCTTGTCCATATCTTCTTAAAATGGTAGTTCTGTAATTCTCAGACGAGGGGAAACGCAGTTTAATGAGGAACTGTAGTGCAAGCACAAATTGAAACATCATCTTCATCCAATCACCTTTATTTCAACGTTTCGGACAATTTGTCCATCATCAGGTTCTGTAAAGTTAAAAACATACATTGATACAAATAAAAAAAAAAACAAACATTGGTAAAATACATGAGAAAAATAAGATAATTTAAAATTATAAATAGTACTTAAAACACTTTTCTGCTGAAAGCAGAGTTATCTAGGTTTAGTTTTGGTTGAATTTTTTCTATGTAAAATGTTTCTAATAATCTCAGCTCGGTCTCAAATCGAGCTTTACATATAATTGCTAAAATCAAGATGATTAAAATTGGTGTTACACACTCCGTGGCAATGATCTCTTATAGAGGAATGAGAAGGCTTACCCAGTGGTAGAAGGGTCCTTGAACTAATGCCTCTATGTTCAAAGGTTCTGGTAGACAACAGTTTTGTCGAACTACCTACATATTCCGAACTACACTTCGGACACACAAATTTATATACAACCATAGAACATAGTTCGCTAGATAACGACTCCTTGGACTTGAGCAAATTGCCTATCTTAAAATTATTGAAAAATACCATTCTAATATTTATATTTTTGAAGTAGGTTTTATTTATGTGCTTAATTTTCCTTTCTATTATAGTATTAATTTTGTTCGATATGTAAGGAAATCGAAAATATATAATGTCTTTTACTTCACAAATTTGGGTATCAACATTATTGATTTTGTTAAGAAAAATTTGTACTTTTTTGTAAAATAAATTATCCTGGTAACCATTGTTGTTGAAGAATTCCTTTAAAAATGTAATTTCTTTATGAAAGTTAAAATAATTTGATGAAAGTTTATATGCTCTATTAATGAGAGTATTAATACTGTTCATTTTGTATCTTAAATTACACTCACTTAAAAAATTTAAACCAAGACCCGTAAAAGTGGGCTTTCTATAAACTTCCATATGCATTTTAAGGTCAGAAGTTTTAGTTACTAATACGTCTAAAAAGGGCATTTTACCTTCGTTTTCTTTTACGGGTCTTGGTTTAAATTTTTTAAGTGAGTGTAATTTAAGATACAAAATGAACAGTATTAATACTCTCATTAATAGAGCATATAAACTTTCATCAAATTATTTTAACTTTCATAAAGAAATTACATTTTTAAAGGAATTCTTCAACAACAATGGTTACCAGGATAATTTATTTTACAAAAAAGTACAAATTTTTCTTAACAAAATCAATAATGTTGATACCCAAATTTGTGAAGTAAAAGACATTATATATTTTCGATTTCCTTACATATCGAACAAAATTAATACTATAATAGAAAGGAAAATTAAGCACATAAATAAAACCTACTTCAAAAATATAAATATTAGAATGGTATTTTTCAATAATTTTAAGATAGGCAATTTGCTCAAGTCCAAGGAGTCGTTATCTAGCGAACTATGTTCTATGGTTGTATATAAATTTGTGTGTCCGAAGTGTAGTTCGGAATATGTAGGTAGTTCGACAAAACTGTTGTCTACCAGAACCTTTGAACATAGAGGCATTAGTTCAAGGACCCTTCTACCACTGGGTAAGCCTTCTCATTCCTCTATAAGAGATCATTGCCACGGAGTGTGTAACACCAATTTTAATCATCTTGATTTTAGCATTATATGTAAAGCTCGATTTGAGACCGAGCTGAGATTATTAGAAACATTTTACATAGAAAAAATTCAACCAAAACTAAACCTAGATAACTCTGCTTTCAGCAGAAAAGTGTTTTAAGTACTATTTATAATTTTAAATTATCTTATTTTTCTCATGTATTTTACCAATGTTTTTTTTTTTTTTTTATTTGTATCAATGTATGTTTTTAACTTTACAGAACCTGATGATGGACAAATTGTCCGAAACGTTGAAATAAAGGTGATTGGATGAAGATGATGTTTCAATTTGTGCTTGCACTACAGTTCCTCATTAAACTGCGTTTCCCCTCGTCTGAGAATTACAGAACTACCATTTTAAGAAGATATGGACAAGAAGCACTACGAGGCGTAAGAAGATGGGAAAAAAGCCTTCAGAAATGGGAAAAAAACAAACTTGATATTTTATTTCTGGAAAGATGTCTTCAGTATGGCTGTATACCAAAATTTGTTCAGTTTAAGTTGTACAGGCGGCAGCTACAGCGAAGACGATTCTACAAAGATTGGCAGAGTTTCTTAATCGAGAATGAACTTCGACAAAACAAGAAAAACGACACCAAGCTGTATCAAGATTTATTATCATGTCACGATAGTATTAAGAGACAAATTTCATTTTTAGATTTTAACCATATTTTACATTGTATCCATAAGGACTGTGAACTTTATAAAAACAAAGTATGTCTAACCCATGCTAAAAAACTTTTTAAACTAGGCGGTTTCTATAAACCACCATCTTGTAATGGCAATAAAGTCGTGTACAACCTCTCTAACTACCAACTAAAAAAAAAAGAGAAAAATACCTATTATCCTTTGGACTTGACCATTGCCTCAAACCAAAACTCGATCATATTAAAATGAAAGTAAGTATGGAAATATTTGCAAATAAAGTAAACAGACTAAACAACGACAACTGTTATGATAAAGAAGCTGTCTATAAAGAAATGCAAGACCTATTCAGTAATATATTAGAAGAATACAAGAAAGAAATCCAGGTACCATTGTTTGATCAAAATGACATAAAAATACTAAGAAATCTAAGTGAAAACAAAGACATTATATTTTCTAAACCAGACAAAGGGAAAGGTATTACCATCATGAATAAAAGTGATTATGTAGAGAAAATGATGAATATTCTTAACAATCCATTGCAATTTGAAAAAAGTAAAAAAGACCCTTTCAAAAATACTCTCCTGCTAGAAGACAAGGTTAACAGACTACTAAGTTATCTTAAAAAAGGTAAACATATAACAGATGAAGAGTATAAACATTTGTATGCTTCGGGTCGCAATCCTGGTATCTTATATGGTTTGCCAAAAATACATAAAGAGAATATTCCTTTAAGACCAGTGCTATCGTCAATCAATACACCAAATTTTAGTTTAGCAAAATTTATGATTCCTAATATAGAAGAATGGGCAAAGAATGAATATACCTTGGAAAATTCATATGCATTTTTTGATACTATAAAAAATTTTAGACTAAAAAATAATTATTATATGGCAAGCTTTGACATCGAAAGCTTATATACAAATATCCCCACAAAAGAAGTTATTGAAATCGTAGCAAATAAAATGTACAAGGATAATAACAACTTTAGAAACCTGAGTAAATCTAAATTTATTGATATATTAAACATTATTGTTCAAGATTCCTTTTTTATTTTTAACAAAGAGTATTACAAACAAAAAGATGGACTAGCTATGGGGAATCCTATTTCGGCAACTTTGGCCAATATTTTCTTATGTTTTCACGAGACTGAATGGTTGGAAAATTGTCCTTTAAGTTTTAAGCCTGTGTTGTATAGAAGGTATGTGGATGACACATTTATTATTTTTAAGCAAAAAAATGACGCAATCAAGTTTTTTAATTATTTAAATTCTCAACACAGTAATATCAAGTTCACCATGGAAGAAGAAAACGAAGGTAAAATGCCCTTTTTAGACGTATTAGTAACTAAAACTTCTGACCTTAAAATGCATATGGAAGTTTATAGAAAGCCCACTTTTACGGGTCTTGGTTTAAATTTTTTAAGTGAGTGTAATTTAAGATACAAAATGAACAGTATTAATACTCTCATTAATAGAGCATATAAACTTTCATCAAATTATTTTAACTTTCATAAAGAAATTACATTTTTAAAGGAATTCTTCAACAACAATGGTTACCAGGATAATTTATTTTACAAAAAAGTACAAATTTTTCTTAACAAAATCAATAATGTTGATACCCAAATTTGTGAAGTAAAAGACATTATATATTTTCGATTTCCTTACATATCGAACAAAATTAATACTATAATAGAAAGGAAAATTAAGCACATAAATAAAACCTACTTCAAAAATATAAATATTAGAATGGTATTTTTCAATAATTTTAAGATAGGCAATTTGCTCAAGTCCAAGGAGTCGTTATCTAGCGAACTATGTTCTATGGTTGTATATAAATTTGTGTGTCCGAAGTGTAGTTCGGAATATGTAGGTAGTTCGACAAAACTGTTGTCTACCAGAACCTTTGAACATAGAGGCATTAGTTCAAGGACCCTTCTACCACTGGGTAAGCCTTCTCATTCCTCTATAAGAGATCATTGCCACGGAGTGTGTAACACCAATTTTAATCATCTTGATTTTAGCATTATATGTAAAGCTCGATTTGAGACCGAGCTGAGATTATTAGAAACATTTTACATAGAAAAAATTCAACCAAAACTAAACCTAGATAACTCTGCTTTCAGCAGAAAAGTGTTTTAAGTACTATTTATAATTTTAAATTATCTTATTTTTCTCATGTATTTTACCAATGTTTTTTTTTTTTTTATTTGTATCAATGTATGTTTTTAACTTTACAGAACCTGATGATGGACAAATTGTCCGAAACGTTGAAATAAAGGTGATTGGATGAAGATGATGTTTCAATTTGTGCTTGCACTACAGTTCCTCATTAAACTGCGTTTCCCCTCGTCTGATTATTATTATTATTATTATTATTATTATTATTATTATTATTATTATTATTATTATTATTATTATTATTATTATTATTAAGTAAATAGTGGTTAACAGTAGCCTATTCTTACAAGAATCATTGTCATAGCTAGTTTTTAAATTACGAGCAAATAATAATAATAATAATAATAATAATAATAATAATAATAATAATAATAATAATAATAATAATAATAATAATAATGATAATAATAATAATAATAAGCTGGGAAGAAATAATTCGTAGAGACATTAGACCATTAAGGAGTAAATATATTCACAACAGAATTAACTACCAAAGAAACGTTCTATACAATTTAGACAAAAAACGCAGATGAAATTTGTAATCATTATATAGGTGATTCTCTTTGTTAATAACAGCGGTCTTATATGTTTACAAATAGGTATCTTTGCCTTATTCTTAGCCTTTTTATTGCTGTATGATGACTGATAGAGAATGCATATTGATTGGAAACTTTGTTTAATATAAAATCATATTTCATAATACAATTATACGTACTCATATAAACATATATATGAATGCGTGTATGTATATATATATATATATATGCAGCCAATATATACTGTATATATATATATATATATGTATATATATATATATATATATACATATATATATATATATATACGTATATATGTATGTACATGCAGCATATATATATATATATGTATATATATATATATGCATATATATATGCATATATATATGCATATATATATATATATAGCTAGATACACAGCATATATATATATATATATATACCTAGATACATAGCGATATATATATATATATATACTTCTGTATGTGAAACTGGCAAAATAAAAAATCAGGAATAATATCGGAAAATAACAATCATTAAAATTTATTTTACCTTTTTTAACTTTTCATGAATAATTAGATATGAATCATATTCTAAAATAGTAATGCTAATATCTCTCTCTCTCTCTCTCTCTCTCTCTCTCTCTCTCTCTCTCTTAATGCCTATTGATCCCAGGCATATGAAAATAGATACATAAATATAAGCATGCAAAACTAGCAGCAAATTAAGGAATGGACCATCTCTTTAAAAAAGAGAATGTTATTAGAATGGGGGACGATCAGAAGTAGAGGGAGAGAATTCTATACCATTGAGTTCACAGGAAATGAAACGGTGACAGATTTTCGTCCTCAACATAATAAAGATCCTTAAATATAGTTAAAACCTTTCAACATATTCTAGGTTCATTTTCCTTTTGCAAACTAACACACAGCGAATAGTCTGGCCTATTCTCTACTTATTCTCCTCTGTCCTCATACACCTGACAACACTTAGATTACCAAACAATTTCTCTTCATCCAAGGGGTTACTGCACTGTAATTGTTCAGTGGCCATTTTCCTCTTGGTAAGGGTAGAAGAGACCCTTTAGCTATGGTAAGCAACTCTTCTAGGAGGACACTCCAAACTCAAACTATTGTTCTCTAGTCTTAGGGAGCGCCATAGCCTCCGTACCATGGTCTTCCACTGTCTTGGGTTAGAGTTCTCTTGCTTGAGGGTACACTAGGGCATGCTGTTCTGTCTTGTTTGTCTTCCTCTTGTTTTGTTAAAGTTTTTATAGTTTATACAGGAGATATGTTGTTACTCTTTTTGAAAAATTTATTTTTTTGTCTCCTGTCCTCACTGGGCTATTTTCCCTGCTGGAGCCCCTAGGCTTATAGCGTCCTGCTTTTCCAACTAAGGTTGTAACTTAGCAAGTAATAATAATAATAATAATAATAATAATAATAATAATAATAATAATAATAATAATAATAATAATAATATGCAAGAGACAATTGATAAAAACTTATTCTAAAGTGTAACTTGAAGTTTGATAATTATCTATAATTACTTATGTATAGTTGTTCTTATCATTATTTCGAAAATATAGGTAAAAATATTACATAAAATAATTCAATAGACTCATCGTTTTCGTGAAACAAAAGAAAATGTTGTAAGTAAACTTAAAGTAATGTGGTTAAGGAAAAATATTTTTCAAGAAAATAAGATAAATCCGAGAAGATGCTCTGATCACGAACTTTAGAAAAGGCTTAAGTGAAGTTAAAAGAAGCAATAGCATTAGCAGACGAGTTTGAAAAGAAATGGGAAGTTGGGGCAGAAGAAAAAGGAAAAAAAAATAAGTTAAAAGAAATGACCGTGAGATGGTACTCGAAGATTTACACAATAATGAATAGAAGTAGGAAAATGAGAGATGACAAAAGAAGGAACAGCGAATCATTAACGAAAATACAAATGTAATAGATGATATCCAGTCATTAGTTTTGCAATGAACAATTATATAAGATCTATTAAAAATTATGCGTTGATTGGCGTGGGAGATGATGATGATGATATATGCTGTAGGTAGTAACTCGGCCAAGGCACCAGCCACCCGTTGAGATACTACTGCTAGAGGATTATTGTGTGTTTTGACTAGCCAGACACTACTACATTGGATCCCTCTCTCTGGTTACGGCTCATTTGATCTTTGCCGACACATACGAAGCATAGCCTGGCCTATTCTTTACACATTCTCCTCTTTCTTCATACACTTGACAACACTGAAATTACCAAACAATTCTTCTTCTCGCCAGAGGTTAACTACTGCACTGTAATTGTTCAGTGGCTACTTTTCTCTTAGTAAGGGTAGAAGAGACTCTTTAGCTATGATAAGCAGCTCTTCTAGGAGAAAGGCACTCCAAAATCAAACCATTGTTCTCTAGTCTTGGGTAGTGCCTCAGCCTCTGTACCATGGTATTCCACTGTATTGGGTTAGAGATCTCTTCCTTGAGGGTTATTTTTAGTTTGTATAGGTTATATATGAAAGATTTATTTTAATGTTATTATTGTTCTTAAACTTCTCTTGTAGTATATTTCCTAATTTCTTTTCCTCACTGGGCTATTTTCCCCGTTGGAGCCCTCGGGCTTATAGCATCCTGCTTTTCTAACTAGCTTAGCAAGTAATAATAATAACATATCATTATCATCAGCCGTTGATGGTCCACTGCAGGTCAAGGGCCTCAGACATGTTCTTACACTCCCGTCTGTTTATGGTTTCTCTATGCCAGTCTATACACGTAAATTTTCTTAGATCGTCAATCCATCGTCTTCTCTTCCTTCTCCTGCTTACTTATACATGTGGGATAAAGGCCTCACACATGTCCCTATTCATGTTTGGTGTTTAACCTGTTTTCCTCACCACGCTGGACTGTGCGGATTGGTGATGGTCGGGGAGTTTATTCTGATTGCTCACAGCAAGCCAACCTAGTATAGATGGTCCTGACTAGTACAGTTTTGCTGATAATGCTGATAGATACTATTGTAATGTCTTGTTAAATAGTGACTTTAGTTCTTACTTTGTTACATTTAAAGTATAAGGTAATTAATTGAATAGATCATTATTTATATTAGGAAATACGTCGTTGTGAGTGTAAAATATCAACAGTAGGCCATACATATTTCAATTAAAAATATGACTTAAAAATTGCAACTTACATGAAAACAAACTCAAAACAAAAATACTTACTATTAAGACCTTAAAACATTATTGTGTGAATATGATTTGTTCGCCAACAGCAGCCCATAAACCAGAGAAATCCTCTCACCTTGTGCATTTTTAGCGGGAAATGTCTTGCCTCATTGCATTGGCTGATTCGTCCTCTATTCTGATTAGTGGTTGCATGTGACGTCATGCTATCGTATTTAGGAATGAATTTAACTGGGTTGTGGTGAAATACCTATACATATTCTATATAAATTTATGACATAAGAATTTTATTTTTATGGAAATAAAGTTATAAAGGTTATTGATTTTGTAATAGAGTGTGCAATTAATCGTGTTGAAGGACATAAGACTGTAAATAAATGTGTCATATTATTATTATTGTTATTATTATTATTATTATTATTATTATTATTATTATTATTATTATTATTATTATTATTATTACAAGATAAGCTATAACCCTAGTTGGAAAAGCAAGATGCTATAAGCACAAGGGCTACAACACGGAAAAATAACCCAGTGGGGACAACAAGGAAATAAAAAACTACAAGAGAAAAATAAACAATCAGATTAAAATATTTCAAGAAAAATAACAACATTAGATTAGATCCTTCACATATAAACTATAACCCCACCCACCTCCCACCCCCCAAAAAAAGACGAAAAGAAATGAGATAGAACAGCATTCCTGAGTGTACCCCAAGAAAGAGAACGCATAACCCAAGACAGTTGTAGGCTATGGTACAGAGGCTATGGCACTACCCAAGACCAGACCTCTTAGGCTATGGTGTTACATATGTCTGTGTGTGTGAAACTAATAACTGAAGGGACCTGCCAATCATAGTGGAGAAAGATTTGGCCATTCAGAGGACAGGAATTTACCGCCAAGTGAGACTTCAGGGGTTGAGTTGCTGATCGAGAAACCTGCTCGAATTTCCATAAAATCGTTTTTAAACAGAGCTGGAGATTTTCTTTAAAGGGAATCAAAGATATAGTTTCTTCAAAATATATAGAGACAGTCCCTTATATGATGTTTTAATTAATAAAATTTATTAGATGGGTAGATTGATTTCTAAATTATTATTTCTATTTAGAAAATACGTCTTTGTAACGTCATCAAGAGAGGGATGAATTTTATAACTTGAATTTGTGTGATGGTTTGAGTGAGCTACTATTATATTGAGCTTAAATAGTGAAGTAACTCCGTAACTTTGATTTGTATTTTGTTACATTTCAAGCGCAATGTCTCTGGTTCAAGCAATTGATTATTAGGAAATATGTCTTCATAAAGAATAAAATACCAGCTGTATTGGCTACATACATATTTCAAATAAATAATGACTTAAAAGCAGGAAATTTTGTGAAAATAAACTCAAAACCACGTTATTGTTGTATGTAGGTTATAGAATTGAATAGGATGAAAAAATCCTTATCTAAAACGAAAAATATCGTGTGAATTTGAAACGATTGCCAACAGCAGCCCAAATTAGGGAACCTTTTCAACTTAAGATTGAATCACCATAGGCTTTTTTTTCCTTTTTTTTTTTTTTTTTTGTTATTTCTTTTTTGCCAAGCCGTTGCTGCAAAAATGGAAAACACGAAAGCTTATTGCTTAAGATAGTGAGCACAAACTACGAGCATGACTTCGGATGTAAACAAACAAGATGATATGGCTGCTGCAGATAGGATGTGCTCTTGCTCGGCAATTTTGAGTCCGACAAGCCTCAAGAGATTATATAAATCTGCTTTGTTCATCCTGTGGTGGTTGTAGAATTCTTCAATTAAATTCACAGAATATACCAACAATACTACATATTACTGCAATAGGTAGAAAACTTCTGGGTGCCATTATGATATCAGCTGATCGGTTTTGTTTAACTTTTTCCTATTTGCTTCCTGAACCGCGAGTCGCGATACAACATTCTCGCTTGCAATCATTGGCTGGAGGTTGGCGAAAATCTCCAGCTAGCAATGACTAGTGTGATTCAAGCATTAACACTGGAGTCACACTTTTTTTTCTTTTTTTTTTTCTGCTCGAGATATTGGCTTCCCAACTGGACGGGAAACAGTGAGCACAAAACGCAGTCATGACTTTGGATGTAAACAAACAAGATGACTGCTGTAGATAAGACATGCTGCATAGCAAATCCTGTGGTGTTCTGCTTATAGGGACAGCATCATCAGCATACTCTAGGTCAGCTAATTTTCTGTTACCAATCCAGTCCAATCTTTCTCCACCATCTCTAACCGTTCTACACATTACAAAATCCATGAGGAGGATAAACAACATAGACGGCAACACATTCCCTTGGATTATTCCGCTGTTCACTGGAAATTCATTTGATACTACATTTACAATGAGCTTAGATGGTGAAGGAAACTGCATGACTGTAATTCGTATTTTGTTACATTTCAATTATAATGCTATTATTCGAAGTAATGATAATGTTTTGGGCTGGTCATCCATCCCAGAACTGAGTAGCCTTGACTATCAATACTGACTCTAACATCTACGTTACTTAGGATTTTTGCTCAAATGTCCTATGAATCGTAAAGCCTTGTTTTACCCCTTAATGTCTATAACTATAGCGAATGTGTGTAAATTATGGCAATGAAACTGTTATTGATATAATTGTTAACAAAGAAATTCATCATTTGGTAAAAATAAAAATAAAAATAAAAAAACTGTTGAGTAAACAGATGTCTTATTT
>NC_090735.1:114968282-114988282 GCF_036898095.1 Palaemon carinicauda | reverse complement strand
CCTTCGGGCTTGCAGGAGCGGGGGAGCCCCGCCCAGCCAACAATAGAGAGTTCCTGTATCTAGCTTATTTTTAAAAAAACATGAAGGGTGGAATCAGGAGGGCCGTCATGAATAGCAAAAGAATCTTAAAGACTTCTTTCTCTTCATGAGGAAGAAGAAGTCTTCAAGGTTCTTGTTTCGAAGACTTCTTTTTCCTCATGGAGAGAAAGAAGAAGTCTTCAAGATTCTTGTTTTGAATACTTCTTTCTTCTAAGAAGAAAGGGATCAACGACAAGTGGAATCAGGAAGGCAGTCATGAAAAGCAAAAGAAGAATTTTGAAGACTTCTTTCTCTTCATGAGGAAGAAGTCTTCAAGATTCTTGTTTTGAAGATTTTTTCTCCCTCATGGAGAGAAAGAAGAAGTCTTCAAGATTTTTGTTTTGAAGACTTCTTTCTTCTAAGAAGAAAGGAATCAGCGACAAGTGGAATCAGGAAGGCGGTCATGAAAAGCAAAAGAAGAATTTTGAAGACTTCTTTCTCTTCATGAGGAAGAAGAAGTCTTCAAGATTCTTGTTTTGAAGACTTTTTCTTCCTCATGGAGAGAAAGAAGAAGTCTTCAAGATTCTTGTTTTGAAGACTTCTTTCTTCTAAGAAGAAAGGAATCAACGACAAGTGGAATCAGGAAGGCAGTTATGAAAAGCAAAACAAGAATCTTGAAGACTAATAACTGGTTTATATGAAATGATTCTGACAGAATATACAGGAAGAAGAGGGAGAAAGGAAGGAGAACGGGAGAGAAGAAATAAAGTATCCGAAAAGGAGAACTAGTTATTATTTGTTGATCAGTTTACGATTGGCGGATTTGAAAGGAGAAAGTAAAGTCCTTAATGTAGAAGATCCAAAAATAAAGATCGTGCAGAATAAGGCGGAAACTGCACAGAAGTAGAGAATATTGAAGGACCAGAGAAAGATCGAGAATTCTTCAGTCTGAAGTAATTTTTTTTCTCTCTGAAAAAGGAAGGACTTCTAAGGAAAGGCACTCCAATTGGACGTTTTCCTTTTGGAAATTCCTAACAGGCTCCCATCCAGAATAGTCTTCAAAATTCTCCCAACTCGTTGTTCGATTCCAATTTGTCTTTCGTCATCAATAGGAAAGTTGAATGCTTTCCTGTCAGAGCTCCAAAATATTATTAGTCTCTCTGTTAGGAGAAATATGAAATACCGGTGCATTTCCAAATCGGATTCAAATTGTCATTCGTCTTGAGCAGGAATGTTAGAAAAGGTAAAAAGATGGTTTTTATCGTTTTATTGATCAACCCAAATTTGCAAGATTTTATCACCGACTTGCTTCTGAGGCCATTAAAAACGAAATAAGATTTGGTTGATGCAAAATATGCTTTGGTGAAAGTTAAGAGAATTATTGAGTCTGCGACTTTGGAAGAAAACCAAAATACATCGTCAAAAAGGAATCAACGACAAGTGGAATCAGGAAGGCAGTTATGAAAAGCTAAACAAGAATCTTCAAGACTAATAATGGATTTATTTGAAAGGATTCGGACAGAAAATACAGGAAGAAGAGAGAGACAGGAAGGAGAACGGGAGAGAGGAAATAAAGAATCCGAAAAGGAGAACTAGTTATTATTTGTTGATCACTTTACGATTGTGTGGATTTGAAATGAGAAAATAAAGTCCATAATGTTGAAGATCCAAAAATAAAGATTGTGCAGAATAAGGCGGAAACTGCACGGAAGTAGAGAATATTGAAGGACCAGAGAAAGCTAAAGTTCTTCAATCTGAAGTATTTTTTTTCCTCTAAAAGGAAGAACTTCAAAGGAGAGACACTCCAATTGGACGTCTTCTTGTTAGCACGTGCTTATAAGAAAAATAATTATCTAGGACCGACGAAGGAACGGGTTTGGGGTCGGAGATTTTTGGTTTACTGCGCCCCGGATTTGAACTAGGGTCTCCAGCTTCGGTCGTCATTTTGTGTCAGACTCACCATCATCTGTCTGTCATCAGTGTCATCCAACACAAGTAACAGCTTTTAAAAGATACAACCAACGCTCCGTTCCCCTTACGGGCTGCCAACGCAAGGGCCAGTGGTCCGCCTTGTATATAGGCGGGTCAATCTAAATCATCATCATCAGGAGAGGCAATTTGAGACAAGAGACCTCTTACGGTCATTATAGAAAGGCTATTTTAATTGCAAAGGGATCAATGGTTCAATTGGGTTCCGTCGTCATGAAACGCCTTCAAGATGTTCGTCAAAAGAAATTCGACCAAGAAGCGCAACGGCAGGAGGAGAGGAACTGGCCAAACAAATCCTCTGAGGAAAGAGTTTGTTGCCCTTCATCAGGACCCCTAAAAGATTGATACGCAATCGGGACATCAAAACGAATGTTAGCTTACGGGAAGAGTAGGAACGGGGTACCTTCACACGCGCACACACGTATATACAGTATATATATATATATATATATATATATATATATATATATATATATATATATATATATATATATATATATATATATATATATATATATATATGTGTGTGTGTGTGTGTGTGTGTTTGCTGGGTATTATTTTCTTACCTGTTACTATTTTGCTAATTTCTATGATAAATTAATTTATGGGGGAATATAACATTAAAGGGGATTTCGTATAATTACGTTTTGATATAGTTGACCATAACAGACAGTAAGTAGAGTATTGAGAAAATAGATCTTCCTCATTCCTGTTTTTTTTTCTGAGGCTAAACTAACTAGTTTAGTATTTAAGTCCTATGGAATTAGGAAACTCTTCATGGATGTTGATGCTTATGAAGGTGTAGACCCAAATGCTATTTTTCCTTCGTTTTTTTTTATAAAGACCACTTATTTCTTAGCTCTTAAATTGTCTGCTATTTTCTTCAAGTTATCAAATTATATATATATATATATATATATATATATATATATATATATATATATATATATATATATATATATATATATATGTGTGTGTGTGTGTGTGTGTGTGTGTGTGTGTGTGTGTGTGTGTGTGTGTGTGTATTTATATTTATTTATTTATTTATTATAGTCACAAGAGGAGAACTGAGTTTGTGTTTTCATTTTTCCTTTCGCGGCTATAATACTTGATTATTCTATGCTCATCACGTGTTAGCTTTTGTGATTTCTACACACACACGCACGCACTCACACACACACACACACACACACACACACACACATATATATATATATATATAATATATATATATATATATATATATATATATATATATATATATATATATATATATATATATATATGTGTGTGTGTGTGTGTGTGTGTGTGTGTGTGTGTATATATATATTTATATATAATGATAAATTTTGCACATTTAGACGTGTTTTTCATATTTATATAAGCCATATATTATACTCCCTTATTATCTGGATTCTCTTTATACGTCGGGATCAGAGAACCAAGGGGGAATCAACTCAAGAGATAATAGCTTCTGGTCGGATGGGGAATCGAACCTTGGTCCGAGAAACTGGCACGAAAATTGGTATTACATACACACACATATGTGTGTATATATATATATATATATATATATATATATATATATATATATATATATATATATATATATATATATATATATATATATATATATATATATAATGTGTGTGTTTTGTATTTGCAGTGGATATTTGAGACGTCAAATGATAATAAAGAATTGAAATATGGCAACTCGATTTGTAACTTTTGTATGCTTTTGCTAACAAAGACGGCCCTTTACTGTCTTTGGTTCGCTAAGGTTTGTGAAGGCTCCGCCCACTTCGTAGAAGTAGTAAGAAGAGCAACACCTTGTCTGTTTTGTCATGGGAACACCAGAGACATCTGACGAAAGATTTCCCCCGAGTGTCGGCGTTCTTTTGATTCTAACTGTACAGTATAGAGGCTAAGGCACTACCCAAGACTAGAGAACAATTAATTTATTTTGGAGTGTCCCTCTCCTAGAAGAGCTGCTTACCACAGCTAAAGAGTCTCTTCTTCCTTTACCAAGAGGACAGTAGCCACTGAACAAATACAGCGCAGTAGTTAACCCCTTTAAGAGAACAAGAATTCTTAGGTAATCTCAGTGTTGTCAGGTGTATGAGAACAGAGGAGAGTCTGTAGAGAATAAGCCAGACTATTCGATGTATGTGTAGGCAAAGGGAAAATGAACCGTAACTAGAGAGAAGGATCCAGCCAAAGGACCCTATGCCTCTCTAGCAGTAGTATTTCAACGGGTGGCTGGTTCCCGGGCCAGCTTACTACCAACAACCAAGGCTCTACGGGTTACCAACTTCCAGTTCCGCATAAGTAAAGATATATACGCTTTCTACAATACTAAATTATAATTGCATCCATTTTTCTTTTCTTTTTTTCTCAAATCATAGCCAACAACTACACTACTTTACATAGAATCAATGAGAATGTCATAACTTGAACTTTTATAATGATAAATTTATTTGGTTTTACGAAATTGTTCCAGTTATCTAATTTAATTTTAGTCTCATATTTTCCCAGTTTGGGACTTTCCTTGAACAAATATTAAATTTCTCATAATTGCAACTCATACCTAGAGGTTTTAACATTTACGAGCTTTCCCGAAATATTTGGTTCTTCGTTTCTCGAAAGATGTTGACCTGCCAAGTAGGCTATATGAGTGTATGGTGGCTATTTTTGGTGTCTATTGATTAACGCTTTACTCTAATTGATATTTCTCGTTCTCTTCAGACTCAGCCTTTTCAAAAAAAAAAAAAAAAAAAATGCACACTCATCGCTGTAAACCATCGTACCCAATATCTGAGCAGTCGGAAAAATTAGAATTCAATATCACTTTCTTGACAGCAAAAATGTCAATAATCATTTTAATCCGAAAACCAAATGGTAATATATAATTATCACCCACTAGGTCTAGATATTTAGACCTTGTATCACCCTGGTATCACCCATAATTCCCGGGAGCCCCTCGATGCTCTGAGTAATTTGAAGAATTTCTTCAAGATGAACCATGCAGGTTCCAGCAAACGAAGTTAGTCTAACAAATGGATGATATAATAAACTATATAAAGGAAACGCAGAACATTAGCATACATATTTAGCTGTGGATGAAATACTGTCATTCGACGTTGATATATGGAAAATTACATTTGAATGTATTCATTGCAGTATTTTACTAATTAAAGATATAAATTATGTAACAAGAGAGTTTTTAAGAAGGTAACGAGCGAATGATTGACACCAGAGCGTGTGGTAGGGTTGTTGTTGTTGGGGTATTAAAGCCAACACTTGTTGTTGGCACGGGCCTTTCCCTTGGTTGGCCCGTAGAGAAACATTAATTTTGTGGTAGGGTAGAAGCAAGGTCTCTATATACCAGGTCAGCCAACGTGGGTAGAAGTATCCCCGATGCCACCCCCGAAAAAAAACCCTTTCACTCTTGAAACTTGATTACTTATGCGTCTTGATACAGATCCCGAACACCAGAGACCTCTCGCTACCAGAACTAGTTCGAATTCATTGGTTCAAGTTATAGTTTATTTGTTTCCTTTTATCCTTTCCTCACCGAGCTATTTTTCCCCCATTGGAGTCCTTGGGGTTACAGCATCCTGCTTTTCCAAGTAGGGTTGCAGCTTAGATAATAATAATAATAATAATAATAATAATAATAATAATAATAATAATAATAATAATAATAATAATATACTGTATTTTTCGCGTCATGCTCTTTTTAATGAATGTTTGCTACAGCCATATGAAATGCATTTAAATATATGTTAACTAACTACTTAATAAAACAAATACAAAATATCTATTGTCAACTTAGCGATTCAAGAGTATGATTTGGCTAATAAACAAAAAATCTTCTTTCAGCAATTTTGGAGATGGGTGGCACGAAGAAGAACTGCATGGAGCCCCTGAATATGGATATGAACCATCCAGACAACAATATATCGTTCAGTAACAAAAAGGGATGTTATATCAGCCGACTGGCCATTTTCTTTCTCTTTGTCCTTTTCCTGTGTTCTGTTGCTGCCACAGGATTCCTCGTCTTCTATTATCATTCAGAAGTCAAGTTTGCTTTCGAGGAAGTGAAGGAGTACCTCGGTTTAATGGTAACTAAGTCTCTCTTTTTAAATGGTTATAATGTTCAAATTAAATTAGATCGAATAGCTATTAATAGCGTTCTGTAACATCTGATGGATATGCCTAGGGTTTTTGTAGTAAGGGTGACAGGGAACTATATTGAAAGTGGAATATTTAATCTCATAGTAACTTAAACCAGCAAAAGGAAATTAAAACAAGCCATAGTTCGACTATCAAATCAGTAGCATTAATTTCCGCTGTAGGCTACTATTAAACGGTTGTAATGCTTATAATTCTAATACAGCCACTCCTATATGTATTTTCAGGGACAAAGCAAAGATTATACACTAGAGGAGAAAACGAACTTGATATCCTCGACAACGATGAAAATGTTAACGGAAGATCCAGGAAGAGTTTTCCCCGATCTCTCGTCAACAGTTGCCTATTCAGAACCTGAAGATGATGTGAACATCGTGGACTTCGTCCCTGTCACTGACGAGCACTACTTGGACAGTTCTACTGAAACTAACACAGAAATACCCTTAGATGAAGTGGGTGAAAAATCGCCCTCCGCTTCTTCTTCCGAGGTGGAGGCTGAAACCCTGGCCCATGACATTGAGATGGTACAGCCTGAACTGTCCTCTATTATTTCTTCTTCTTTTTCGCCAGAAGTAGATAGACGGTCTCTCAGGCTTCCCAGGGCTCTCAAGCCGGTCCATTACCTAATAAGACTTCAGCCATTCGTCAACGGAAATTTCAGTGTCCGTGGATATCTAGAAGTGGAGATTGAAGTGCTTGAAGAGACATCTAATGTTACGCTTCACATCGCTGATATCATAACCCATAACGAAACCGTGATAGTAAGTTGGTCTCAGATTTAACATTCCTTCATCCTGCCTTCTGTAAAACTCAATATTCTTTACAGTCAATACAAGTATTTCAGTGAGATTTTAATTTGATAATTTACAGTGTATTGGTAGAGTAAAAAATTAATTCACAGCATTATCACGTTTTGTAAAATTTAGTTTTTCAAACATTTATTTTTTGAAATATGATTGTGCCTTGATAGAATATATTACACATTTGCAACCCAATTTCCTTATGAAGGTAGTAGGTTGGCCAAAGCACCAGCCACCCGTTGAGATACTACCGCCATAGAGTTATTGGGTTTTTTGGCTGGCCAGGCAGTACTACATTGGATCCCTTTCTCTGGTTACGGTTCATTTCATCTTTGTCGACACATACAGATTAGTCTGACCTATTCTTTGCACATTCTCCTCTTTCCTCATACACTTGATAACACCGTAATTACCAAACAATTCTTCTTCTCTTAAGAGGTTAACTACTGCACTGAAACTATTCAATGGCTACTTTCCTCTTGCCTAGGGTAGAAGATACTCTTCTAGAAGAAAGACACTCCAAAATCAAACCATTGTTCTCTAGTCTTGGGTAGCGCCATACCCTCTGTACCATGGTCTTCCACTGTCTTGGGTTAGAGTTCTTTTGCTTGAGGGTACACTTGGGCACACTATTATATCTTGCTTCTCTTCCTCTTATTATTTTGAAGATTTTATTCTCTTGTTATTTTCAAGTTTTTACACTTTAAAAATGAAAGATTTATTTTAATCTTATTATTGTTCTTAAACTTCTCTTCTAGTTTTCCCTTATTTCGTTTCCTCGCTAGGCTATTTTCCCAGTTGGAGCCCTTGGGCTTACAGCATCCTGCTCTTCCAACTAGGGTTGTAGCTTAGCTAATAATAATAATAATAATAATAATAATAATAATAATAATAATAATAATAATAATAATAATAATAATAATAATAATAATGACTGGCCATCCAGAAAAAAAGGGTGAGACTATAATGATTTTTACCTACTCATTCGTCTTTTTCAAGGCTCTCTGTAATTAAACCCACATATGAATGCGAGTAAACATATATAGCCTACTTATGCATAAGAATTCATACATTCACACGAAACATACAAGAAAACTACAGTATATTAGTATTATGAAGTGTGCACCAACAATTTCTCTCTCACGCACATTCTACATACCCACTAATGATAAATGTCGACTATTTATTTTGTCTTCAGTTACGGAAACTCCAAGATTTCGGAAACCTTGAAACGCTAGTCCAAAGACACGAATTCGATGCCAAACGGGAGTTCTATATAGCCCACTTGTCCCAGCCATTGGAAAAGGGAAGTCGACATCTGATGAGTATGGAGTTTGAGGGATATCTCAACGACAACATGAAGGGTTTTTACAGGTCTACCTACGAGGATGCCGACGGGAGCCAAAAGTAATGTTTGCGACCTAATTGATGATTGTCTATCTCTGGATTAATTTTTTGTTGTAATTAAGCAATTTCATAACTACAGTAGGCCTAATGTGTGTTTAGGAGTATTTTCAAAACCTACCTCATTAAGTTAATCAATGTCAATGTTTTTTATGACGAACTAAAGTATTTGGATTTCCATCACATTTTGAATAATAAAGTTAACATTTCCTTACCTTGTCATAACGTTTTCATATATGAAAAAAAGTTGCACGAAAATGTTTTTGCTTACAAAACGATAATTATTCTTTTTTCCAGGTTTTTAGCAGCCACTCAATTTCAAGCAAGTGACGCACGTCGGGCATTCCCTTGTTTCGACGAACCAGGATTCAAGGCTACTTTTGAAATCTATCTAGCGAGAGAAGAAGCCATGACGACGATCTCTAATATGCCTATCGTTGAAACAACGCCAATGTAAGAAACAACTCTTATTTTGTAATGAGACAAACAAAAATATCTTTGGTTATTATTATTATTATTATTATTATTATTATTATTATTATTATTATTATTATTAGCTAAGCTACAACCCTAGTTTGAAAAGCAGGATGCTATAAGCCCACGTGTTCCAACATGGGAAAAAAATTGTTCAGTAGGGAGAGGAAATATATAAACTACAAGAGAAGTAATGAACAATTAAAATAAGACATTTCAAGAACAATAACAACATTAAATCGATCTTTCAAATATAAACTATAAAAAGAGACTTATGTCAGCCTGTTCAGCATAAAAACATTCACTGCAATTTTGAACTTTTGAAGTTCCATCGATTCAACTACTTGATAAGAAAATCATTCACCAACTCTTCTCTTAGAATGGGCAACATAAAACAGTCACAGATATAAAATATCTAATCTTCCTTTTATAAAATTCATTATACTTAATCATATGCCTCATCAACCCTACTTTTGATAAATAACAATAACTTTTTATCCAAAGGTTCGACCAAGATGGATGGGTCTGGGATAGATATAACACTACCATTCCAATGTCCAGTTATCTCGTCGCTTTTGCTGTCTCGGATTTTGCATCAATGAACGAAACTAACGAAAACTGGATGTTTAGAGGTAAGCTTATATATATATATATATATATATATATATATATATATATATATATATATATATATATATATATATATATATATATATATATATATATATATATACATATATATATACATATATATATATATATATATATATATATATATATATATATATATATATATATATATATGTATATATATATATATATATATATATATATATATATATATATATATATATATAAAGTTGGGGATAGTGGAGAAGGATTGGACTGGGTTAGTAATATAAAATTAGCTGACCTAGAGTACGTTGATGATGCTGTCTTTAATAGCAGAACACCACAGGACTTGTAAAGCTTGCTTACCAGAATGCATGAAATATCACATGAGCTCAAGGTAAATAGAATAAAGACAGAGAGGATGAGAGCGGAATATTCAATGGAAGATGAAATATCCTTGGAAGGAGAAATGATTGATAAGGTGGGAATATTTAAATATTTAGGAACTATGATCTCTTATGCAGGATCTTTAGAATTTGAATATAAAGAAAGATAGAAAAAAGTAAACCAGGTAATGGCTAGATTAAGTAAAATTTGGAAATCTAATCACCTGAATTTACACATAAAAATCAGGCTATATATCAGTTTAGAGAGATCAGTGTTATTGTATGGACATGAGTCGTGGTATGACAATGAAACAACATCCAACAGAGTTTGTAGCTTTGAGGACAAAGCCATTAGAAGAATATTGAGAGTTAAATGGCAGGACAGGCTTATGAATGAAAGTATAAGAGAGATTACTAGAGTGCCATATGTGAATGAGGTCATGGTGAGGGGTAGATGGAGATGGTTTGAGCATGCTCTTCGCAACCCCCAAGAGAGATTAGTTCAGAAAACTTTCAATTGGGCTCCAAAAGACACTAGAAGAATTGGAAGACCCAGCTCTAATTTGCTGAGGACTATAAACCGTGAAGTAGGAGATCATGTCTGGAGAAGTATTGATTTAGATTATATGCCTTTTTATTTGCTATTCTCTTTACCTATTTAAATCTGGTCATGGATTTGTTTAATTATTCTTTCATTTATTACAGAGTTAAAAATCGTATGGATCTTGTGGAGTTTCCCAATAGATTTATAAAATTAAAGAGTTTAAAATCTTTAGAGGAAAGGATGGGAATGAATACGAATATATCAATGAATCGAGGGGTTTTTATTTCAAGTGTCGTTTGTGATTCCTTGTCAATAGGCTACCTCACAGAATTCCCTCTGTTCTGGAAATACATTGGAATTTCATATAAAGTTGAAGGTATAACTGAATGATCAATACTCATTGAAACCGTGTTCTTGTGACCCTGGAATGACTAGAAACTTCTTTTACTTGGAATTTAGATGAAGCTTACACAACTTTCTGCACCTGGTTATTGCAGTAAGGATTTTGAAAATGTATCATTAATACATTACAATGACTTTCAAGATCTTTATAGTCTATAGAAATAGATTTAGTACCTTTTCATGTTTGGGTAATCATTCTTATACTCTTACGTTGATACAAGCACTAGGTGGCAAAACACTGTAATTCTAAGACTACCTACTCTTCACTTTACAATAAAACTCTATAAAGTAGTTCAAAATTGAGTTTACAATTTGCAACTAACCAAATTTGTTTATGATATATCTTTCTTATCTATATTGATTTATTATATCCTTACTTTGTCTAGATTCCTTATATATATATATATATATATATATATATATATATATATATATATATATATATATATATATATATATATATATATATATATATATGTGTGTGTGTGTGTGTGTGTGTATGTATGTATATATATATATATATATATATATATATATATATATATATATATATATATATATAAATATACATACATATATATATATATATATATATATATATATATATATATATATATATATATATATATATATATATCAATTAACGTAAACCGAGACTTGAATTGTCTTTCTTGGAACGAGCATCGCTACCACATGGCTGTAGAACGTACTTTTGGATGTTGGGTATTATCTGGAAAGAGAGATTACATTCATCCTTTAATTGTGATCACGACATCATTTCAACTCAAGAGTATGAATAATCTACCAATTGATACTAAGGTGGAATTTCACCAAAGATATTTCAGTAACAATCTTCAATTCTTCTGATAGTGTGGGCAAGAGAATCGGCCCTCGACCAAGCAGAATACGCCCTCAGTATTGGACCTAAGATGCTGAGTCACTTCGAAGAGTTTTTCAAGATCCCATTTCCTCTGCCAAAACTGGACATGATCGCTTTGCCAGATTTCGCCCCTGGAGCGATGGAAAATTGGGGTCTTGTCACCTTCAGGTGAGGTTTCATGTATTTTCCCGTGCTATTTAATCAGTGCTATCAGTGCCAACGCACCTAGATTCATTTAATACTGATCGCATGCTTCTTTTGTTAGAATGCTCTGGTGGTCTTCTTTTCTACTACAATTCCACTCCATTTGCAGGGAGACTTTGATGCTCTATCACCCATCCACGTCATCTGCATACAACAAGCAACTCATAGCGTCTGTCACAAGTCATGAACTGGCCCACCAGTGGTTTGGGAACTTGGTGACTCCTCAGTGGTGGACAGACATCTGGCTCAACGAAGGTTTTGCTTCCTACGTTGAATACATTGGGGTGGATCATGTGAGTATTTATGAGAACAGTTTTTCCAGTCACAGAAAGGTAAAAAGGCTAATCAGCGACTGTTTCTTTCCTTATCCTGACAGACTTTGAAATTCATTTTCTACCTCTATTTTTCTTAACTTACAATCTAAAGCGTTCTAAAAATATCTATTGTACAGAATCATTTTTTCTTGAAATTTACTTTCCCTCCATTCATTTTCCTTTTTTTCAGGGTCAGAGGTAGCAAAATGCATTTGGCAGCCCTTACAATGGGCCTTTGACCTTTAATACATACACTCTATTTATCGCAAACAAAAATGTCCAGACAAGAGCGACTAAATGCATCCAAAACTAGCCATTTCTTCACTATCGCTTATTATAGATATAAAGCGTCGGACTAGATTGAGAATATTAGAATTTAGAAATGTTGACTTGAGGGTTTTTAATATCATCTCAAAGGTTTTTGCCACCATTATCGATATCAAAATTCCCAGTCTCTAGGCCTATGTAAACTCATTTTATTGACGATTTTCAAAATCATTACTTAAGAAGGAAATCATAGTATTCAATTGTCAGTATATAGCCTCTTAATCTTTTTGGGATATGATTCTCGTGATTTTCCTATCGAACTATTTGACTATTGTACTAAGATTACTATCATCATCATTATTATAAAGGCATGTGTTGTTTACAGGAAAGTATATCACATGAGACAATAGGGGAAAACAGCCAGACAGCTAATTATGGAGTGTGCAGCCAGTAGATAAAGATTGTATAACTCTTTGGTGTCAAAACGAGTAAATAAGATTACTCTCTTTACTTCTATATGCATTATAACATTCCACATACTTAGTATGACAGTATAACGCTGTCATATCGTAGCTTTATTCGGAATTTTAATACATATATCACGTAAACAATGTTTCTCTAATCCAACTCAGGTGGAACCCTCATTCCAAATGATGGAGCAGTTTGTACTGGAAAGGATCCATAGAATATTCCAAATGGATAGCTTGGAATCATCTCATCCTATAAGACATGATGCAGAAAATGCTGACATGATTGCTTATGACAAAGGTAATGATATACAATAATTTAATTTCAGTTTGTAAAAGGAACATCTTTTGTTTCAAATTCATTTCATAAAAGTCATCCACTGGTTTCAGTTTATCACATGACGAATTATTATGTCATGTCATGAAAGGAATATCAATTACTTTGAGTCAATTTCATGTTTTATTTATCAAATGAATTCCTTACCACAAGAGGGATATCAATTACTTTGAGTCAATTTCATGTTATATTCATTAAATGAATTCCTTACCACAAGAGGAATATCAATTACTTTGAGTCAATTTCATGTTTTATTTATCAAATGAATTCCTTACCACAAGAGGGATATCAATTACTTTGAGTCAATTTCATGTTATATTCATTAAATGAATTCCTTACCACAAGAGGAATATCAATTACTTTGAGTCAATTTCATGTTTTATTTATCAAATGAATTCCTTACCACAAGAGGGATATCAATTACTTTGAGTCAATTTCATGTTATATTCATTAAATGAATTCCTTACCACAAGAGGAATATCAATTACTTTGAGTCAATTTCATGTTATATTCATTAAATGAATTCCTTACCACAAGAGGGATATCAATCACTTTGAGTCAATTTCATGTTATATTCATTAAATGAATTCCTTACCACAAGAGGGATATCAATTACTTTGAGTCAATTTCATGTTATATTTATTAAATGAATTCCTTACCACGAGAGGGATATCAATCACTTTGAGTCAATTTCATGTTATATTTATTAAATGAATTCCTTACCACGAGAGGGATATCAATCACTTTGAGTCAATTTCATGTTATATTCATTAAATGAATTCCTTACCACGAGAGGGATATCAATTACTTTAAGTCCTTAGAGGTTTCTCATAAAGTTCACTTTTTCTAAGCAAAGGATTCGAATTTGAAGTAAAGACGCCAAAGACAGGGAAAATAAACTCTACAGGGAAAAGAAGACTGAAATGGGGAAAGACGAAAACTGTGGTGGTTCCTCACTTGATATTATCAGTGTTCGGATGTCATAAGCATATAAGAAGTTGCCGTTCCCAGGAATAAAGGAAATGCGAACTTCATATATTAGAATTTTGGCATCTTAGATTTATGCCTTTTGTCTTTAATTTTATTTTATTCTTTAACTTTCTGTAGGAAAATATAGTTACTATTATGCTCAATGTGTACCAAATGAGTGAACTGTACAATATTGATAAGTTAAGAATACATGTCTATTACGAAACAATTATAAAAAAAAAGATCTTTATTTCAGGCTCATCGGTCATCAGAATGATGAATCATTTCTTAAGTGACGCCACATTCACAAGGGGTTTGAATAACTATCTACGAGCATTGTAAGTTCTCCTTTCCCGTCTCTGTGTCCTATTATTTATTAATAAAGAATACAACAATGCGAAAAAAAAATTGTTGAGGATAGTTTTAAGTCAAAATACTTCTATTGCACTTTGCATATCTGATCTGGTCTGATTGTAAGGTGGCTTGCACACTCTTAAAGAAAGACAATTAGTTTTACTTAACAAAGATAAATACATAATTATACATATCAATATATGGATTGAAATTTGAAAATATAGTTGCAGAATGTCTTTCTGTAATAATGTTCTGAGTGAAGGTGTCGCTTTTTCTTGAAGGAAAATTCCGAACCATTCATGCATTCGGATAATCTTGAAATCGTTACACACTTATTCACATATCTACAGAAAACAAAATTAACTCTACTTACATGCAACATATAAGTGGTATGTCATATATATATATATATATATATATATATATATATATATATATATATATATATATATATATATATATATATATATATATATATATGTGTGTGTGTGTGTGTGTGTGTGTGTGTGTCTGGTGCAAATGTATTGCCTATGTTTGTGCATATACTATTGATCCATTACCAGGTACTGTCCATTTATCTATAATTCTAAAAAAAATGCAATGATAATTAATCTATCATTTCCAAAAATTCCCTATGGATTTCTTCTACTCTCTGCACTTGAATAAGCGACCACATTATATCAGCAGTAACACACTACTGAATTTTGAACGAACAATTCCCTCTCAAGCTGATTCTGCTATGACCTATCATCTATATACATCTTACAGCCAGTACGCAAACGCAGAACAAGACGATCTTTGGCATCATTTGACCGTGGCAGCCCACGAGGACCAAAGCCTTTCATCTAATCTGACTGTCAAGACAATTATGGATACCTGGACTTTACAAATGGGGTATCCGGTTGTCATGGTGCTCCGTAGTCCAGACGGTGTCATGGCTACTGTCACTCAGGTAAGTGACCGAAGTCCACACGGAGGTATAGATGCAGGTTTACAATTAACTATATCGATGGCAGAGGATTAAACATTTAAAGATGGGATGCAAACTAAATTTGACAGGTTTTAACTACACACTAACATTGATTATATGAACCCGATGGAATAAGCATTCAATAAAGCTCATTCTTTCTGTTTCCTCTGACAGGAGAGATTCCTTCAAGTTCCACCCAGGAGTCAAAACTCGCAAGTAGTAGGATCCCACAGCTACAGATGGTGGGTCCCTTTGACTTACACCGGGCGAGACTCTTCCGACTTCACTTCGACGAAGCCAAGATCGTGGATGAGTCCCTCGAACGATGCCATCACCTTGAGGGGACTTCCGCCGCATGATCAGTGGGTGATCTTCAACATCCAGCAGACCGGCTTCTACCGGGTCAACTATGATGTCAACAACTGGAAGCTGATCATCAATCAACTAATGGCGAACCATAGTGTGATCGGTACTATTAACAGGGCTCAGATCATCGACGATTCCCTTAATTTGGCTAAAGCTGGTAAGCCTGTTATATATTTACCCTTTTGGCATACATAATATATAAATATATATATATATATATATATATATATATATATATATATATATATATATATATATATATATATATATATATATATATATATATACATATATATATATATGTGTGTATATATATGTATATATGTATATATGTATATATATGTATATATATATATATATATATATATATATATATATATATATATATATATATATATATATATATATATAATACTTTCTATATAAGTAATCTTATTTGAAATATAAGAAAATCAGAGTCTTTGCATTAAGTACTTTACAAAATGGCATTCTATATAAAAACCAAGCTCATGTTTCTGAAAATGTTATTGAACAAAAGTAATCTATAACATCAAATTCTGTATTCAATGTCTAAAATAGAATGGCTACTCTTCTACTGTTTAGCATGTGGTAATCGAAGCTATCATTGAAAAACTCAAGAGATGGAAACCCTCTAAATGCGATGGAATAAATGTTGAGATGATGCTGACTGAAAATGAAGTGACTCCAGAATACTTACAAGATTATTTTGTAGAGTGTGGCATGAAGAGGCAAAATCCGATGAATAGGAGTTTGGAGTGTTGGTGAAAATGGCAAAAAAATGAGACCTGAGTTACTGAAAAAATTACAGAGGTATCACACTTACGTCAGTTGTTATGAAAATATATGCTTACACTAAAGAGACTGGAGAGAAACATTGATGAAAAGCTGAGAGATGACCAAGCGGGATTTAGTAAAGATAGAAGATGCACTGACCAAATTTTCATCTTGAGACATATACACCAATGCATAGAATACAGAAATTCACTTTTGATGGCATTTGTGGACTATGAAAAAGCCTTTGATACAGTGCACCGGCCAGTTTTGTGGAGAGTCCAGCGTTATTATGGAATTCCTCTTAAATGTGTGAATTTGATTAAGTCTGTTCATGAGCATAACAAGTGCAAGTTAATGTTAATGGAGCCCTATCAAATGAATTTCCAGTGAACAGCAGAGTACTCCAAGGGAATGTGTTGTCACCTTTGTTGTTTATCATCCTCGTGGATTTTGTAATGCCTAGAACAGTCGGAGATGGGGGAGAAGGATTAGACTGAATTGGTAATAGGAAATTAGCAGACCTACTATCTATTTCAAGGAAAGTAACACCTTCTTTTTTTAACATATCTAATGGACTAAGCTTCTGCCTAATGTGAAATCGGAACCACCAGAGTTTGAGAGCTGACCTAATTAAGAATAATGGATTCGAGCATCTACTCCGCATTAGTGTCTTACTTTATATAGAGAAATGTCATCTCAATTTTGTGGGCATGGTGAGAACAGAAATTAAGACATGACAACTAGCGCAGAATGACGTGTGTCGACCATGACGCTGGTCCCGTAACGTTCACACCTCCCACGCCCACCTTTCTGTATGGTTATCATTACATCAGTACAAGAAATTATATATACATATATATATATATATAAATTATATATATATATATATATATATATATATATATATATATATATATATATATATATATATATATATATATATATAGGCTACAGTATACTGTATATATACCTTTGATAGAGATAAGATAAGGTGTTTATTTTCTTATACAGGTATGCAGTCATTAGTCGGTTGAATAATATATATATATATATATATATATATATATATATATATATATATATATATATATATATATATATATATATATATATATATAATGAGAGAGAGAGAGAGAGAGAGAGAGAGAGAGAGAGAGAGAGAGAGAGAGAGAGAGAGAGAGAGAGAGAGAGAGAGAGAATCTGATGATGCATGATATTCAACTATACATGTCCGCGATGGTAGGCCATTAAACATGACAACATGATGCCAACCTATTCAATCCAATCTTCTGTTTATTGTTGTCTCGTTCCCTCTTGTAGTATGTTAAGAGTCGCAACACAAAAGCCTTATGACAACCTTGTGGACAATGGGAAAGCCTTCTAGACATGATATAAAATGAGTTAATTCAAACATAATAACTAATCAGTTACTTTAGATTCCATCAAAGAGAAGAATAATTCACTACAACTTATATATTATTTGATAAACATACAGAAATGGGGCCATGACCACAAAATTAAGATGGCATTTCTCGATATAAAGTAAGACAATAATACAGATTAGATGCTTGAATCCCCTTTTCCTAATTAGGTCGGTGTCTCAAACTCTGGTGGTTCCGGTTTCGTATTAATAAGAAGCCTATTTCATTACTTATATTTAAAAAACGAAGGGTGTTATGGGCCTTGAAATAGATAGTAGAGTATGCTAATGATGTCCTTATTAGCAGAATACCAGAGGATTTGCAATGCTTGCTTACCAGAATGCATGAAATATCACTCGAGGTTGGGCTTAAGATAAATAGATGGTGTCAACGGAGTATGCAATGGAAGACGAAATATCATTGGAAGGAGAAAGGATCATTGAGGTAGAATCATTCAAGTATCAAGGAACTATCATCACCACTACAGGGTCTTTAGAATTAGATTTTCGTGAAAGATTGAAAAAAAAGCATATCAGATAATGGCTAGATTAAATAAAATTTGGAAATCTAATAGCCTGAAATTACATAAAAAAAAAATCAGACTATATATCAGTTTGGGGAGATCGGTTTTATGGCGACGAGTCATGGTATGACAATAAAACCATCTCCAATACATTTAGTAGATTTGAAAAGAAAGCCCTCAGAAGGATATAGGGAGTTAAATGGCAAGACAGAATTAGAAATGAAAATATAAGAGAGATTACTCGAGTGCTATATGTGGATGAGATCATGGTGAGAGGTAGATAGAGATGGTTTGGGCATGTTTTTCACACTCCCCAAGAGAGACTAGTACGCCAAACATTTAGCTACGGTGAACAAGGTACTAGAAGAGTTGGAAGACCCAGGCCTACATGGATGAGGACTATGAAGCGTGAGGTAGATGATGATGAATGGGGAAGTATTGAATTAAAAGCTCAAGGTAGAGATGACTGGTGAAATCTAACCGAGGCACTTTGCGTCAATAGGTGCAGGAGGAGATGGCAATATGATATATTTTACATTTAAGGAAACTGATTTCTTTTTTTCAGGACACCTTCCGTATGCAGCACCCTTGTCGATACTGAGATACCTAGTCGCTGAGGAAGATTACGTTCCCTGGGCAGCAGCTCTCAATAACCTGTCATACTTGAAAAGAATGTTCAGATCAACGCCAGAATACGAAGTTCTAAGGGTGAGTGAGTGTGTGGAGAATTGTATTTTTGTTAAAGATGAGTGGGACCTTGATCCCGGTAAGTCTCCTTGCAACAAGCAGCAAAGCTCAACGGGGGAGCATATGGGCGCTAACACTCGAGGGCACAGCCCCCTGGCAATAACTTTGGTGCTGCAGTTCACGAACCTTCACTCTTATCCGGCCAGAGACCTAAAAACTCCACTTGTGACTAAGTAATTAATTGATGGTCTACCTTAGCTTTGTCAATCTAAGGTCATCTACACTCTTGGTCTCTATTTTGAATCCGTCCTAATGACCCCAGTGAGAAGCTGGACAGGCATTTACGTTAACATAGACAAAGGCAATGGATAATAGCAGTGAGGTATTTAAGTAAATTTAGATAGGGATCTTCACATTCAAAGCACTAAGTTAAAGCGTGCACTCGCTCACCTATTCCTACAGAGTAGGTTACTCTCAACATCTCGGGTATAACAGTAACCCGTACTAAATTATAGCTGGTTTGTTTAAAGTGAAATCTTCAAATTAGGGGGTTAAAGATACCAATGTCTGCAATCTATTTTAATTTCATTATTACAGCAGTGGAGAGAATCAGTAACTCAATA
>NC_090735.1:114913282-114963282 GCF_036898095.1 Palaemon carinicauda | reverse complement strand
AATAGGGAGGCAGATATAATTGCTGTTGCAGGTGTTGAGGTGCCAGTGATGAGAGATGAGAATGAGAGAGAGATATTATAAGAGAGAAAGTGGGGAGAGCACTAGATGAAACGAGAGTAGGAAAAGTACTTGGTATGGATGGTGTAAGAACTGAGATGTTAAAGGAAGGGTGTGTGAATGTACTTGAATAGCTGGTGAGATTGTTTGATATGTGTTTTATGTTGTCAATGGTACCAGTAGCCTGGGTGTGCATGTATTGTACCACTTTAAAAGGGCAAGGGAGATGTGCACGAGTGTTGTAATTCAAGTGCTATTAGTTTGTTGAGTGTGGTTGGAAAAGTGCATGGTAGAGTACTAATTAATAGAATTAAGTGAAAAACAAAGACTGCAATCTTAGAAGTACAGGGTTGTTTTAGAAGAGGTATGGGATTTATGAATCAGATTTTTACAGTTAGGCAGATATGTGAGAAATATTTAGCAAAAGGTAAGGAGGTGTATGTTGCGTTTATGGATCTGGAGAAAGCGTATAATAAGAGTTGATAGGGAAGCTATGTGGAATGTGATGAGGTTATATAGAATTGGTGAAAGGTTGTTACAAGCAGTGAAGAGTTTCTGCAAAGGTAGTAAAACGTGTGTTAGAATATAAAATGAAGTGAGCGAGTAGTTTCCAGTGAGAGTGGGGCTGAGAGAGGGACCTGTGATGTCGCCATGGTTGTTCAACTTACTTGTTGATGGAGTGTTGAGAGAGGTGAATGCTCAAGGGCTTGGTCAAGGATTGAAACTGATAGACGAGAGTAGTCATGAATGGGAGGTGAATCAGTTGTTTTTTGCGGATGATACTGTACTGGTTGCAGACTCGGAAGTGAAGCTTAGTCAATTAGTGACAGAGTTTGGAAGGGTATGTGAGAGAAGGAAGTTGAGAGATAATGTGGGTAAGAGTAAGGTTATGAGATGCACGAGAAGGGAGGGTGGTGCGAGGTTGAATGTCATGTTGAATGGAGAATTACTTGAAGAAGTAGATCAGTTTAAGTAGTTGGGGTCTGTTGTTGCAGCAAATGGTGGTGTGGAAGTAGATGTACAGTACAGTACATCAGAGAGTGAATGAATGATTTAAAGTGTTGGGGACAGTGAAGGGAACTCTGTATGAGAAAGTGATTGAACCTATTGTGATGTATGGATCACAGTTGTTGGGAATGAAAATGACGGAGAGACTGAAATTAAATGTTTTTGAGATGAAGTGTTTGAGGAGTATGGCTGGTGTATCTTGATTAGATAGGGTTAGGAATGAAATAGTGAGGGCGAGAACAGGTGTACGAAATGATTTAGTAGCTAGAGTGAATATGGATGTGTTGAGGTGGTTTGGACATGTTGAGAGAATGGAAAGTGGCTGTCTGCTAAAGAGTTGATGGGAGAAGTACAAGAGGAAGGCCAAGGTTTTGGTGGATGGATGGAGTCAAGAAAGCTCTGGGTAATAGGAGGATAGATGAGAGAGAGGTAAGAGAGCGTCCTAGAATTAGGAATGAATGGTAAGCAATTATGACACAGTTCCAGTAGGCCCTGCTGCTTTCTCCGGTCGCCTTGGTGACAGAGGAGGTAACAGCAGCAAGGGATTCAGCGTATGAAACTTTATCTGTGGTGGATAACGAGGGAGGGCGGGCTGTGACACCATAGCAGTTCCAGCCAAACTCAGCTGAATCACTCATCAGGCTGGGAGGAGCGGAGAGAGGAAAGGTCCTCTTTTGTTCATTTGTTTGATGTTGGCTAACTCCAAAAATTAGGGGAGGTCCCTTGGTAAATATATATATATATATATATATATATATATATATATATATATATATATATATAAATATGTGTGTATATACATATATATATATATATATATATATATATATATATATATATATATATATATATATATATATATAAATATGTGTGTATATATACATATATATATATATATATATATATATATATATATATATATATATATATATATATATATAAATATGTGTGTATATATATATATATATATATATATATATATATATATATATATATATATATATATATACTGTATATATATGTGTGTGTATACATATATATATATATATATATATATATATATATATATATATATATATATATATATATATATATATATATATATATATATATATGTATGTATGTACAGTATGTATGTATGTATGTTCACCATATTCCTTTTCCTCTTATATGACAGGTGTTACCCTTCCAGTTTTTAGCAAATATTCATGGGATGGTGCTGCCAAACTTAAGCACTACCCATGAATATGTAATGGTCATATAGTGTTAACAGAATTTAGCTTTTGTTGCTGGTCACCTATTCGAGTTTATGTTAAAGAGTTATGAATTTCGGCCATATTGTTCACTACTGAGGCCTGTGGGGTCATTCAGTACCAAAGAGCAACTGGGAGTAATCTCAACAATAGCACTATGAAGTAAAAATTAGCAGAGGTTGGACAGCTAGAGGGAATAAAGGAAGTGGGAACAGAGGTTAAGCAGGATAAAAAGCAAGCGCAACTAGGACCCAATGGAAACCAACTGTTCATTCCCTTCACAAAACAATCATTAAGTATAACAATAAGTTACTCCCATAAGCATGCAGTAGGCCTATACAGAATAGTTATGTATTATTTACGGTATATCACATGTGTTCTTGTTTACAGTGGAAATAAGGATAGTTATATATGATAGTCCCTTGTTTCACACATACAAATAGAGCACACATACAGTGTATTTTTTTTCCTGGACGTGGTATGCTATTTGGCAAAACATAAACCCATAAATTTAGTCTAATAACAACTCAAACTCCCATATCACCACAATATTAATTCTAATTTTTGGCATAACATAAGCACTTGCATTATCATGTGTCAGAGTTTACTACCACAAAGCTAAGATGCAGATTTAGTGAAGAGTTTTTATATAGATAGAGAAGGGCTAATATAATTCCTTTTTGGGAGAAATGGATACGTACACATGGTCCGAGAGACCCTACAGCTTTACATACAAACTTTATAGTAGAGATTCAAAAGTATCATTTTTGGTTATGACAAAGGATGAAATGGAGACTCTTAGCTTTGTCAGAATGCTCATTATAATGTAGATAAATGGAACACCACAGCTCATAAGCGAGATGTTATGAACAGAAGGCCATAACTCCCTGATTTTTTCTCTAGAAGTATTATTATAGTATTATTATTACTACTACTAGCTAAGCTATATCCCTTGTTGAAAAGCCAGGATGCTGTAAGTCCAATGGTTGTAACAGAGAAAATAGCTGTGAGGAAAGGAAATAAAGAAACAGATAGAAGTGTGACTGAGTGTACCCTCGAGCAAGAGAACTAAGACAATGGGAGACCATGGTACAGAGGCAATGGCACTACCCAAGAATAGAGAACAATAGTTTGATTTTGGAGTGTCCTCCAAGAAGTGCTGCTTACCTAGCTAAAGTAGCCACTGAAAAATTATAGTGCAGTAGTTAACCCCTTGAATGAAGAGGAATTGTTCAATTATCTTAGTATTGTTAGGTGTATGAGGTAAGAGTTGATTGTGTAAAGAATAGGTCAGACTATTCTGTGTATGTGAAGGCAAAGGAAAAATGTTATTTTCCTTAGTAAAATAAATTTTTGAATGTACTTACCCGGTGATCATGTAGCTGCAGCTCTGCTGCCCGACAGAAAAAACCTACGGGCGGGATACGCCAGCGATCGCTATACAGGTGGGGGTGTACAACAACAGCGCCATCTGTCGAGTAGGTACTCCAGTACTTCTTGTCAACAAAGAACCAATTTTCTCCTCGGTCCACTGGGTCTCTATGGGGAGGAAGGGAGGGTCCTTTAATTCATGATCACCGGGTAAGTATATTCAAAAAATTATTTTACTAAGGAAAATAACATTTTTCAATATTAATCTTACTAGGTGATCATGTAGCTGATTCACACCCAGGGGGTGGGTGGAGACCAGCATACATGTTAACATTAGAAGCTAAGTATCCCGTATTTCATTTTAGCATTTATTCAAAATAACAAACATAAAATTAATAAGTACCTGGTAAGGAAGTCGTCTTGAACCATTACTCTGCCTTTTTAAGTACGTCTTCCTTACTGAGCCTCGCGATCCTCTTAGGATGCTGAGCGACTACTAGGTGCTGAAGTATGATGGGCTGCAACCCATACTAAAGGACCTCATCACAACCTCTAATCTAGGCGCTTCTCAAGAAAGAATTTGACCACCCGCCAAATCAACCAGGATGCGAAAGGCTTCTTAGCCTTCCGTACAACCCAAAAACAACAATAAAAAGCATTTCAAGAGAAAGATTAAAAAAGGTTATGGGATTATGGGAATGTAGTGGTTGAGCCCTCACCTACTACTGCACTCGCTGCTACGAATGGTCCCAGGGTGTAGCAGTTCTCGTAAAGAGACTGGACATCTTTAAGGTAAAATGATGCGAACACTGACTTGCTTCTCCAATAGGTTGCATCCATTACACTCTGCAGAGATCTGTTTTGTTTGAAGGCCACTGAAGTAGCGACAGCTCTAACTTCATGTGTCCTTACCTTCAGCAAAGCATGGTCTTCCTCATTCAGATGAGAATGGGCTTCTCTAATCAAAAGTCTGATGTAATAAGAAACTGCGTTCTTCGACATCGGTAAAGCAGGTTTCTTAATAGAACACCATAAAGCTTCTGATTGTCCTCGTAATGGCTTCGTACGTCTTAAATAGTACTTAAGAGCTCTTACTTAGCAGAGTACTCTCTCTTGTTCGTTTCCAACCAAACTGGACAGACTTGGAATCTCGAACGATTTGGGCCAAGGACGAGAAGGGAGTTCGTTTTTAGCTAAAAAACCAAGCTGTAAGGAACATGTAGCCCTTTCAGATGTAAATCCTATGTTCCTGCTGAAGGCGTGTATCTCACTGACTCTTTTAGCTGTTGCTAAGCAAACGAGGAAAAGAGTCTTCAAAGTGAGATCTTTAAAAGAGGCTGATTGAAGCGGTTCGAACCTTGCTGACATCAGGAACCTTAAAACCACGTCTAAGTTCCAACCTGGTGTGGCTAACCGACGCTCCTTTGAGGTCTCAAAAGACTTAAGGAGGTCCTGTAGATCTTTGTTGTTGGAAAGATCTAAGCCTCTGTGGCGGAAGACTGCTGCCAACATGCTTCTGTAACCTTTGATCGTAGGAGCTGATAGGGATCTTACCTTCCTTAGGTGTAAAAGGAAGTCAGCTATCTGCGTTACAGAGGTACTGGTTGAGGATACTGAATTCGCCTTGCACCAGCTTCGGAAGACTTCCCATTTTGACTGGTAGACCTTGAGAGTGGATGTCCTCCTTGCTCTGGCAATCGCTCTGGCTGCCTCCTTCGAAAAGCCTCTAGCTCTTGAGAGTCTTTCGATAGTCTGAAGGCAGTCAGACGAAGAGCGTGGAGGCTTGGGTGTACCTTCTTTACGTGCGGCTGACGCAGAAGGTCCACTCTTAGAGGAAGAGTCCTGGGAATGTCTACTAGCCATTGCAGTACCTCGGTGAACCATTCTCTCGCGGGCCAGAGGGGAGCAACCAACGTCAACCTTGTCCCTTCGTGAGAGGCGAACTTCTGCAGTACCTTGTTGACAATCTTGAACGGCGGGAACGCATAAAGGTCTAGATGGGACCAATCCAGAAGAAAGGCATCTACGTGAACTGCTGCTGGGTCCGGAATCGGTGAGCAATAATTTGGGAGCCTCTTGGTCATCGAGGTAGCGAACAGATCTATGGTGGGCTGACCCCACAGGGTCCATAGTCTGTTGCAAACATTCTTGTGAAGGGTCCATTCTGTAGGGATGATCTGATCCTTCCGGCTGGGGCGGTCTGCCATGACATTCATGTCGCCTTGAATGAACCTCGTTACAAGCGATATATTTCGATCTCTTGACCAGGTGAGGAGGTCCCTTGCGATCTCGAACAACGTCATCGAATGAGTCCCTCCTTGCTTGGAGATGTACGCCAAGGCTGTAGTGTTGTCGGAGTTCACCTCCACCACCTTGCCTAGAAGGAGGGACTTGAAGCTTCTCAAGGCCAGATGAACTGCCAGTAGCTCCTTGCAGTTGATGTGTAGTGCTCTTTGATCCGGATTCCACGTGCCCGAGCATTCCCGACCGTCCAGTGTCGCACCCCAGCCCGTGTCCGATGCGTCCGAGAAGAGAAGATGGTCGGGGGTCTGAACAGCCAGTGGTAGACCTTCCCTGAGAAGAATGTTGTTCTTCCACCAAGTCAGTGCAGACTTCATCTTCTCGGATATAGGAACTGAGACCGCTTCTAGCGTCATGTCCTTTCTCCAGTGAGCAGCTAGGTGATACTGAAGGGGTCGGAGGTGGAGTCTCCCTAACGCGATGAACTGGTCCAGCGATGAAAGCGTCCCTATTAGACTCATCCACTGTCTGACTGAACATCGGTTCCTTTTCAGCATGCTCTGGATGCATTCTTGGGCTTGACTGATTCTGGGGGCCGACGGAAAAGCCCGAAAAGCTTGACTCTGAATCTCCATACCTAGATAGACTATAGTTTGGGATGGGACGAGTTGGGACTTTTCTATATTGACCAGGAGACCCAATTCCTTGGTCAGATCCATAGTCCATTTGAGATTCTCCAGACTGCGACGACTTGACGCAGCTCTTAAAAGCCAGTCGTCCAAATAGAGGGAGGCTCTGATGTCTGCTAAATGCAGGAATTTGGCAATATTCCTCATCAGTTTGGTAAACACTAGAGGTGCCGTGCTTAGGCCAAAGCACAGGGCTTGGAACTGGTAAACCACCTTCCCAAAGACGAACCTTAGGAAAGGTTGGGAATCTGGGTGGATGGGGACGTGAAAGTACGCGTCCTTTAGGTCTAACGAGACCATCCAGTCTTCCTTCCTGACCGATGCTAGCACCGACTTCGTCGACTCCATGGTGAACGTCTGCTTGGTGACAAAGACATTTAGAGCACTGACGTCCAGCACCGGTCTCCACCCTCCTGTCTTCTTCGCTACTAAGAAGAGACGGTTGTAGAAGCCCGGGGATTGATGGTCCCGGACTATGACTACCGCTCCCTTTTGTAGCAAGAGAGACACCTCTTGCTGTAAAGCTAGCCTCTTGTCCTCCTCTCTGTACCTGGGAGAGAGGTCGATGGGAGTTGTTGCTAGAGGGGGCTTGCGCAAGAATGGAATCCTGTACCCCTCTCTGAGTAACTTCACAGACTGTGCGTCTGCACCCCTGTTCTCCCAGGCCTGCCAGTAGTTCTTGAGCCTGGCTCCCACTGCTGTCTGGAGAAGATGGCAGTCAGACTCTGCCTTTTGAGGACTTGGAACCCTTCTTCTTTTTGCCACGTTGACTATCGGCACGGGTACCTCCTCTGCTGGAGGTTCTGCCACGAAAGGGCGGAATGAACCTAGACGCTGGTGTGTCCATCCTAGGTCTAGGCACGGAAGGTAAAGCTGTGACTTTACGTGCGGATGACGCCACCAGGTCATGGGTGTCTTTCTGGATCAACGAGGCGGCAATCCCCTTGATCAGCTCTTCAGGAAAGAGACACTTGGATAGCGGAGCAAACATCAGCTCTGACTTCTGACATGGTGTGACCCCGCCGACAAGAAGGAGCAAAGGTGATCTCGCTTCTTAGGAACTCCAGACACGAAAGAAGCCGCAAGCTCGCCAGACCCATCCCGAATGGCTTTGTCCATGCAGGACATGATGAGCATGGCAGAGTCCTTATCCGAAGGGGAGGTCTTTCTGCTCAACGCTCCCAAACACCAGTCCAGGAAGTTGAAGATCTCAAACGCACGGAAAACTCCCTTCAAAAGATGGTCCATGTCCGAAAAGGTCCAGCAAATCTTGGAGCGTCTCATAGCCAGTCTGCGGGGAGAGTCTACCAGACTTGAGAAGTCGCCCTGGGCAGAGGCAGGAACTCCCAAGCCGAGAACTTCTCCCGTGGCATACCAGACGCTAGATTTGGAAGCAAGCTTGGTCGGGGGAAAGATGAAGGATGTCTTCCCAAGTTGCTTCTTGGCCTGCAACCACTCTCCCAGTACCCTTAAAGCTCTCTTGGATGAGCGAGCGAGTACGAGCTTCGTAAAGGCAGGAGCTGCTGACTGCATGCCTAAAGCGAACTCAGAGGGAGGTGAGCGTGGAGCTGCAGACACAAACTGGTCCGGATACAACTCCTTAAACAGGGCAAGGACTTTCCTAAAGTCTAAGGAGGGAGGCGTAGTCTTGGGTTCATCTATGTCGGAGTGTTGATCGTCCAAATGCGCAGCTTCGTCGTCATCAGAGATTCCTTCATCCGAATGCTGAGGAGGAAGCGGCAAAGGAGGAGAAGAAAGCTGAACGGCTGAATCCGGCAGCACGGGTGCATGCGTAGCTGCACTGGATCCAACATCATGCCGCTGCTGGTCAGTCTGAGAGCTGGCAACAACAAAAGCGGAGTGGTGGTGCGTGGTGGGGACTGCCGTGGGTTGCAGAGCCTGCCGCATTGCGTCAAAACACGGCAGCTTGACTGCACCTTTCCCACTGCTGATGCTGTAGCTCACGCATGTCAACGGAGGGTGCTGCACGTCGGCTAACGTCAACATGCGTCTGGCAGGGTCGACTGCGCATCGGTGGTGGAGCTCTCACAGCCGGAGTGTGGGAGCAGGCAGCCGCAGTGTCAGCTGAGCGCACAACCGTGGCAGGTTGTAGGTTAACGGGTGCAGCGTCAACCTTCTCAGCACGATACTCCTGCATGAAGGAAGCTAGCTGAGTCTGCATAGACTGCAGCAAAGACCACTTAGGGTCTACAGCGGTTGGTGCGGCAACAGACGGAGTGATTGCCTGCTGCGGAACCACTCTACCTCTCTTGGGAGGTGTGCAGTCTTCGGAAGACTGCGGCGAGTCCGAACTGACCCAGTGGCTACACCTGGGCCGTTGGACTCGCTCGGAAGGGACCTTGCGCTTGAGAGGTCGTGAGACCTTGGTCCAGCGTTTCTGACGAGAAACTTCTTCCGCAGACGAGGAATGAATGGGCTCACTCGTCTGTTTGTGGGTGGGACGATCTCTGCAAGATACGTCCTCAACCACTGAGGGTACGTCTGTACGCTGATCAAGGCCTGTCGAACCCTTTGGTCGTACGACATTGCTTCTCCCCTGGGCTTGGGAGCTTGCAAGAGGTCCCGGACTGGGAGGACGACAGGCACGAGCAGACGCACCCTCATGCGTAACACTGACACTTTTCACTTCACTTGCACTCACTACACTTCCCACTGCACTTTTCTCCTTCAACTCTTTGACGTCAGCCAAGAGTTGATTGCGGTCATTCGCTAATGACTCAACTCTGTCACCAAGAGCCTGAATGGCACGCATCATATCCGCCATCGAGGGTTGCTGAGAGCTAGTAGAAGGGTTGGGTGTAACCACTACAGGGGAAGGAATAGGTTGTGGGGCATGGGGAGAGGAAAAATCAAAAGAGCGAGACGAACTCCTCCTGATCCTATCCTTCTCTAGCCTACGTGCATTCTTGAAAATCGAATTCCGAAAGCCCAGCGCATTCCTCACATCGATCTTCCAATTGACAGGCTTTACCCCTACAATTGGAACAAACGGTGTGAGGATCTATAGAGGCCTTCGGAAGACGCCTAGAACAGTCCCTAGCACTACACTGCCTGTACTTGGGGACTTGAGTAGGGTCAGACATCTTGAATAAGTCAAAGGGGGAAATCCAAAATCTATCCAAGTCGTCAACAAATAATCCAAAATCTAATCAATGAAAGCTTGATAAGGTATTGATGATAACTTCTGTACAGCGAAAGCTAATTACTAGAGAGAATACATCACCAAATAGCGTGAAAATCAACTCCAGAAACAACAGCGTATCAAGTAGGTCTTGCCGGTGGCACGACAGAGAGAAAATTGGTTCTTTGTTGACAAGAAGTACTGGAGTACCTACTCGACAGATGGCGCTGTTGTTGTACACCCCCACTTGTATAGCGATCGCTGGCGTATCCCGCCCGTAGGTTTTTTCTGTCGGGCAGCAGAGCTGCAGCTACATGATCACCGGGTAAGATTAATATTGAAAAATTAACTTTAACAAGAGAGGGATTATTATTTATTATTATCTTTATTAATTGCTAAGCTACAACCCTGGTTGGAAAAGCAGGATGCTATAAGCCCAGGGGCTCCAACAGGGAGGTGGTTTGGACATGTTGAGAAAATGGAAAGTGGCTGTCCGCTAAAGAAGGTGATGAATGCAAGAGTTGATAGGAGAAGTACAAGAGGAAGGCCAAGGTTTGGGTGGATGGATGGAGTGAAGAAAGCTCTGAGTGATAAGAGGATAGATGTGCGAGAGGCAAGAGAGCATCCTAGAATTAGGAATGAATGGCGAGTTTTGTGATGCAGCTCCAATATATTACTATCTGCCAGTCAATGAACCAAATAAATCTCTAGTGGTTGTGTACCACTAGAGAAAAATCTGACGGAATTTAAAGAAAAAACTTAAAATGTGCCTGATCAAATCAACTTATTTTTCTAACAAATAAACTAATTACCATAACTATTTTTACACATCAGTCTGCACAGATATACAGATCCAGGCATTGCAGACAATTATGTAATGCATTTTATTTTCCAGATATTTGGAAATGGCTTTCACTACAGATAGTGGAATCAGGAAGCAGGATACCAAGCGAGTGTTTAGAGCAGTGGCCTCAAATCCAGTTGGCACCTCAATGGCCTGGAATTTTATTCAAGAAAACTGGAATGTCATATACGACTTGTAAGTCCCCTTCTGATTCACAGTTTGTTGGCAATTACAAAGATCTAAATTAGTTACCTTTTAAATCTAATATGTTAATAGGATTTTTCTTTGAATTTTTGTAAATAAAAAAAATTATTATAAAAATATTTATTCATGTTTCTTCGACTAAGCGTGAGAAATTTGCTAAAATATATATAATTGAAAGTCTCACAATGCAGGCTTCCTTACATTTTCATCACATGGATTGTATTACATAGTATTGAAAGAAATATATTAATGATACCTTGTAATTCTTCCTTTGTAGCTTCGACAAGATTGTCATCGATTTGATAAAAGCCTCTACAAAAGATTTCAACAATGCACAGGATCTGCAACAGGTATGGGAAAATATATCTGAACGCTTTTCTCAATACAGTAATCATATTAAGTTTTCAAATATGGCAAAGTTACACAAAATATTGTGAGTGGTCCAATAAACCCAGTGAGAACTCCTTGGGAGTTATTCATGCAGCTAAAACTACCATAACTTCCAAATAACTAATTTTGCAATATGAGTCCATACTTACGTTCATGCTATCATGTGTCGAATTTTGGACAATTTGTACTTGCATAAAGATAAAGTAAATACTGTACATTTTCTGTTTTTGCAAAGTAAACAAAGATTTTCATAAATCTACAAACTGATGTAAACCCCACAGCATATTATAGATAGTAGGTAACATTGTCACCTTAATCTATCTATCTATCTATCTATCTATCTATCTATCTATCTATCTATCTAAAAAAAATTGAAATTGGTACCTTGAAGTTGAAGAGAAGAGTAACAGAAAATTGTTAAAAAAGAAAAATAAAAGTTGATGAATAAAAATCTCTTCACTATCAAATACTACTGAAAAAAAGAAAATATGGATAAAAATCTCTTCACTGACTCACATACTACTGCAAAAAAAGTATGAATAAAAATCTCTTCACTAACTGGAATACTGTACAAACAAGATGATAAGACACCAGCCTATCAGGGAACCATATAGCTCTATTAGTGTTGACTCCAAACGTAGCCCCTTTTTGATTAAGACACTAGTAACGTTAGAATAACTTCAGACAAATGCTTCATTGCTAAATCGATAGCTAAAATAAGACTACAGATAATTAAAAAAAAAACTTTTAAACTACTGTATGTTCATTCTACAGGAATGGAAAACACATGCATAACATGCAAGAAATAAAGATACTGTTTTATAAAATCAGTTGCATTAAAGGTGTAGATGTAAATAGATAAAAATGTTATTTTGATAATAAAATAAATTTTTGAATATACTTACCCGGTGATTATAATAGCTGCAACTCTGTTGCTCGACAGAAAAACTCTACGGAAAAAATTCGCCAGCGATCGCTACGCAGGTAGGGGGTGTACTCAACAGCGCCATCTGTCGTTCAGATACCCAGTACTCATTGTAAACAAAGAACTCAATTTTCTCCTCGGTCCACTGTGTCTCTATTGGGGAGGAAGGGAGGGTCCTTTAAATTATAATCACCGGGTAAATATATTCAAAAATTTATTTTATTATCAAAATAACATTTTTCAATATTTAACTTAGCCGGTGATTATAATAGCTGATTCACACCCAGGGGGGTGGGTAGAGACCAGCAAAATATGTTTACATCATATGAGCTAAGAATTTTTATTTCATTTTAGAAGTTATCAAAATAACTAAACAAAATAAATAGGTACCTGGTAAGGAAGTCGACTTGAACAATTACTCTGCCTTTTTAAGTACGTCTTCCTTACGGAGCCTCGCGATCCTCTTAGGATGCTGAGCGACCCCTAGGAGCTGAAGTATCAAGGGTTGCAACCCATACAACAGGACCTCATCAAAACCTCTAATCTAGGCGCTTCTCAAGAAATGACTTTGACCACCCGCCAAATCAACTAGGATGCGAAAGGCTTCTTAGCCTTCCGGACAACCCAAAAACAACAATAAAAACATTTCAAGAGAAAGATTAAAAAGGTTATGGAATTAGGGAATTGTAGTGGTTGAGCCCTCACCCACTACTGCACTCGCTGCTACGAATGGTCCCAGAGTGTAGCAGTTCTCGTAAAGAGACTGGACATCCTTAAGATAAAAAGACGCGAACACTGACTTGCTTTTCCAATAGGTTGCGTCGATTATACTTCGCAGAGATCTATTTTGTTTAAAGGCCACGGAAGTTGCGACAGCTCTAACTTCGTGTGTCCTTACCTTCAGCAAAGCTTGGTCTTCCTCATTCAGATGGGAATGAGCTTCTCGTATTAACAGTCTGATAAAATAGGATAAAGCATTCTTTGACATAGGCAAAGATGGTTTCTTAACTGAACACCATAAAGCTTCAGACGGGCCTCGTAAAGGTTTAGTTCGTTTTAAATAGAACTTAAGAGCTCTTACAGGGCATAAGACTCTTTCTAGTTCATTTCCAACCATACGATAAGCTTGGAATATCGAACGATTTTGGCCAAGGTCGAGAAGGCAGCTCGTTTTTGGCTAGAAAACCAAGTTGTAGAGAACATGTAGCCGTTTCAGATGAGAATCCGATGTTCTTGCTGAAGGCATGAATCTCACTGACTCTTTTAGCTGTGGCTAAGCATACCAGGAAAAGAGTCTTTAAGGTGAGATCTTTCAGGGAGGCTGATTGTAGCGGCTCGAACCTGTCTGACAAAAGGAATCTTAGTACCACGTCTAAATTCCAACCAGGTGTAACCAAACGACGCTCCTTCGTGGTCTCAAAAGACTTAAGGAGGTCCTGTAGATCTTTATTGTTGGAAAGATCTAAGCCTCTGTGACGGAAGACTGATGCCAACATGCTTCTGTAACCCTTGATAGTGGGAGCTGAAAGAGATCGTTCTTTCCTCAGATATAAGAGGAAGTCAGCTATTTGAGTTACAGAGGTACTGGTCGAGGATACGGATACTGACTTGCACCAGTTTCGGAAGATTTCCCACTTCGATTGGTAGACTCTAAGGGTGGATGTTCTCCTTGCTCTAGCAATCGCTCTGGCTGCCTCCTTCGAAAAGCCTCTAGCTCTCGAGAGTCTTTCGATAGTCTGAAGGCAGTCAGACGAAGAGCGTGGAGGCCTTGGTGTACCTTCTTTACGTGTGGCTGACGTAGAAGGTCCACCCTTAGGGGAAGTGTTCTGGGAACGTCTACTAGCCATCGAAGTACCTCGGTGAGCCATTCTCTCGCGGGCCAGAGGGGAGCAACTAGCGTCAACCTTGTCCCTTCGTGAGAGGCGAACTTCTGCAGTACCTTGTTGACAATCTTGAACGGAGGGAATGCATATAGATCTAGATGTGACCAATCTAGGAGAAAGGCATCTATATGAACTGCTGCTGGGTCCGGGATTGGTGAGCAAAATATTGGGAGCCTCTTGGTCATCGAGGTTGCGAAGAGATCTATGGTTGGCTGGCCCCAGGTGGCCCAAAGTCTCTTGCATACATCCTTGTGGAGGGTCCATTCTGTTGGAATTATTTGTCCCTTCCGACTGAGACAATCTGCCATGACATTCAAGTTGCCTTGGATGAACCTCGTTACTAGTGATATGTTTAGACCTTTTGACCAGGTGAGGAGGTCCCTTGCGATCTCGTACAACGTCAGAGAGTAGGTCCCTCCCTGCTTGGAGATGTACGCCAAAGCCGTGGTGTTGTCCGAGTTCACCTCCACCACTTTGCCTTGAAGGAGAGACCTGAAGCTTTTCCAGGCCAGACGTACTGCCAGTAGCTCCTTGCAGTTGAAATGCATTGTCCTTTGACTCGAGTTCCATATTCCCGAGCATTCCCGACCGTCTAATGTCGCACCCCAGCCTATGTCCGATGCGTCCGAGAAGAGAACGTGGTTGGGAGTCTGAACAGCCAGGGGAAGACCCTCTCTTAGGTTGATATTGTCCTTTCAAGAAGTCAGACAAGACTTTATCTTTTCGGAAACCGGGATCGAGACCGCTTCTAGCGTCTTGTCCTTTTTCCAGTGAAAAGCTAGATGGTATTGAAGAGGACGGAGGTGTAGTCTTCCTAGTGACACAAATTGATCCACGGATGACAGCGTCCCTACCAGACTCATCCACAGCCTGACTGAGCAGCGTTCCTTCTTCAGCATCTTCTGGATGGATAGCAGGGCTGGGGGCTGATCGTCTTGTTGTTCAGCAACGTCCTCATCAGAGGGTTCCTCATCCGAAACTGATGAGGAAACGGCAACGGAGTGGGCAACGTCTGGCTCGCTGAATCCGGTCGCACTGGTGGATGCGTGACGGAGCCGGACGCAATATCATGGCACTGCTGCACAGTCTGTGAACTGTCAACAACCATGGGTGCGCGAGGAAGCACAGCGTCAACCCGAGACTGTCTAGACCGTCTGGGTTGTGCAGTCAACACCCTACCGGGTTGCTGAGGTTGACGCACTGCGTCACAAGTCACCTCTGCTGGTTGTTGAACGTCCTGAACGTCAACAACCACCTCCGAGCGTCGCTTAACGTCAACGTGCGGCTGGCAACCCACACTGGGTCGCATCGGTGGAGGAACCACCTCAACTGGCAGACGCGAGTAGGTTACCTCAGCGTCAACAGGGCGCACAACCGACCGGTTGGAAGGTTGTTGGCCAGAAGGTTCTTCTCCGCATTTAAGTCCTCTATCAAGGACGCAAGCTTGGACTGCATGTCTTGCAGCAAAGCCCATTTAGGGTCTACGGGAGCAGGTGTGGCAACAGACGGGGTTAGCGACTGAGGCGGAACCGTTTACCATCCCTGAAAGCCTTGTTATGCGTGACATAATAGTACAGCAAAACTTCAAAGGCTCGACAACAGCTGTGAAGTTGACCTGTAAACAACTTGGAGCGTCTCCTGGCTAGGCGCCAGGGAGAGTCTACCAGAATTGAGAAGTCTATCTGGGCAGAGGCATGAACTCCCAAGCCGAGAACTTCTCTCGTGTCATATCAGACTCTCGCTCTATAAACCAGTTTAAAAGAAGGGAAAGCAAAGGCTGTATCCCCCAAACTCCTCCTGGTGAAAAACCAGTCGCCTAGCCAACGTAACGCTCTCTAGGAGAGCGAGAGAGCACTAGCTTAAAAACAACGGCTTCGAAGTAGCTAGGCCTAGTGTAAGCTCTGACGTTTAGGCGAACGAGGAGCAGCAGTTACAAAAAGATCCGGACGAAGATCCTTAAAAAAATCATCATGATTTAATTAAAGTCCATAGGAGGCTAAGCAGCTTTAGGCTCCTCTCCATCTGACAGAGTCCTCAAGGGAATATCAGTAGGAGGGAGAACAGCAACTTCCTCATCTACAGGAACCTTGTCCGATAAAAGCTGAGTCTCTCACTGGTGCATTAGTAGCGGACCAGAACGCAACGTCATGTAACTGCTTGACAGTCTGTGAACTGTCAACAACTGAACTGTCAACCACAACAGGTGCGTGAGGACGCACAGCGTCCACTCGAGACTGCTTTGACTGCCTAGACTGAGCAGTCAAAACAACTCTAGAATGCGGAGGTTGACGCACAGCGTCAAAACAAGTCAACTCCGATTGTTAGAGAACGTCTTGAACGTCAACAGGAGCATCAGCCAGTGGCCTAACGTCCAAATGCGGCTGAAAAACCACACGAGACCGCATCGAGTGTGGTTCTAAACAACCTGACTGACGTGACTAAGCTACGCCAACGTCAACAGTAAGCACAAAGGAACGTTAGGTTGGCTGAAAGCCAGGATATCGATGAGATAAACGGCTAGACTCAACGGACTAATCGGCAGAATAGTCTTCCATAAGGGAGGCAAGCATATACTGCATGTTTTGCCATACAACCCCTTAAGGATCAACGGAAATGGTTGTGGTAATAGACGAGGGTAACGTCTGTGACCGCAACACTTTGCCTACAAAAAAAGACTCTCGGAGTCTGTGTTACGCTTTTGTTAGGCGGCGAGCAGTTATCCGATGACTGCATAGGGTCAGAGCTGTCCTAATGGCTGTAACCAGGACGCTGGACCTGTCCTGAAAGGACTGACTTTCGCTTAAGGGCTTCGAAACCTTGTGACAGGTTTCTTATGCGAAAAGCCTACGGATGGCGAGCAGAAACAACGTCTCTCTCGTCTTATGGTAGGGGAGATCTTGGTAAGATACACCCGATACCATAGAGGGAAAACGTCTGTTCGTTGGTCAAGGCCTCTCGAACCCATAAGTCGTTTGACATTACTTCTCCCCTGGGCTTGGGAGCATGTAAGAGGTCCCGGACTAGGTGAACGACAGGCACGAACAGACGAACCCTCGGACGCAACACTGTAACACTTTGCGCCTCGGACGCAACACTGTAACACTTTGCGCATATCACTTTATCACTTCGATTTTCTGTTTTGCACTTTTTTCTACCTGAAACACGCAATTCTACCCTTCATTAAAAGGTAGTAATTGCGAAATTAGTCGTATAATGCAAGCTCATAATACCAGCAAAAAACAGAAAACATATTTTAAGATAAAAAGAAAAATCAGTGGCTGGGAAAGAGACTAAACACTAGTTCATATAACTACGTTTTCAATCTCTCACCGCACATAGCCTGGGGACGAGAATAAAAACCTAAAAACGTTTTATCCTTCCTCCCCGTACAGCGACTAGGGACGTGAGTAACACGAGAACAACGTTACCCGCTTGAACGGAACGTTTTCTCTCCTCTCTCTCCCTCCGTCTCTATCTCTCTCTCTCTTTCTCTCTTGATTTCGCACCTAAGAGAAGAGCCCAATTATATTTCGTCAAAAAAAAAAACATGTTATTTGACTGAAGGAAAAAACTGAAAGGTTTTTCAATAAAAAGTTCCTTTAAATTAGAATTTAAAACATTTAAGCTAAGAAAGAATGAACAAAACGTCAGAATCGATTTACTCTTACTGCAAAGTGAAACCGTGATACACTCTCTCTCTATCGTAACGATAGAGCGCATGTTGAACGTCCTGAACGTCAACAACTGCGTAGCATAAAAAACTAAACGTTAGTTCACCTTTGAAAACAGTACGAAGACTATCAAAGAAATTCTTTCATAAAATATTACATTTAAAAAGTTTTAAATCCTTAGCTCTTTAACCCTGGATAGGTACGGTGGGTCGTTTGCGACCCCGAGCGTCAAAAAAAAAACAGGTTTTTCTCACGTGACTCACCCCTGTGACTGAATTTGTGGGTGATCGACCTGCAGGAGGTGTCTCCCCTACACGCTCTAGTAGTGTCCAGATGTGCATTGCTGTAGCTGTACTCCTTCCCCGATTTCTGAGACGTGTCGGGGTCGTTCGCGTCCGAGTTTACCCTTCTGAGGTAGTTTGCATAATTATCAAAGTTATTACGTATTATGAAATTGTCGTAGAATGGTGCAACTTGTATAGGTTATCAGTTGTGGAAAGTCTTGGTGGATTGTTTGGCTACCATGTGCATGTTTTTTTTTTTAGTTAAAATGTCGTTCATCACCACGAGGACCATTTTACCGCGAGTGCCCCTTTTTCATTTTTTTTCAGTTTTTTACCAAGTCATTTTTCCGTAAGATATTGCCAAATAGTGTCGTAAAACTTTTGCTTGTTTAGTGTTGGAAAGTGTGTCTAGATGATCTGGCTACCCATGCATGACTTTGTTTTTGTCAGATACGACGTAGTTATTGGTATATTGGGTATTTAACTGCGGTTGCCAATTTCTGTTTTTTTTTCAATATTTGTAAAAATTACTACGTAGTAAGGAATTGCCGTATATTATTCATTTTTTTTTCATGTTTATGTGTTAGAAAGTGTGCCTTGATGGTTGGGCTAACACGTGCATGTCTTTTTTTTTATCTGAGATGTCGTATATTAGAATGTCGGGCATTTTACCGCGAGTGTCCCTTTTTAATTTTTTTGCCAAGTCATTTTTCCGTAAGATATTGCGAAATAGTGTCGTAAAACTTTTGCTTTTTTAATGTTGGAAAGTGTGTCTAGATGATCTGGCTACCCATGCGTGATCTTGTTTTTGTCAGATACGACGTAGTTATTGGTATATTGGGTATTTAACTGCGGTTGCCAATTTCTGTTATTTTTCAATATTTGTAAAAATTTACTACGTAGTAAGGAATTGCCGTATATTATTGATTTTTTTTCATGTTTATGTGTTAGAAAGTGTGCCTTGATGGTTGGGCTAACACGTGCATGTCTTTTTTTTTATCTGAGATGCCGTATATTAGAATGTTGGGCATTTTTCCGCGAGTGCCCCTTTTTATTTGTTTTGCATTTTTTTGCTTAGTCATGTTACCGTAAGGAATTGGCAAGTAGTGTCGCAAAACTTATATTTTTATAGTGTTGGAAAGTGTTTCTAGATGATCTGGCTACCCATGCCTATTTTTTTTTTAGCCAGATATGGCGTATATATAAGTATGTGTTCGATTTTCCTGTGATTGCCATTTTTTCGTTTTTTCCCATTTCTTTCAAAATTACTACGTACTAAGGAACTATCACAGAGTAATATTTCATTTATATGTTTATTTGTCGGAAAATATGCCTTGATGGTTTGCCTAGCACGTGGCTGAAATTTTTTTTTTTTTCTGAAATGCCGTATATTAGAATGGCCATTTTTCCACGAGTGCCCCTTTTTATTTGTTTTGCATTTTTTTGCTTAGTCATGTTACCGTAAGGAATTGGCAAGTAGTGTCGCAAAACTTATATTTTTATAGTGTTGGAAAGTGTTTCTAGATGATCTGGCTACCCATGCCTATCTTTTTTTTAGCCAGATATGGCGTATATATAGGTATGTGTTCGATTTTCCGGTGATTGCCATTTTTCCGTTTTTTCCCAATTCTTTCAAAATTACTACGTACTAAGGAACTATCACAGAGTAATGATTCCTCTAGATGTTTATTTGTCGGAAAATTTTGTTTACTTTTTTTTTGATTGAATATCATAAAATTTTTTTAGCTAAAATATTGTTTTACATTTTTTTTTTCGATTTTATTTCCCTTCAAAAAAAATTTTTTGGGTCAGAATTTTAATTTTATAGTCGTAAAATAATCGACAATTATCCAGCAACCCACCATACAATTTTTATGCATATCCAATAATAATTGGATTAGTAAATAACACCTTGAAATTGACATACCCTTCCTACATTTCAAGTGGCAGATTAGGGAGTCTGAGTCAGTGTGGTTGGCGGCCATTTTGTGGACATATCCGAAGCGTAAGCTGCCCTATCTATATATATTCTTGTTCCCTATAGAATTTGTGATATTTTGGTATATTTTTACCTGCATAAATATCATATTATATATTAAATATATGTATTTTTTTACGAAATTTCCAAGTACTCAAAAAATTACCTTTAGATATGGCCCCTGATATAAATGTAATTTACAAAATAATGAAGATTTTTTTACATATTTCTATTTTAGGATAACATATGTTTATTCCCTAAAAAAATTAGCCACTTCCTATTTCATTTGGGTACCCAAAAAAATTCATGAAATTTGGACAATTTTTTTTGGCCAAAAAAAGTTTCCCTTTTTTTCTCATTTCAGATCTTCACCTCCATGGGTCTGACTTCATCCAAAATACATCAAGATGTGTCCTATACATTCAAGAATCAATTCCTAAAAGGATTTGTGTATATATGTATAAACTTTTTTTTTATGAATTTTTATGTCAGGTCTTTTTATTTTTCTACTTAATTTTTTAAAATATTTTTAATAAATAGTTTTTCTGCAGATGAGTAGTATTTATCTTTACAGTTGTTTTAAGCATTCATTGAAGTTTTTTTTGGCAAAAGAAAAAAGGAGGTTACTGCAAAAACTGATTTTTCAAGAATTTTTTTTGGCGTCGGGGTCGTTCGCGTCCGAGTATACCCTTAAAGGGGTGTCCGAGGACCGTACCTATCCAGGGTTAAAAGCTAAAGACGATATAAAGGGCTCAACGTTGATTAACTTCGGTTTCCAAGTTAGGACCGCCTACTCTCAGGAAAGGTCTATATAAACAAAGCATTAAAATTTATTTTTATATGTTTATAAAAAATGGAAAGTTAATCGAAGAGGCCTAATAAAGGCGGAGAGATATAAAATATATAGAGGAAAATCTATAACATGATAAGATAATTACTAAAAGCCTAAACACACTTCCGTCTAAGGGAAGGGTCGGCCATTTAAAAGTGAAAGAAAGTCCATACTCTCTTTGTCACCATAATTAAATCTATCCAAAACGAGTTCAAGTTTTAAGATGAAGATAAAACACCTGCATAGCGAAAGCTCAAAACTAGAATAGTGTACTTCACCAAATAGTTGTGAAAACAAATCCAGTTAGCAACAGCGAATTAGTAGGTCTTGCCGGTAGCCCGACAGAGAGAAAATTGAGTTCTTTGTTTACAATGAGTACTGGGTATCTGAACGACAGATAGCGCTGTTGAGTACACCCCCTACCTGTGTAGCGATTGCTGGCGAATTTTTTCCGTAGAGTTTTTCTGTCGAGCAACAGAGTTGCAGCTATTATAATCACCGGCTAAGTTAAATATTGAAAAATTAGGAATACCAAACTAATAGGCATTCTGAAGACAATCCAGTATAAAAAAAGTATACACTGATTTCATGTCAGGAAAATTAATCACTAAGTTGCAATAGGATCTGAACTACAGATTAACAAAATAAGCTGCACAGAGGTCAACAGTTCGAAAAGTCCAGTTAAATCAAAAGTTTTAACACAAATCTTCAGTTGAAAAAAATATATAATTATGATGGCCTTTTTATTATTTCCTTATCAAAAATAATTCAATACAGTACTTATCTTCTTCCTGTCTTTTACTAAAGTAGATGGTGTATCAGTAATTCAAATATCCTACAACTTACACCAGTAACTTTTAAAAGTTTATTAGAAATGCATGCATGCACTATTTTTTTTATTTACTTCCAAAAGTACTCTACTGCAAACAGTTTTTCAGTATTTCTTTTTTTTTATGTTTAACTGATATTTCAACCATGTTCTTACAATATTTTTTCATTCCACTTTTCAGGTACATGTATTTGTTGAACAACATGCAAGCCAGCTTTTAGAGCATAAGCTGGATGTACAACAACTGCTAGAAAATGTGCACAATAATCTTTCTTGGATGAACAACTATTATAATGTCATTGTGAAATGGCTAAATGATAATGGCTTCTCCAGAAGTAACACTAATTAAGATAAGAAATTAAATGCGGTGAAATGAGTAACACTCGGATTCGTTTTTGTCAGCAAAAAATGACACACATCATATTGCAACAACCCTATGGTAATCATCCCAACAACTCTGTATGCAATTCAAATTTCCCACAACTTTGGATTGTAGCACTTTTCTTATTGCCCATGATGATGAGCAAATCAATCATATGATGCTATAGCATCAATACACCGGCTTGCCCTGGAAGCGTTAGGGTACTGTATTGTCTCAAGTCAATGAGATTTATGAAATATTGTACAAAACTATCCTGTATATAAGATTTACAATAGTACAATTATAATTTGCAAAGACTGACTTATTTAATTAAACATTTTGTTAATAATTTCATATTTATACCTTTCACTTCCATCTCTAGTCCTTATTCCACTTTTATTTATCCTACTCAGGGTAGATAGATAGTCTTTCAAGCTTTTACAGAAATTACATTGTACAGTATACAAAACACCATATTCTTAAATATCAAGTTCAGAAGGTATATTATTGTTAGAAGTAACTAATTATGTAGTTTGGTGTGACATGGACACTGGTTACAACAACAACACAATCAAACTTACAAGGTTATCCAATCTCAATGAAAATATTGCAAAAGCTCAAAAAATCTTAGCATAAAATTAAAAAATGTTACTAGTACACAATAAGCAAGAAAACTTGCCTAAAGAATTCAATTTTCTGGGAAGCTATAATTTCAAGAATTATCAATTATAGAAATCTTTTAAGAATAAAATACTAAGGAAATTTCGTACATTTTGGAATCTCCTGATGGAGTAACATTTGATATTAATAGAACATGAATATTATGGCTAAACAGTACGGTGTTGTAAGAAAAAATTCTGGTAAGAGAATTAGTTAGATCTGAATAGAAATGTAGACAATATTGAGATTCACATATACAGTACCTTGGCTGGTAATAAAGACTTGAGAAGCTCTTGATCATAAGTTTTGGGGCATCTATGAAAAACATATCAAAATAGCTCTAGTTTTTACTATTTGAATAAATCAACTTGACATACTTTCTATCAATTTCTCGTTTCCATTTCAATTTAATGCTTACTTCACCTCTTGACCACAGTCTCAAGTAACATGTCCCTTGAATTTGAACATATCTCTCCTCAATAATCGACACATATTTTTTTAAATCTAGCACCTCAATAATCGACACATTATTTTTTAAATCTAGCATGTGTTAAGTTGCATTTCCCCACCTGAGCCACATTTCTTTTACCTACACATCTGGCAAAGCTCTCGGCCTCCTTTAACATTTTCCTTCCATAATTCCACAATGTTACAGGAACTACTTTTTATCTATGCATTTGAAAAGGGTCAATGAATGAAAATATCAGTCTTTGTCAACACTTCTATTTCTCTCCTTTACCGTATCTATCTTCAACTTGCACTTTACAGTATTTCCCGTATTTATTCGTTTTTTCTTAAGTAAAGAATAATGACAATCAATCCAGTGTTTGGCACCCGAACCATTGCTACAACTCAAATGAAAATTCTACAATCTATGTACTGCAGTATGGTATTCCTTAAATCTTACATTGAAATACAGTATAATTATCTTTATTTTGCCATTTATGCTCGATGCAGTATTTTTGCAATGGTTATACTCTTTCAATATCCCTATAAGACACTAAAATTCCCCTACACTAACTGGGAGATAGTGTGATAATTCTAATGAACGATTAAGCCGTTCATCCTTTCACTTGATCATTATTTTAGAAATTTTGTACTGAATGTTATATTTCTGATGATTTTCTAATACTAACAAAAGATAATGAATAACAGAAAAATTTTATTTCTATTTTATTTACATAATTCAAAATATAATGCCCTTCAATAGACAACAGAACATATACTGTACAAGTACAAAAGAAAATAAACTATTATTTACAATTACAGTATTCAGGGAAAATATTTTAAACTGAATTCAATCTATTACGTTATATATTTCAATTACTGTATGTTTATAATGAACATTTGTATATTTTCCAGCCTTAGTGGTATACAGTAAATTGCACTTCAAATTATTGTATAAGTCGTCACACTATAACACCAAGAAAATTTATTGTCATTCTCATAATATCAAATAAAATTCTCAAAATGAATAAGCTTTCCTCACATAATTGGCAGCACAAAATAAACGTGCAGTTCAGAAATTAAATACATCTATGTGACTACCAAATATGTACTGTAGAGTACTGTATTATACTGTACCTGTAAACAAGCATAACCACATAAAAATGTAGTGTAACTACTGTGATATCAAATATGAGTGGTAGAAAGACTTGGCACAATTTAGCTCTCCATGACACTAGATTGGGTTAACTTTGAGTAACATTTTTTGGAATGCTGTGTGAAAGGTTTACATTTTGCCCGAGAGGTAGCGATAAAAGCTATATAGTACTGAATCTCAAAGGCAAGACAGAAAAATAACCAAAGTGTGTTTGAGACTTCCAACAGAAACCTTTAGTTACCAAAAAAAATACTTCTTCAATCAAGATGTCTCTCCTTTGGAACTCAGTGCAGTATTTGAAAGCTGCATTTATTAAAATAAAAAGAAGTTTCTTAAAGGTACAATTCAGACTTTAATTTGATTACATTGTAAGAATTAACATTAAACATTTTTGTTCTTTCATTTCAATATGCATGTACAGTACCATATCACAGTACACCCAGAATCTTCACAGTACTGATATACTGTATACGGGAATTGCCAATACAGTATCTAAAGTATACACGTATTTATCAGGTATAAGTGGCTAACCAAATAACACCATCATCTGAAACGATGCAAAATAATATCTTCGCATACAATATCAAACAAGAGATGCTTTCAGTAATCAAAAAAATTAAAAGGCCTCACTACAGAAGACTGGGTTTTGATGCCACTGCACTGACATAACTAGTGAAATATTGAAAGGATTGAAGTTACAGCACTGTATATAAATAGGAAAACAAAGACAAACAAAATTTATATTTAGATCATATAAGAACTACTAATCCGTTATGAAAGTATATTGTGTTGAAGCAAATCTAAATAATAAGACAACGTACATTACTGTATACAGGTGACCCAGGGTGTGTCAACTCATAGCCTCTCAAATACAGACCACTCCCAACAAGTGGTTATTTAACACACTAGGTAACCCACTGTACTGCATGACACTGTATTGTAGTTCATACTAATTTTCAGAAGCAATTGTACATTATTTACATAGCTTCAGTACAAGGTGAGACAACTCATAACACGAAAGTCATCGCCACACCACCTTATGTGTAACAACAAAACAATTGTTCACACCTAACAATCCTCACTGACACTGATTTAAAAAATTCACTAATTGGTGGTGGTTGTAATGTACCCAAAATTAAAAAAAAAAAAAAAAAAAAAAAAAGTATAAGAATGCTTTAATGAAGTACTACAAGTATTTGTTTATACATTTATTTTTTAGAATACAATAATGTCGGTCAGCTGACGAAATAGAATGCAGTGTTTTAAGTCTTACCCTACGGTACTCTGTATACAGTAGTTATCATCATCAGATGTTCATAGTGCATTGCAAGACAAAGGCCTCAGACAGGTCCTTCCCCACACATGTTTATGGTTTTTCTGTACCAGTCTATAACCACAAATTATCTTAGCTCGTCAATCCATCGTCTTCTCTTCATTTCCTTGCTTCTTTTGCAATCTATAGGGACCCATTCCGTTATTCTTCTTAACCATTTATCATCTGTCATTCTCATTACAGTATATGTCAAGCCCATGTCCATTTCTTTCTTTTATATGTTAGAAAACACTCTACTTAAGTTTGCTCTCACATCCTTGTTGCTCTTTCTCTATCTCTTAGTGTTATTCCCATCATTATTTTTTCCATAGCTCTTTGAGTTTTAAACAGCTTACGTTCTAAGGCTTTAGTAAGGCTCTAAGTTTCTGATGCATAAGTTATTACTGGTAGGACCATCTGATTGAATACTGTACTTATAAAAGAAAGTGACACTACTTTTCATAATTTCATTTTATTTACAAAAAGTTCTCCTTCCCATGCTTACCTTCTTATAATCTTGGTCTCATGCTCTGGGGAAACATTTACTGTCTGTCCTAGTTACATATATTCATTAACAATCTCTAGAGGTTCATCCATAACCCTTATTTGTTGTCTCTTTGCATTTTTGGAGTTTGGAATTCGAGAGGTTGATTAACTTGGCAGTAGTAGTACATATAATATTATATGTTTGGTTCCCAAACAAGCCATAGTATAATGAATTTTTAGTGCTCAGACCAGGGAGCCATCCTCATATTATATATATATATATATATATATATATAAATATATATATATATATATATATATATATATATATATATATATATATATATATATATATACAGTGTATATATATATATATATATATATATATATATATATATATATATATATATATATATATATAGTATATATACTGTATATATATATATATATATATATATATATATATATATATAGTATATATACTGTATATATATATATATATATATATATATATATATATATATATATATATATATATATATATATATATATATATATATATATATATATATATATATATATACTGTATATATAATTTAATTGCATGTCACCAATAATCTTTTTATTTTTTGTTTAAATTAATTCACCATAAACCCATTGATAACATTGCCCTTCCTCATGGGCAATGTTTGTACAAATTGGCAATGACCAAAATCCAAAAACCAATAGGGTTGTGGTATCCTATTGGAAACGTACCCGACTGGCGATATGCTGGATAGGAGTTCAAATCCTTTTCAAACTCAGTTTCTCTTAATATCTGCAACCTTGCCTTTTTTGTGAAATAAAGATGGGGGATTTTGGGGAGCCTATAGGTCTACCTGCTGAGTCATCAGCAGCCATTACCTGGCATTCCTTGGTCCTAGCTGGGTGGAGAGGGGGTTGGGTGCTGATCATATGTATACTGTATATGGTTAGTCTCTAGAGCATTGTCACTGTTATCATTATTATTGTTATTACTTGCTAAGCTACAACCCTAGTTGGAAAAGCAGGATGCTATAAGGCCAGGGGTTCAAACTGAGAAAATAGCCTAGTGAGGAAAGGAAAAAAAGGAATATAAAATGATTTAAGAAGAGTAACAACATTAAAATAAATATCTCCTATATAAACTATAAAAACTTTAACAAAACAATTGGATGAGAAATAAAATAGAATAGTCTGCTCGAGTGTACCTTCAAGCAAAAGAACTCTAACCCAAGAGAGTGGAAGACCATGGTACAGAGGGTATGGCATTACCCAAGAATAGAGAACAATGATTTGATTTTTGAGTGCCCTTCTCCTAGAAGAGCTGCTTACCAAAGCTAGAGTCTCTTCTACCCTTACTAAGAGGAAAGTAGCCACTGAACAATTACAGTGCAGTAGTTAATCCCTTCAGCGAAGAAGAATCGTTTGGTAATCTGTTTTGTCAGGTGTATGAGGACAGTGGAGAATATGTAAATAGGCCAGACTACTCAGTGTAGGCAAAGGGAAAATGAACCATAACCAGAGAGAAGGATCCATTGTAGTATTGTTTGGCTAGTCAAAAGACCCCATAAATCTCTGACGGTAGTATCTCAATGGGTGGCTGGTGCCCTGCCCAACCTACTACCTGTTCCTTTTCTCTCCCATTCATACGTGACCTTAAAACTGCTATTAGGGATGTGGTAGCCGAGGTGGTAACGTCCCTCCCTGGTGAACACCAGACTGGGGTTCGAGTCCTGCTCGGACTCGTTAGTTTCTTTGGTTGATGCAACCTCACCATCCTTGTGCGCTAAGGATGGGGGGTTTCAGGGCGCCTATAGGTCTACCTGCCGAGTCATCAGCTGCCATTGCCTGGCCCTCCTCGGTCCTAGCTTGGGTGAAGAGGGGGCTTGGGCGCTGATCATATGTAAAGTATTTATGGTCAGTCTCTAGGGCGTTGTCCTGCTCGATAGGACCTTTAAACCTGGTACTCATATGACACATCAAATGCCAGTCATTCTTCCCAAAAATTCCATGGAGTCTGCATGTTGTTGTTTTGCCTTCTAAGAATTAAGAATTAGTGATTTTTAAGTTAAGCATAATTTAGTTTTCCCATATTTCCTTGGTGTTTTGTGTTTGGAGACTGCATCTCACTTCCCCTTTTCAGTGTCCTCTAAGGGGACTAACACACACAAACACACACACACTCTCTCTCTCTCTCTCTCTCCTCTCTCTCTCTCTCTCTCTCTCTCTCTCTCTCTCTCTCTCTCTCTCTCTCTCTCTCTCTCTCTTTGAAGTTCATCAAACAGAGCATAAAAGATGAAAAGAAAGAACAAAAACTAAAAGGTTACATGAAGAGACAATTCAAATACAGAAAAAAAGACATTGTACTACAGCTGTACACATCACTGGTAAGACCCCATCTAGAAAACGGAGTCCAATTCTGGGCTTCAAGTATTCAGAAGGATATAGATAGACAGGAAGCAGTACAAGGTAGGGCCACCAAACTAGTTCAGCCATTACGGCAATTCAAATTTATTTGATCTACAAACTTGACGACTAAGGGGGCAGTTAATAGAGGCATTCAAAACTCCTAAAGGAATAACTAATGTAAATTACAACGATCTACTCACGCTTAGCACAAATTAGTCCAGAGGTAATGAATGGATACAAACTGGAGCTGAAAAGATACAACACCACTAAATGTGGCCATTTCTTTACATATAAAATAGCAAATACTTGGAATAGACTTCCAGCAGATGTGGTAAACAGTAAAACGGTAAAGAAATTAAAGAATAAGTTAGACAAGTTCATGAGAACTCTCTAAATGCTTAAACTAAATTGTTGTACCAAAGAGCATGTGGAGTCTCTGTGGATTGACTTAAAAGTCTTTGAAACATCCAAAATCCTTGTAACACACATACACACACACAAGCACGCACGCATGCACACGCGCACACTCTCTCTCTCTCTCTCTCTCTCTCTCTCTCTCTCTCTCTCTCTCTCTCTCTCTCTCTCTCTCTCTCTCTCTCTCTCTCTCTCTCTCTCTCGGAGTTTATTCTTTGTTTATGGTGTAGACTATTTTGCTATCTATATGTGCATCATACAGGGTACTTTGCTCTTCGTGTATGCATCCTGCTCACCATTGTGAAAGAGCTGTGTTGAAAAATACTGACATAAAATCCTCAACACTTTTTTTCCTATAAAATGACAAACCATTCCAGTACAGTATACCGTGTGTACTGTACTATATAATTGGCATTAAGCTTTGAAAATAAATATAAAAGTTTAAGTGAGACAAATCTTCAACATAAAATCTATTAACTATGATATGTGCCTGAGAAACCTGTAGTTGGTCCAGAACTGTTCCTACTCTTGAAACTTTACAGCTTTACTGGAACAGAGACAGAAAGCCTAATATTATCTTACAGAAAACATCAAGACAATAAAAAAAATCTGTAAAAATTTTGAAAACCTACACCTTTATCAACAGGCTCTGATAACCCTTGCCATACAGTCTAATAGTTTTGGTTATGCTGCATAGACTTCAGAAAAAGAAAAAGGTAACCATTTCCCAATTACTTTCACCATATCACTCTTGTCTTATGAAACCAAAATATTATATGTCTGTATTACCTAACTCCAACAACTCTTCCACAAAAATTAAGGTCCATCAAAGTTTGAAGTTGTGTAATATGAGGGTTTCATGTTAAACAAAACACTGAAATAATTTGTTAAAAAACTTAGTGTTGTTTCAACAAGAATATAAAACCCACTTAATTCTATCTAAACCTGAATGGTGTGATGAAAAAGGGTAAGACTTGAAATCAACAAAAAATTACAATGTAACCAGGAAATGCTAACCTCTACAAAAAATAGACCAATTGGTAATCTCCAGTGTAAGAGCAGTAACACTTGATATATTGCATAGCAGCTATTACCAGAATTGAGATGTAAGGATGGTAAGATGGTAACAGTGTAAAAACTACAAGTTTAATTCCATGGATCCCAGTCACATTTGTCAACTCAAAGGAAACTAACAACTTTTTTTATAAAGTGAATATCTCACATGATGCTACAAAAAAAAAAAAAAAAAAAAAAAAAAACCATGCTCAGGAAGACATTTACTTATTTACAAGCTTTTCTAAAAGAAATTAGCATGAACTGGCAATATACAGTAACATACAAAATTGTTAGAATGATAACCAGTAAGCCTTTAGACTAGTAAATAACATGAGGAGGCTTGGGGGCTATTTTGAGCAATGAAACACTAAGAAGACAATTAAGGAGAAATCACTTGCTTAGCTTCCTCAAATGATTTTTTGAAAATGTAATGTAGAAGATTGCCTATAAAGAAATCAAAAGCAGTTGAAGCAATTGAATAAAGAATAATTTCTTAAAAGGTCAAAATTTTGCAGTTACAGAAAGAAGGGATATGAAATCTCCCTTAAACATGCATACATACATACATACATACATACATACATACATACATACATATATATATATATATATATATATATATATATATATATATATATATATATATATATATATATATATATATATATATATAAATGTAAATGTACATACATACATACTGTATATTTCTTTCCGGTTATGCTCAGCGGCATGGCCATATATGAGTAACTACTAGGTCTCTCCTCGTCCCTCAGGTAGGACGGAGAAGGAGTGGTCATACCCTGGTAAGAAGGGTTGTAATTACGAAAGGGGAAGGGGGTAGGAGGAGTTGGATCTGTGTTTGCATATATATCTAAATATTTAGCCCTCTAAACATTTGGTCATAATTTTTGACTGGTCGTCTACACTAGTATTCCTATAAAAGGTTGATAGCACACAGCAGTGAATAAGACCTCTGTTTTGTGGTATGGTTTGGAAAGACAGCTTTGGCTCCATTAAAGTCAAATAAAAATCAAAACTAAGTATACTAGTGATTACTTTATAAACTGCAGCAGATACAACTATTATTTTGAACGAAAATGCATTACGACAAGGTCTAATACCCACACATAATTATTTAAAATATCCAAATATCAATTTTTTATAGTCATTAATGGAAACTATTCTTAAGGAATGAACCATTAACTATCCTATTAAGATACCACAGAACAGAAGGAACATATGGGACCAGGGAAGATATAAAAAAAATATGCTATATCAATAAGTTAAAACACTGCATATAATGTATATAAACCACAAATGCTGATAAATACAGATATACTGTAATCAGAAAAATAACAAGTGACTGTGTTCCGCCAACCAGGGTGACTCAAAACTTATAACAGCGGAGAGCCAAGGTAACTAAATGTGACACCTGGAATGACCTATGAATTAGGTAAAATGTTATTTTCATTAGTAAAATAAATTTTTGAATATACTTACCCGATAATCATGTAGCTGTCAACTCCGTTGCCCGACAGAATTCTACGGGAGGGATACGCCAGCTATCACTATACTAGAAGGGGGTGTACTCACCAGCGCCACCTGTGGCCAGGTACTGCAGTACTTCTTGTTGACACCACCTCAATTTTTCCTCGGTCCACTGGTTCTCTATGGGGAGGAAGGGTGGGTCAATTAAATCATGATTATCGGGTAAGTATATTCAAAAATTTATTTTACTAATGAAAATAACATTTTTCAATATTAAACTTACCCGATAATCATGTAGCTGATTCACACCCAGGGCGGTGGGTGAAAACCAGTGTACATGACTAAAGGATAGCTAAGTATCCCGTATTTCATATAATCAGTTATTTCAGAATAACAATGAAATAATAAGTACCTGGTAAGGAAGTCGACTTGAACCGTTACTCTGCCTTTATTAAGTTCGTCTTCCTTACTGAGCGCAGCGTTCCTCTTAGGAGGCTGAATCAACTCTAAGGTGCTAAAGTATACAGGGCTGCAACCCATACTAAAGGACCTCTACACAACCTCTAACCCAGGCGCTTCTCAAGAATGAATTGACCACCCGCCAAATCAAAAAAGGATGCGGAAGGCTTCTTAGCCTACCGTAACAACCCAAAAAACAACAATAAAAGCATTCAAGAGAAAGGTTAAAAAAGGTTATGGGATTAAGGGAATGTAGTGGCTGAGCCCTCACCTACTACTGCACTCGCTGCTATGAATGGTCCCAGGGTGTAGCAGTTCTCGTAAAGAGACTGGACATCTTTAAGATAAAATGATGCAAACACTGACTTGCTCCTCCAATAAGTTGCATCCATAATGCTCTGCAGAGAACGGTTCTTATTAAAGGCCATCGAAGTGGCTACGGCTCTCACTTCGTGGGTCCTTACCTTCAGCAAAGCAAGGTCTTCATCCTTCATGTGAGAATGGGCTTCTCTAATCAGAAGCCTTATATAATACGAAACTCCGTTTTTGGACATGGGCATCGAAGGTTTCTTGATTGCACACCATAAGGCTTCTGACTGTCCTCGTATAGGTTTTGACCTATTAAGATAATATTTCAGAGCTCTGACAGGGCAAAGAACTCTTTCTAGCTCGTTACCTACCATGTTGGAAAGGCTAGGAATTTCAAACGATCTAGGCCAAGGACGTGAAGGAAGTTCATTCTTAGCTAAAAATCCGAGCTGTAAAGAACATGTTGCAGATTCGGATGTGAACCCAATGTTCTTGCTGAAGGCATGAACCTCACTGACTCTTTTAGCTGTTGCAAGGCAGACGAGGAAAAGAGTCTTGAGGGTAAGGTCCTTGAAGGAAGCTGACTGGAGAGGTTCGAACCTAGGAGACATAAGGAACCTTAAGACTACGTCTAGATTCCAGCCTGGAGTGGGTAAACGACGTTCTTTAGAAGTCTCAAAAGACTTAAGGATGTCTTGAAGGTCCTTGTTGGAAGAAAGGTCCAAACCTCTGTGGCGGAGAACTGAAGCCAACATACTTCTGTACCCTTTAATCGTAGGAGCCGAAAGGGATCTCTCATTCCTTAGATGTAATAGGAAGTCAGCTATTTGGGTTACAGAGGTATTGGTAGAGGAAACTGCATTGGCTCTACACCAGCTTCGGAAGACTTCCCACTTGGATTGGTAGACTCTACGAGTGGATACCCTCCTTGCTCTGGCAATCGCACTGGCTGCCTCCTTCGAAAAGCCTCTAGCTCTAGCGAATCTTTCGATAGTCTGAAGGCAGTCAGACGAAGAGCGTGGAGGTTTGGGTGTACCTTGTCTACGTGAGGTTGACGTAGAAGGTCCACTCTTAGAGGGAGAGTCCTGGGGACGTCGACCAGCCATTGTAGTACCTCTGTGAACCATTCTCTTGCAGGCCAAAGGGGAGCAACCAGCGTCAGCCGTGTCCCTTTGTGCGAGACGAACTTCTGAATGACTCTGTTGATGATCTTGAACGGTGGGAATGCGTAAAGGTCGAGATGGGACCAATTCAGCAGAAAAGCATCCACATGAACTGCTGCTGGGTCTGGAACTGGGGAACAGAACAAAGGAAGTCTCTTGGTCATGGAGGTGGCAAACAGATCTATCGTTGGCTGACCCCACAAGGTCCAAAGTCTGTTGCACACGCTCTTGTGAAGGGTCCATTCCGTGGGGATGACTTGATCTTTTCTGCTTAGGCGATCTGCTGAGACGTTCATGTTGCCCTGAATGAACCTCGTTACTAGAGTGAGGTTTAGACTTCTTGACCAAATGAGGAGGTCCCTTGCTATCTCGTACAGGTTCCTCGAATGGGTCCCTCCCTGCTTGGAGATGTAAGCCAAGGCTGTGGTGTTGTCGGAGTTCACCTCCACCACCTTGCCTAGCAGGAGGGACTTGAAGTTCATAAGGGCCAAATGAACTGCCAGTAGCTCCTTGCAGTTGATGTGGAGCGTTTCCTGTTCCCTGTTCCACGTTCCCGAGCATTCCTGTCCGTTCAAGGTCGCGCCCCAGCCCGAGTCTGATGCATCCGAGAAGAGATGAAGATTGGGGGTCTGAATCGCTAACGATAGGCCCTCCTTGAGAAGGAGGTTGGTCTTCCACCACAAGAGAGTGGTCTTCATCTCTTTGGTGACAGGGATAGAGACTGCTTCGAGCGTCAAATCCTTGTCCCAATGAGCTGCTAGATGGAATTGGAGAGGGCGGAGGTGTAGTCTCCCTAACTCGACGAACAGGGCTAACGATGACAGGGTCCCTGTGAGACTCATCCCCTGTCTCACCGAGCAACTGTTCCTCTTCAGCATGCTCAGGATGCAATCTAGGGCTTGGCTTATCCTTGGGGCCGATGGAAAAGCCTGAAAATCCTGACTCCGAATCTCCATTCCCAGGTAAACTATGGATTGGGAGGGAATGAGCTGGGACTTTTCTAAGTTGACTAACAGACCCAGTTCCTTGATCAAGTCCAAAGTCCAGTTGAGACTCTCCAGACAGCGACGACTCGTGGAGGCTCTCAACAGCCAGTCGTCTAAATAAAGGGAGGCTCTGATGTCCGATAAGTGGAGGAATTTTGCAATATTCCTCATCAGATGCGTAAACACCATAGGAGCTGTGCTTAGGCCAAAACACAGGGCTTGGAATTGGTACACAACCTTTCCAAAAACGAATCTCAGGAAAGGTTGGGAGTCTGGATGAATAGGAACGTGAAAGTAAGCGTCTTTCAGATCCAACGAGACCATCCAGTCCTCCTGCCTGACCGCTGCTAGGACCGACTTCGTCGTCTCCATAGTGAACGTCTGCTTGGTGACATAAGCATTGAGCGCGCTGACGTCCAGCACCGGTCTCCAACCTCCTGTCTTCTTGGCCACCAGAAAGAGACGGTTGTAGAAGCCCGGGGATTGATGGTCCCGGACTATAACCACTGCCTTCTTCTGTAACAGGAGCGACACCTCCTGGTGCAACGCTAGCCTCTTGTCCTTTTCCTTGTAGTTGGGAGAGAGGTTGATGGGAGAAGTGGTCAGAGGGGGTTTGCGGCAGAATGGTATCCTGTAACCCTCCCTTAGCCACCTGACAGACTGGGCGTCTGCACCTCTCCTTTCCCAAGCTTGCCAGAAGGTCTTGAGTCTGGCTCCTACTGCTGTCTGGAGAGGAGGAGAGTCAGTGTTTGCCTTTTGAAGTCTTGGGACCTTTCCTAGACCTGCTCCTGGAAGAGTCTGGACGGGAGCTTCCTCGGCTGGGGGCTCTGCCACGAAAGGGCGGAATAAACCTTGTAGCAGGAGTATCAGCCACTGGGGTGCGGTAAGTCCTGGGAACTGAGGGAGCAACCTTAGTCTTACGAGCTGAAGAGGCCACAAGATCATGAGTGTCCTTCTGAATCAGGGCCGCAGACAAATCCTTGATAAGCTCTTCGGGAAACAAGAACTTAGAAAGCGGAGCAAAAAGGAGTTGAGACCTTTGACAAGGTGTGATGCTGGAAGAAAGAAAGGTGCAAAGTTGCTCCCTTTTCTTAAGAACTCCTGACACAAACATTGAAGCAAGCTCGCCAAACCCATCGCGAATTGCTTTATCCATGCAGGACATTAAAAGCATGGCCGAGTCCTTGTCCGCAGGGGAGGTCTTCTTGCTCAGGGCCCCCAGGCACCAGTCTAGAAAATTGAACATCTCAAAGGCACGAAATACACCCTTTAGGAAGTGGTCTAAATCGGAGAAGGTCCAGCAAACCTTAGAGCGCCTCATTGCTGATCTACGAGGAGAGTCGACCAAACTTGAGAAGTCAGCCTGGGCAGAGGCAGGGACTCCCAAGCCTGGTTCCTCTCCTGTGGCATACCATACGCCCGCCTTAGAAGTGAGCTTAGTAGGTGGGAACATAAAGGAAGTCTTCCCTAGTTGCTGTTTAGACTGCAACCACTCCCCTAATATTCTTAAAGCTCTCTTAGAGGACCTAGCAAAGACGAGCTTAGTATAAGTTGACTTAACAGGTTGCATGCCCAGCGAAAACTCAGATGGAGGAGAGCGGGGGGTAGCAGAAACAAAATGGTCCGGGTATACCTCTCTGAAAAGAGCCAGGACCTTACGAAAGTCAATGGGTAGAGGAGAAGACTTGGGTTCTTCCACGTCTGATGAGGGATCCAGGTGCGCAGCTTCCTCCTCAGAAACCTCATCACCAGAGTGTAGCGAAGTGAGAGGTAATGTAACAGTGGTATGCTGAACAGCAGAATCTGAACAAGCGGGTGCATAAACGCTTGTGGTTTCATCCTCAAGTCTCTGTTGCTGAGTTAAAACCTGAGGTTCAGGCTGCAAAGACTGGTCAAGAAGAGTAGAGGAAGGTAGGCGCATGGGTTGAGGTGGCTGACTCCTAGCATGAGTTTCTTGTCTCAAGAGTTGCGCTTGCTGTAAGGGTTGCGGATGCGCAGTAGCAGGTTCCTGAGGTGTGAGCTGCGAGAGTTGAGGTAGCGGCTGCGCAGAACGCAGTTCCTGTCTCGCGAGTTGAGGTTCCTGAGGTGCTAGCCTAAGGAGTTGAGGCTCTCGCCTTGAGGAGGGTTGAGGTCGCTGCAGCGAGTGCTGAGGTGGCTGCCTCATGGATGGAAGAGGTTGTCGTACCTCAAGAGATTGTTGCCTCGCTGGTGGAACCGCAAGCGGAAGCGGAGGAAGTAAGGCATAAGACTCCTGCTCCCATTGCTGAGGTTGCCTTAAGGAAGGCGGAGGTTGCTGCACACCGCTGGTAACTGGCAACTCAGTACGCGGTAAGGTATCCTGAGGAACCTCAACTTCGTACGCCTGGCAGACTGGACTGCGGTGAGGCGGAGCGATCGCAGGAGGAGGTGTAACCTTCTCAGCCTGACACTCACGCATTAAGACCGCAAGCTGTGACTGCATGGACTGCAGCAAAGTCATCTTGGGGTCGACAGACGCTAAGGTCTGCTGAGGCAAAGCCTTAACAGAAGATGAGGTCTGTTGCGGCATCACCTTACCTCTCTTAGGAGGTGTGCAGTCACCTGATGACTGCGGAGAGTCAGAGCTAATCCAATGACTGCAACCAGGTTGTAGAACTCTTGAGGTCTGGACTTTGCGTTTGAGAGGTCTTGAGACCTGAGTCCAGCGTTTTCTCCCTGACATTTCTTCTGCAGACGAGTAAAAGACGGGCTCAATCGTCTGCGGGTGGGAGTGACGGTCTCTGTAAGACACGCCCGCAACCACCGAGGATACTTCTGTGCGCCGATCAAGGCCTGCCGAACCCTTTTGCCCTTCGACATTGCTTCTCCCCTGGGCTTGGGAGCTTGCAAGAGGTCCCGGACTGGGAGGACGACTGGCACGCACAGAAGTACCCTCACGTACCACACTGACACTGACACTAGCACTTGGCACCGCACTGACACTAGCACTTGGCACAGCACTGGCACTATCACCTCCCACTGCACTTTTGACCTTAAGTTCTTTGACTTCTGCCATAAGAGACTTATGGTCACTAACCACCGATTTCACTTTGTCACCTAAAGCCTGAATGGCACGCAAAACATCGGACATATCAGGTTGAGCACAAATAGTAGGTTCGGGGGTAGCCACTACAGGGGGAGGAAAAGGTTGAGGATCATGAGGTGAGGAAAAAAGTGAAGAGCGAGAAGAACTCCTCCTAACTCTCTCTCTCTCTAACTTGGTTGAATATTTCAGGAATCGAACAAATTCAAGTTCCGAAAGTCCGGCGCATTCCTCACATCGATCTTCCAACTGACAGGGTCTTTCCCTACAGTCAGAACAAGCGGTGTGAGGATCAACCGAGGCCTTCGGAATACGCCTATTACAAGACCTACATCGTCTATGGGGTGGGGCTTGTGAAAGGTCAGACATCTTGAATCAAAGAGTTAGTCAAGGGGGATTCCAAATCAAGCAAAAAGATCGTTAACCATTAATCAAAACTAAATAAAAGCTATCTAAGCTAATATAGAAGTTTCCAGTATAGCGAAAGCCGAAATCTTAGAGAAATACTTCACCAAAAGCCGTGAACAATACTCCAAAATTATAAGCGTATCCCAGAACGTCTTGCCGGAAGCACGACAGAGGAAAAATTGAGGTGGTGTCAACAAGAAGTACTGCAGTACCTGGCCACAGGTGGCGCTGGTGAGTACACCCCCTTCTAGTATAGTGATAGCTGGCGTATCCCTCCCGTAGAATTCTGTCGGGCAACGGAGTTGACAGCTACATGATTATCGGGTAAGTTTAATATTGAAAAAGCTAATTTAAAAAAAGAAAGGGTATCAAATATTCCCAACTATAGAGACAGCTAAAATGGCATTAAAAAAAAAGCATGGATAAAATGCTAATCATGGTAATTAGCACGGAAATGGCTTCTTCAGTAAACAGAACTCTAGCCAGTTAGGTACATAGTTTTCTCATACTACCCAAAATCTTCAACTTGTGGGTCCATTAACCCTTTTACCCCCAAAGGACGTACTGGTACATTTCACAAAACTCATCCCTTTACTCCCATGGACGTACCGGTACGTCCTTGCAAAAAACTGCTATATACATTTTTTTTGCATACTTTTGATAATTTTTTGAGAAACTTCAGGCATTTTCCAAGAGAATGAGACCAACCTGACCTCTCTATGACGAAAATTAAGGCTGTTAGAGCAATTTTAAAAAAATATACTGCAAAATGAACTTGAAAAAAAAATAACCCTTGGGGGTTAAGGGTTGGAAAGTTCCAAATAGCCTGGGGGTAAAAGGGTTAATAAACATTCTCAATAGTTGCAGCATAATGTCAGGAAGTATATTCATAATCAGGTAAAAATATCTGATAATCCCACTCATTAGTAACACGCAGAACTTGCTAATCAAATAACACTTTATTAGGTAAGTTTCACAATAATATTCAAACAATATTAAAGACTTTGCATATTTCAACAACTTATGATTTCAAAATGCTAAAGTATCAGTAGCATTGTATAAAATCATATACAGCATTCCATTTACAGCAAACAATTAAAATTTTTCAAACTAATAAAACATGTGTAACTTGTAACAATGCATGTAAGTACAGTAGCATCAAAGCTAAATATCAAAAATTTTAAGTAATTTTTATTTTTCCTAACATACTTACCGAGAACTACTTTCTTAGGAGTTACCTGTAACCTCCTCTCTACCGACCAGAGTTTTGTGTAGTGTAACCCCCACCCCGTTTTCTAAGGAGGCCTACCCCCGGCATTAAGGAATGTGCCCCGAGGGTAGGCTTATCGTAGGTCGATGTCCGCCCGGGTCAACAGCTTCAGTAAGTTCTATTGGATTAGCACAATGCTTGCAAGGGAAGACAGGCACTCGGGGAAGGAAGGGAGGGCCATTACCCGAAAGTAGTTCTCGGTAAGTATGTTAGGAAAAATAAAAATTACTTAAAATTTTTGATTTGTTCCAACACGAATACTTACCTCGAACTACTTTCTTAGGAGACTTACACTTTAGGAGGCGGGAGTGCTATTCTGACCCCCTGACCCGGGAAGCGGAGACCAAGGGGCCCAGGGATAACGGTACCTACTAGAAAACGGATGAGAGGGTAACTACACAAGAGTTCACGTTAGTGTCTAAGTACTCACCCTTTGAAAAAACTTCTTCTGATGCTTCTTCCAGTAGCGTAGTCATGAAGAATGTGTTATCCAATGGTATATGTTGGTACAGTACTCCCCGATGAGGCTAGGAAGCCGTGATTGCGCCTGGGGCTTTTACCGTTACACCGCTTGGAGGGCGGAGATGACTGTTCCAATGGAGAACCCGTCTAAGGACTTCCTCGAGTAGTCCTTGAGGTAATGGGCAGTAAAGGTTGACTGGTTCGACCAAGTACCTGCTCGCAGGATCTGACCTACTGCCATGTTTTTCTCAAAGGCTAAGGAGGTGTTCAGGCCCCTGATGTCATGAGGTCGGGGGGTGCCTGGCACTGCTATGCCTTCTTCCTTGTAGGCTCTGGCAATAACTAGTCTCAACCAGAAGGAAATGGTGTTCTTGGACACTTGTTTCTTATTAATACCCGTGGATACGAAGAGGCTCTTGATGCCTGGGCGGAGATGAGCCGTTCTTTCCAGGTATTTTCTAATTGTCCGTACAGGGCATAATTTCAAATCCTCTGAATTACTCGTCCTAGGGATGGAAGGTATTGAAAAACCTTCGAACCTCGGATCCCAGACTTCTGAGTTCTGAGTCTTAGCCACAAAAGAAGGCACGAACTTGAAGGATACTTCTTTCCACCCCTTCGAATGAGAAACGTCATATGACAGACCATGGATCTCACCCACTCTCTTAGCGGACGCCAAGGCCAGCAAGAAGACGGTCTTGAGGGTGAGATCTCTGTCCACGATATTCTTCAAAGGTTCAGAGGGGGGGCCACACAACATCTTCAGGACCTTGGCTAAGTCCCACTGGGGCACCCTACTCGCCTGTGGGGGGCAGGACTGCTCGAAACTCTTGACAAGCATCGCTATGTGCCTCGAGGCCCCCAGGTCGATGCCCTTCAGGAGGAAGACTTGGCCTAAGGGGGCCCGAACCCCTTTTATGGCTGGGATTGACATTCCCACCTTGTCTCTAAGAAACACCAGAAAATCTGCTATGTCTGGGACAGAGGCCTTCAGAGGTTTAATGTGCTTCTCAGAGCACCACTTCGTGAAGGAGGCCCACTTAGCCTGGTAGACCGCGGCTGACGACTTTCTCAGGTATAGCGACATTCTCTTAGCAGTGGATGAAGAATATCCTTCTTTCTTCAGGAGCCGCTCGATAGTCTCCAGGCGTGAAGACGTAGGGAGAGTGGGTTGTCGTGGAGCCTGAAGCACAGACCCACGAGGGCGGCGAAGACACAGACACCGCATTACTACCCCACAAGGGGTCATCGGAGGACACGTGCCCCCCGAGCACAAGGGCCGACTCTCCGGACGCACTACTGGGTTCTTCACTAGCCCTAGAAGGGCCCGCAATCGGCACTGCACTTTCACTAGGTTCTTGGGGAAGGTCGCTTTGTTCCTTCTCTAAGACAGACTTACTTCGGCCCCTACTCTGTGCAGGGGACGGCGAAACAGAGGCCCCGTCGGACCGCTCACTGGGTGATGGTAGCGGCGAAGTAACGCTAGCTTTTCTGGGGGAACGTTTCGCCGATTTTCTCTTTTTCGTACCGTAACGTACCCACTGGATATCACTACAGCCTACACACTCGGGGCACGTATCTGCTGACGAACAATCGCTTCCCCTACAGGAGGAGCAAAGGGAGTGAGGGTCCACTTCAGGCTTGGAGAGGAACGCTCCACACGATTTACCGGCTCTAGGCCCCGGACAACGGCGGATTTGCTCCATAATGCACACACGCAAGACACAAGCACAAAGGGAATCAAGGAATACACTGGGTAAGCACATGGGTGGAAGGTGAACACACAGGAACACCCGGGAAAAGTACACAGGAAAACACAAGTTACCACGCGGGGAACACGTGGGACACTTAGAACGCACACAAAGGATCGATAGAGAACGAGGGCGACGTGTTTACACGTCGCGACCAGAGAACTTACTGAAGCTGTTGACCCGGGCGGACATCGACCTACGATAAGCCTACCCTCGGGGCACATTCCTTAATGCCGGGGGTAGGCCTCCATAGAAAACGGGGTGGAGGGTACACTACACAAAACTCTGGTCGGTAGAGAGGAGGTTACAGGTACAGTAACTCCTAAGAAAGTAGTTCGAGGTAAGTATTCGTGTTGGAACAAATATCTATTGAACTTTCTGGAATACTGTAATTGAATGTTACCAATAATGACATATTAACAATCAGCATTTAATTGAATGAAACTAAATTACTGTCAAAGTTTGTTTGATGAGGTCTGATATGACACTAAACCTTACCAACACTGGATTAAAGAACTTGACAAGTAGTTTGGTATGTGGATGTTATTCTACTTTTTGGTTTTATGGGTATTCATGTGAATTTTTAAATTACTTTTCTGGGTGAAGTCCTTACCGCAAATGGCACACTTGAATGGCCGTTCACCAGTATGAATTCTCATGTGTATCTTGCGGTTGTGATTAGTTGAAAACATCTTACTGCATACTGAGCACTTGAAGTTCCTTTCATACTCATATATACTACTTCTTTCTTTTGCTAACTCATATGGAATTGCTTGGACTGTTATCTTGCCAATTTGAACCTCAGTAATTGGTTCAAATCTTTTATGAGCAAATTTATCTTCAAAAGTATTATGCAGAACTGGAACCCCAGAGTCACAAACATTATTTCCCCCATACCCTGGACTTTGTGTTTCTTCTTCCTCATCAGTCTGCTCCAATACTCTAGATTGATTACCAGAATAAAACCTTAATACTGGCTTGATATTATACATAGCTTCAGAAGCTCCTTCTAATCCAGTTTCATTAAATCTGTCCTGTGGTTTACTGAATGTACCAGTGTATGTTTGAATTGTCAACCTATCAATATTATCAATAAGTTGACTAGCAAGTGGATCAATTTCCTTTGACTCCACAAAATCATCCAATCCAGACTCATATTTGATAGGAATTTCTTGGCTACTCGCAGAAATAGTGTCTGAAACAATGGCATCATTTTTCATTCTATCATTATACCGATTCTTTTTCATTGCATGGATGATTTTGTGAGATTCTAAATTTCTCTTTGTAGTAAATTTTGATCCACATAAAACACAACAGAAAGGCTTGTCACCTCTATGTGTTCTTACGTGTCGCTTGTGGTCACTTCTAAGAGCTAATCTTTTACCACATATGTTACACCGATAAGGTCGGTCATTACTGTGAACTAACAACATGTGAGTTTTGAGATGGCCTTTCTCTTTGAACTTCTTGCTACATATATTACAGGTGAAGGGTCGTTCTCCAGTGTGAACCGTCATATGCCTTTTCAAATTACTTATGCGAGAAAAAATTTTTCCACACATATTGCACTTCCCAGCTTTGGTTTTCATCTTGTTATGTAAGCGACTGTGCAGAATCATATGTCTCCTTAGAGTATTAACACTACTGCATATTTTTCCACAAACAAAACACTCATTTATAGCTGGATCCTGGGAGAGATATTTAGTTTCTGAATAAATATTACACTTTATACTTTTAGGTGAGATAGTAGTCTGTTCCTGCTGTTCATTGGTATCTTTTGAATCATACTGGACAGAATCCCTCATCACTTTCCCTGTTGTCTGTGTATCAATCTGTATTCTACATAATGTACCCTCATAATTATTAATATCGGAAGGCTCATCGTTTTCATTGGTATACCGGTAATTATTCTTGGAGTAAGGAGTACTAGGCTCATTCTGAGGGCTATTTCTCTGGCTACTATAAACTAGCGTAATATTCTCCTTCAAATCTGCATCTGCAACTTGATTAAGAGCACAGGTACTTCCTAAACTTTCATGTGATACAACTTCGTGAGGATAAGCAGTTGCATTTTCAGTAAATAATAGCTCGTCTGTCATCTTTTTTTGTCCTCCCATATCCAGTTGGCTCTCGAACATATTGTTTGTTTCTTCCTTTTTACAGATGGTAAGATGATGGGGATGTTCTCCTTCAAAGCCACTGTCAATAATGGTGGTAATGGTCTCAGCCTCACCATCATTCATACTCTGGGTTGCTTCAACACTCAACTCCTCTACGGTGTGTTTATTTTTTCTCATGGCATGTATTATTTTGTGAGTTTCTAAATTGTGCAGGTATGCAAATTTCAAACCACACACTGCACAAGTAAATGGTCTACCTTTAGAGGGTGATTTTGAATGGGTTCTCATGTGTCTCTTTTGGTCACTTTTTTGGATGAATTTCTTACCACAAATGTTACAATCAAATGGTCGTTCACCTGTGTGAAGCATTGTATGTGCTTTTAGATGACTGTTTTCTTTGAACTTTTTATCACAATGATTACAGCTAAAAGCTCGTTTATCAGAATGTACTAACATGTGTCTTTTCAACATATATTTTCTAACAAAAATCTTCCCGCAAACATTACAGGTGTTTACAGGTTCATCCAAATTATCTCTAACATTGATGCTTACAGCTTCTGTTTGACTTTGACCTCCATGCTCAGTATGCCCCCTATAGTGAGTATGTAAATGACTGCTATGTTTGAAATTCTTATTACATATGTTACAATTGTATGGCCTCTGACGAGTGTGGCTTCGCATGTGAACTTTAAGTAAACTATTTTGAGTAAAGTCCTTACTGCAGATGGTACACTTGAAAGGGCGCTCCCCTGTGTGATTTCTCATATGAATTTTCAGATTGGTGCTTGTTGTATACTCCTTTCCACATACATGGCATTCAAAAGGTTTCTTCCCTTCTAATTCAAAAGGCACTCTTTCAATGAAAGTTGATGGTACCATTACAGAGGGTTCATTGGATGGTGAGGGCAATTTGTCCTCAAACTCCACAGCTTCAATGTTGTGGATAATTTCCTGAAGATCATCATCTCCCATCAACTCATGAGCAGTTATACCTTCAATGGATTCCTGTGAGTATGTAATATTATCCTCTTGATTTACATGGGTAAACTGATGAGAGTCTAAAGAGCTCTTTGAGCTAAAAACTGCATTACACAAATTACACGTATAAATGGTCTGCCCTGTATGACAATTCATGTGCCGACTATAATTACATTTATATTTGAACTTTTTACCACAAATATCACAAGAATAGGGATGATTAATTGAATGTAAGATCATGTGTGACTTGAGATTAGATTGAGAACGAAAGTTTTTGCCACAAACTTCGCAGTGAAAGGGTTTTTCTCCTGAGTGAATAACCAAGTGCTTTTTCAAATTATCCGCCTTTCGAAACTCCTTGCCACATACAAAGCATTCAAAAAGCTGGATGCCTTGATGTACCAACATATGTCTCTTCAGTCTGTTCTGATTCCTAAATTCTTTGCCACATTCAGAGCAGTAACACACCACTTCATTATCATGAGCAATTTTATGCAATACATAATTTTTAGAATATTTGAAAACTTTATCACAAATTGTACATTTAAAAGGCTTTTCCTGGCTATGCGTTATCATGTGAGCTTTCAACAGGTTATTGTTTTTGAATCGTTTGGGACATAGAAGACAACCAAATTCTCGCTCACCAGTGTGACACTTCAAGTGCTCTTTAAGATAACAAAGCTGCGTGAAAGACTGTTGACAAACCTCACAAACATATGGGAGGTACCCAGTGTGAAGCTTAATGTGTTTTTTTAGATTACTATTTTGGTTAAACCCCCTCTCACATACATTACATTTAAATGGTTTCTCACCAGTATGAATAAGAAGATGGGCATTGAGATGACCACGTGCACGAAATGATTTCTCACATAAATTACACTTGTAAGGTCTGGCACCATTGTGAGTCGCCATGTGCTTTTTTAGGTTGTCACCTCTTTTAAAAGATTTACCGCACATGCTACAAACATACACTTTTTCTCCAGGACTTTCTATTACCTCCATTTTCATTTCAGTACCTATTATGCATGTAAAAAGGAAAAAAAGAGCAATTAAAACCTTTCTACAATAATAAAAATCAATTCTAATACACTGCAATAATGCCGTTTCATATTCCCATGAATTACCAAGTAGAGTTTCCACAATAATGATTAAGAAAGATATTTGCAAGAAATATGAATACAGTACTATACAGTATTTATTAGATTACTGTATTTTGTATTTCAAATTATTTCACACTAAAAAATCTTTTATTAAGAGCAATTACATAACTTTGCATATGCTAAAAAATAATTCATCATTAATAATAATGTTTCCTGAGTTCAAAATAAAAACAATCTTATGCATACACAAAATAAAATCAAGATTGTAAAAGATGAATTATAAAAGAATTTACTTCAATACAAAATAATGAAGTCGCTACACCTACACAGTAACAAAAGTAAATACTGTACTGTATCTTATATAAAAAAAAACTCTATTAAGATTTATTTGCTTCAAAGCTTAATAGTCCTTTATCTTGTGATACCATGACATAAAAAATTTCCTCTCTCAATAACATTTTAGTAATATTGTACAGTACTTGAATTAACAAATAATTTCTTTAACAGAACAGTGATATTCATATACATTACTGTTACGTACACTGTTCCAAATATTCATTGATGTCTATATAAGAACTAAAACTCTTTTCAAAGTTTAAAAAAAAATATATTTTTCAATATATCTGCATCATGAAACTTACATAGCTGATGACTGCTGGTCTCATCTAGTATTCCAGATCACACTTATTTTAAGAGGACATTCATCTTGTGTACATCATACTTGAAAATTCTGCAAAGTGAACCATAAATGATAAAAAATTCTGCTCCATAAACATTTGAATGTTGTCTATAAAACCTTTTAATGATGTATTAGATCACTTTTCATTATATACTTCTATTATATAAAAAATTAGTAGTAAATTTTAAAACTTTCCAAAAGGAATTAAGACAAAAATGTAATTTATAATATTATGGTGTTTGGTAATACCCAATAAATAGAATTTCAATATACTCACCTGATATTCATATTGCTTCTTCTCCAGAAGGCCGGTTTAATTTAAACCCGTAAAATTTAAAAAATTAGGAGATTTCCCCATTTCCTTATGCTTCAATAAATAGGACCCTCTAGCGGTAAGTGCTAAGAAGCCCAGGTAACCTTGAGTTTTCAGTCATCTCTGTCACTTGGCAGCGATCGCACACTTTCAGATTGTTTATATACTGTAATGCTTTTTACAATGTCTTTTTCTGTTTTAGTTAGCAATTATTGCCTGCAATGTGCACAGGAATTATTTCTGGGAAATCATGAGCTGCATCCTTTTGTGTATCGCGTAGAGGTCAATTCTATGACTTAAATAATCGTTGTGAAGAGTGCACTTCACTCTCGAACCACTCCTGGAAAAGTATATTTCAATGGTTGGGATGAAGTTAACAGCACAAAAGGTAACTTCCTATTAGTTCAGGGAAGAAGAGGATGACAAATCCCCATGTGGAGGTTTTGATGCTGTATGAAGCATGGCTTAGCTAGCTGAAAAAGAGGACTTATTGATTATAGCGGGGATGACATTGATATTGACACACCACCTTTAGACATCTTTTAAGTTCAGACATCTTTTAAGTTCAGCCATCTTTCAATAGTAATAAGCTTCATAAACTCTTGACATCACTTCGTTCATTCGTTAAACTTCACAAGTCCAGTGAATTTTCCCTCAGCCTTGGGAATTCTGGTCTTTCTCAGCCTGTTGCCAACCTAATCCAATCCACTACAGTATAGTCATTCTAATATTAATAGTGTTTCATCTAATAAGGGTTCTGAACATATGCTGTGCTCCAAAGATTCAAAACTTCACTTTTCGCTGCTAAACCCTTGCAAAAGAACAATACTAGTTGCTCTGAGACATTTAGATTGTGAGGCGAAAACAATGGGTTACCTTGATTATAATATTCCTCCACTCACTAAATTAAGCACTTCTCATTACAGTACTGTAATCTCATATTACACTACTTATGTGGATGGTATGGCATATTGTATAATGCAATTAAAAGTTGATGGGCTAACAAAGTTTCAACTAAATTCTGTAATTGTTCATGAAACTAACAAACCCTACGTTATTTACAAATAGATTTTCTTTCGGTAAAGCTGGAAGGTGACTTTTTGGTGAGAGGTGGCAACCCTACCCAGTCCACCTGTATATATACTCATGGAGTGGTGAGCTAGTCACTTTTTCTCTTTCACTTGTAGAGAGCGATTGTCTCCTGTCTCTCTTCTTCAAGGTTGCCATAGACATTGACGAACATTGTTGTTTTGCACTCATTTTACGCTGACTTTCTCTTTTCTAGGTGAGATTGTGCTTCTTTATTGACGCTCCCAATGCAAACGTGCCTGGCGCGATCACTCTCACTCAAAAGTCTAACTCGGAGACGAAGCGATTGCGAGTTTCCTCTTCTTTGCATTCTTCTACACCTCTTTCCATAGTTCCTTCTCAACCGTCTTCCTCCAGGAAACAACTGAGTAGGAGTGCAGTCCCTTTAACTCCTGGGTGATCTCACAGACTTGGGGGAGTTGTTGCTTCCCCTGGAGATGCCCTTCTCTATTTCAAATGTTTTGCAGGCTAGGCTGTCCTTGGGGATTTCTTCTTCCTCTACGAAGGAAGCGCTTCTACGTCTCCCTCAACAGGGGGCTGAGAGGGATCACTCACCTGTTGCCAACTTCATCCTAGGCTTTTGCAAGGTGTTCTCCTTTCGCCCTCTGGACTGCCTCCTCCTAACGACGAGCCTTATAGTCCTCCTGTGGCATCGTCGTCTCCTAATTTACAGACCTTTGTTTCTCCCCTTTGGAATGTTTCCAGCCAGCTGGCTAACCTCCTTCCTACGGCTGCTGTAGACGGTTTTTAGGTTAGTGTTGCTTCATCTGATCATCAAACACTCGGACGAGACTCATCACCTCATCTTCCTGGTCGGTTAGGATGTGGTTCGCAACAATTCAACGATGAGATCAGAATTTATTCTGATCAACGATCACAGGGGCAAGACTCGTCACCTCGCCTTTCTGGTCGATCAGGATGTTGTTCACGATGATCTGATGTTAAATTAGAAGTTTTGTAAGTTATCACGATCTCAACGCTCTTCTTCACGATGGGATTCTAATTCTAGGGCTTCACGCTCACGAGACCTAAGGCCGTCACGGTTTCGGCATTCTGATAAGAGTTTAAGATCACGAGCTATACGCTCACGATAACGAGATTCAAGCTCATGTTCACGAGATTCACGCTCGCGTTCACGAGCTAAATGATCTCAGTCACAATCTAGACGTTCACATCCTCGACATTCACAAACATAGGGGCGACGCTCACATCCACGAGGGCGACGCTCACCTTCGCGAAATCATTGGTCGTGTTCAAGTGAACAACGTTCACATTCGCGGGGGCGGTGTTCACGATCGCGAGGACGACGTTCATGAGGAAGAAACTCTAGACATTCCCGACGCTCCCGTTCATGAGTTAGTCGTTCACGTTCTCGAGCAAAACGTTCACGATCATGAGCGAAACACTCACGGTCACAAACAAAACCCTCTCGATCATAACGAGACACTTACGTTTGGGTGCAGAACGTTCTAAGCACTCTTCTTCCAAACATCCTTCGATCGTTAAAAGACATTCTACTGACCAATCCTCTGATGTGAGTTCCGCTAAGTTACTCCTGTTCCGTTTACGGCCTGGGACGCTTTTACTAAACGATCGCCAACACTAAAGCGTTCAACCGTGTCGAAGCGCTCCCAACGCTTCCAGTCGGTCAGGTTCTTTGCCTGTGGTGGGGATTAGTTGTCCTCCGGTTCCTCAGGTTCCCGTAGGGCTTTCTGCTTCTCGTTTGCACAACTCAGGAACAAAAATGGTGGTCTACCCTTAAATCTGCACTCTTTGGTTTAGATGCAACAGTTCCTCCTTTACTTAAACCAGATGACTCCGTCACTCACTGTCCAAAGGAAAAGGCAACCCTTTTGGCTGATGTTTTTGACAGTAAACAGAGTAATGAAAAACTTGAACTTCCTCATTCCTGTTTTCCTGAGGCTAAACTAACTAGTTTAGCGTTTCGATCTCGTGATATTAAAGCTCTGTTGATGGACCTTGATGCTTATGGAGGTGTAGACCCAAATGGTATTTTTCCTTTGTTTTTTATAAAGACAGCAGATTTCTTAGCTCCAAAGTTATCTGTTATTTTGTGCAAGTTAGCAAGAAGAGGAGCTTTTAGCACTTGTTGGAGAATTGGTAATGGTACTCCTCTATGCAAATGTGTTTGTGTTAGCTCAAGTCCCACTGATTACCGCACAATTTCCATAACTCCCATATTATCTAAAGTTTTTTAACGTCTTCTGGTAAAACGTCTTAATAGGTTTGCTGAAGGTAATCACCTACTTCCCAGTTTGCAATTTGGTTTTCGTAAAGGCCTTGGAGCATGTGATGCCCTTCTTACAATCTCCAATGCTGTACAGAAATCCCTTGATTGTGGTCAGGAAGTTCGTATGATTGGCCTTGATTTTAGTGCTGCCTTTGACTGTGTTAATCATGAGGCTCTTGTTTTCAAACTG
>NC_090735.1:114893282-114908282 GCF_036898095.1 Palaemon carinicauda | reverse complement strand
GGACGAGCCATAAAAATTTAACGAGGGAGGGTAGTTAGCTACAACTCCCATTCACACACCTGTGTTGTAGCTCCACTTTGCTTAGAGGTAGGACTTCACAAGGGACAGGGCTGGCGGGCAAGTTTGATTAAATAGCTAAGGTTTGTATAGTTAGGAAAAATACAAATTATCTACGAATTTGTCATTTGTTCCGAAACTGGAATACAAACCACGCTATTTAAAGTGGGTGACTTAACCCTTAGGAAGGTTGGAACAAGTCCCAGCCATACCGGCTTTTGGCTTTGCCCGGGAACTCATTATCTGAGTGTGTCAGCACTCAACAATAAAGAGTCCCTGCACCTCGCTCGCACCTTGCTATAAAAGGGCTGCGGCCTACGTAAGCTGTGTGTGAAGGAAAAAAGTGTGACTCGTCCTAGGAAGTTGACCTGAAGACTCTTCATCCCCTGAGACCAGGGCAAAGCTGCACTGGCCTTAGAGGGTTTCTGGGTGCCATAGACGCAGTCCAGGACCATGTCCTTACCTTCACGAGGGGGAATCTCAGGGTCTGGGATCCCACTGAGGTTCCTCATGAGGGTCAGGACTTGCCAGAAAGCGTGTTCTGACTCCTGGTGCTCTCCTCCCGAAGGACTGGCAGCGAAGTCTCCCGTCCCCAGTGGCTCTTCCTGGGGGGACACGTGGACATCCTCGACGGCTCTAGACGGTTCCTGCCTGATCCTCGCTGATGATTTGGGAATCGTTTTAGAGTCCTTAGGCTCCCTCCTGGGCGGGATAAAGGACTCGAGCAGCGAAGGAGGCAGGCTCTTCTCCACCCCTGGACGAGACGACTTCTCAGGGAGAGGCGGAGCTTCCTCCATTGGTGGGATGGGGGAATGGTCCGGCTCATCCGACTCCCCTGAGGAAGGATAGTCCTCATCCGCAGCGGAGGGAGAGAAGGTCTGGGGGGGGGGAAAGTATCCTTGCTCAAGGATCTGCGAGGAGACAGTATAGGCCTCGGAGGAGTTTCCACGTGAGAGACTCCTCTCTTCCTCTTCAGGGGGGAGGAAGCTGCCACTGATTTGTGACCCAAGTCAGAGAGGGCGGGCTTGATCGCCTGCACAAGCGCTCTGACTAGGGTGCTGAACCAGGGCTGCTGGCTGACAGTCGCACTGTCAGACACCCCCTCTGGAGGGAAGGGGATCAAGGGATCCCTAGGAGGAGTCGACAAACGAGGGTTCGCCTGTGGGGCTGAAAGGAAAGAGATCCTAGACCTGTCCGGGAAGCGCCCCTCCTCCGGCGAGCGCGCTGGTCTGCGCTTGCGGGTAGAGAAACGAGACGAAGAACTGTCCACCTGACGGCACGCTCGCGCTGGGTCTCGTGTGCCGGGCCCTGGTCAGGGTCACGCGGGGAAGGGCTCGCGCGATACCATAATCTAGTGCACACGCGCGCATTCGCCGTGGGCGGGGGCGATGGCGTGCGGGCGAGGATACAGGAGCGAGGGAGCGATGGCGCGCTGACGATAGAGCGGGGCGGGTGAGCGCGCAGCAGCTGGAGCGGGCGCGTGGTCGCAAGAGCGCATAGGCGATGGCGAGGGCGTGTGGCGCGCAGGAGCCGGCACGGGAGGTGGCCGAACGCGTGGGCGCGCAGCGACCTGATGCGGCCCCGGAGGGCGCGAGATATCAGGGGCGCCTGAGCACGTGTCCGGAAGAACCGGGCGAGGGCGCGTGGAGCGCTGAAGCAGAGTCGCGAGCGGGCCGGGATGGCGCGTTGGCGCACAGGTTGGCACTGGTCCGATAGGACCCGGCATACTCGCCTGTAGGCGCGCTGGCCGCGCCGGCGATCGTGGGGCGCGCATCAGGATGTGGTCGCAACCGGAGTGCGTTGCTGCGGCGGCCACGCAGGCCGCGCGGTGGGATGAGGGCGCTCAGGTGTGCGCTGGAGGGTTTACCTTGGGCGCCTTGAAGACAAGAACGAGGCGTGTGGCAGGAACAGGGCGCGAAACCGGGGCGTCGTGAGCGGTTGCAGCATATGCAAGCTCGCGCGGTCTGGAGGGAGAGCCCAAAGGCGGCCATGAGCGCCCGTGCGCTAACATGGGAGCCTCCTGGGCAACGCGCTGGGATGTTGTAGCGCGTTGGCGCGTTGGTGAACGCGTGTATCGCGCGTCTCCCCAGACGGGCACGACAAGTCCGGAGAAGCCTGTGGGCGCCTGTGCACCAGCAGAGGGGGCCTCCTGGACTGCGCGCAACGATGCAGGAACTGGTGGACGCTGGGGCGCGTGAGCGCAGGTGGCCGCCGGGGCACCGGTGGGCGCGTGAGGGCAGGTGGCCGCTGGGGCACCGGTGGGCGCATATGCGCAGGTGAACGCTGGAGCGCCGTCGGAAGCCTCTGCCACAACATCGTCGACGATAGACAGGGGGTCAACCTCCGCTATCACCGGCGACTGTTTGACAGCTGCACCCAACTGGATCAAGTCAAATAGGGCTTCCCTGGAGGGTGAATGCTTAAGCCCCAAGGAAGCCCAAAGCTGCAATAAATCATCATTATACACAGAAACAGATAAATCCTCCCCTAGAGGAGGAGGAGGAGCTGCCTCGCTATGGGAGGCAACTCCCTCTCCCCGAACCCTGAGGTCAGTCAACAAAAGAACGGCCTATGCTACCACTCAACGGCCTCTCACGAGAGACCGATCGAGCGGGAGCTTCGGAGAAGGTTCGGGCAACGGAAGAAGAGTCCTTGGAATTTTCCTTCTTCAAGGAAACCCTTGAAGGAGAAAGATCCCGCTTAGACTTCTTCCGTCGCCGGGAAAAACCTCTCCCACTGGGGTAGACTACTCCCTGCACTCACTGCACACTTTATCTTTATCACAACGTTGACCTCTGCAGAACGGACACAAGGTGTGAGGGTCCGTCTCGACCGCCGACATATAAGTCCCACAAGGGGGGGTCGGGTAAACCAGGGCACTTCTGCATGATGAAGAGAGAGGCCAACTTCCAAACACACAAACTGAAAGAGAAAGCAAAAAAGATTAAGGCTGTCAATGCAAGGGTGAGAGCAGACACGTCTGACCATCACCTAAGCCAAAAGCAAAGTGGGTCAGTTCACCGGTGTGTGAGGGGGAGGGGTAGCTAGCTACCCCTCCCCTACCCCCCTCGTTAACCCTTGTTAAAAATCTAATGGCTCGTCATTCAGCTACGACGAAAGTAATACCCCTATTTAAATAGCGTGGTTTGTATTTCGGTTACGGAACAAAAATGCATTCTGGGGTTTAGCTAGAAGCTCAGGGACAAAGGGGGATGAGATCTGTCCCCAGTGTTCTGTAAGTGATGCAAAAGGAGAGCCCACGAAGCTCACTAACTAACTTTTCGGAGGCTAAGGCAAGTAAGAAACCCATTTGTGGGAAGATTTCTGAGTAAGAAAAGCCCCAACAGTTCAAAGGTGTCCTCTTCCAGGACCGCAAGACCTTAATAATGTCCCAGGGTGGTGGTCTCACCACTCTCGGAGGACAAATATGACAAATTTGAAAGTAATTTATAGTCTTCCTAACCATATATTTTTGGCATAGCTGAAACTACCCATAAGACTTTTAGCAAAGTGTAACTACCCCACCGCTAGTTATCGGAGGGTAAGGGGGTAGCCAGCTACCCTGTTCAGACACACCCACCTGTGCTCTCTCTCGTCACTTTTACTTGCAGGCAGGACTTACCGGGAGATAGGTGATAGCGGGCCAATACTGTACAGTATGTATTAAGAGCTACAGGTTTGTATGGTTACGAAAAATACAAATACTTCCAAATTTGTCACTTGTTATTAGGAAAGTCTCCCTTTAGGTGAGTGGAAGTCTGAACCAACTGGCTGGTTTTTGACCAAGGGTTTTGCCGTATGTGCTCCACACGCAACACGGAGAAACCCAACCACCTTGCTAACTTCCGTGGAAAGTACGGTTAGCGGCCTGAGCAAACTGAGTTATTAGGAAAGTCTCACCCTTTAGGTGAGTGGAAGTCCGAACCAACTGGCTGGTTTTTGACCCAGAGTTTTGCCATATGTGCTCCACACGCAACACGGAGAAACCCAACCACCTTGCTAAATTCCGTGGAAAGTATGGTTAGCAGCCTGAGCAATCTGAGTGATACTAGCAGTGTGACTAGTCAAGGTAAGATTTCTCAGAAACCTAGGAATCTTTGAATTAACCATAGACATTACCCAATCCCACCTCGCCAGGGGGTATGGGGACGCAACAAGTGTACATATCTTATACCAGGTTACACAAGGGAAATGGTTTTACCTGCAGACAGTGGAGGCCAGCTTACAGAGTACTGTAGGTGCTGTTACGAAGAGTGGAAGATGAAAGTAAGAGCCAGTTATTCTTATCATTCATCCCATACTTAATTCCAGGTAAACTTTGCCCTACACCATCTGCTACTTGTCCATCAAGGAGCCCGAGGTGTGTAAACCATTTATTGTGTAGCCACGACAGAGCCAATAGAGAACGTCTCCATGTTCTTGTAGGTCCCCTCTTGCAAGAAGTGGGCGATGAGGGTCGCTTGACTCTTCCAAACACCAGCTTGTAGGACCTGCGTCACAGAGTAGTTCTTCTTAAACGCAAGGGATGTACTCATGCCCCTAACATCATGAGCTCTGGGTCTCATCAGCTGAGGAGAAGGATCAGGATTCAATACCCAGTCTATGACCTTGTGAATCCAAGCAGAGAACATGTTCTTGGTGATCCTTCTCTTGACCTTATCCAAGCTGACGAAGAGTACTGCAACTCGGGGGTGAGCTCCTGTAGTTCTCTTGAGGTAGCACCTCAAGCTTCTCCATAGCTAAGTAGCAGTTGATCTGGATCATTGGTTACGCTACGGAAACTCCCAATCCAGAAGGGTTCGAATCTGGGATCCAGTGCTGCCAGATTTTTAGGTCTGGAGTCACACCCAGGAACAAAGTCGAATACAGTATTACCTTTTCCCATCCCCTTGAACGGGAGAAGACGTGGGAAAGACAACGGAGTTTGCCAACTCTCTTGGCCAAAGCCAACGCTAGCAGGAAAACCGTCTTCAAGGTCAGGTGAAGATCTGATACATGACACTTGGATTGTAGGGGGCACCCTTCAGGGACTGAAGTACATGAACCCCGCTCCATGGAGGATGTCTAACTTCTGACTGTGGACAGGTGGGCTCGAAACTCCGTATAAGGAGAGACAATTCCCTCGAAGAAGAAATGTTATCTTCTTTTAGCCCAAAGGTGAGGCTCAAGGCCGAGTGGTAGTCTTGCACCAACGAGACAGAGAGGAGTTTTTCCTCCCAAAGTTATCCAAAAAGCTCTGCAATTGCTGGAAAGTGGCATCAAGGACACAGATACTACATCCACAATAACAACCAGAGAAGGCAGTCCACTCAGCCTAGTAAATGGTAGTTGAAGATTTTTAGAGGTATCCGGAACATAATATTCGCATGTGGTTATATGAGTAGATCGTGTCGTGGAGGGAGTTCTCTCGGGACTTCCGCCAGCAGCTGAAGAGGGTCCGGTCACCATTGTGCATGATGCCCTTCAAACCACACATATCTGCTCCTGTTCATAAAGTGCTGTAAGTGCGATTTTGAGTTATCTTTTCAAGAATACCAACACATTTTTTATTGGAAAAAAAAAAAAAAAAAAAAAAGACATTGGTGTCAATCATAAGGTAATGAATTGTTTGTGATTTACTTTGTTTGTGACCTGAGTAGGGGGGGTGCAGGGCCTTGCCCCCAGCTAGGTCTGTGACCTGGGAAGGGGGGTCCAGACAAAACCCAGGCTAGGTCTGTGACCTGGGAAGGTTTGTTACCTAGGAAGGGGGACCCGGGGAGCTTGACACCGTCTAAGTATGTGACCTGGGAACTACTAGGTTATGTTAGGTAGGTTTGCTAAGTTCTGTGGCCTTTACAAATCTCAAAATTGTTAAATAATCACGTTTATTTCCTGTTTCTGCCCAACCAAAGTCCCAGGTTCCCACCTGTGTCCATCGGGAAGGGGGAATAACAGAAGAACGATTTCTTTTCAGTAGAAATAGAGGTCAAATTCATTGAAAGCACAAAGCCTTTGTATATCAGCAGCTAGTTCCTCCATCGAGCATAGAAAATGGGAATTTTTCCCAATTTTCTACATGTTCGTAAGGAGTTTTTCTGCAAAACCTCTACACAAGAAAACGGTAAAATCATGGTTACGAACGGAACAACACTTTGAGTAGAAAATTATTTTTACTGTAGTGAATAATGTGCTTTCTCTGAATTTGACCTCCAATTCAAAAGGAAATAAACCAATAACCCATTATAGACCATCCAAGATGGGATATTCTTTATAGAAATCTAATGATTTTTGCTCCACCATGTGCTCGCTTCACTCGCGTATAAAGAAAATCATTAAGCTCCTATGTACTGGCAAGCGGTACATGCAAAGCTGTGCACGTTAATCACAATGATTATTTCTTAGACAATTAAGGGAGCCTTTGTATATTAGCGGCCAGTTCGTCCCATGGGGATTAAAAATGGACATCAACTAACCTAAACTTTTCCCCCTAACCTAACCTACAAGCAGTGTCCTTACCTACTTACCTATCAGGGGGGGGGGGCTATCTGTCCCCTGCGACCCCCCTTACACTGCCATATTCTAAGTTAGCCGTAATCATACATACAGGTGGCCGCTATCATACATACACCCCCAATTAAGTTTTTATTTGGTGAAAATGAGCGTCATTTTCGAAGAAAAGGAAAATTTTCCTATAGGAAACGCCTGTCTTTTAGTAGAAAAGCTTTTTCGGTCCGTAACTACAACGAAACTTGAGGGGGTGAATGTAGTTTATCAGGACAGAGCGATATCTATCTTATTACTAGCGCAATCTTTCATCCTTATGGTGAAGATGTGCTTTACTATGATCCGATATACCATAAAACGAAGTTATTTTATATTTTCTAAGTTCAGCCCCAGAAGGGGGTCCGGGGGCTTGGCCCCGGCTAGGGGTTGTGATCTGGGAACTACTAGGTTCGGTTAGGTTGGGTATGTGGGGTTTGTATGATAGCGACAGTGCTTGGGGGATCGCAGAGGGCGTTAGCCCCCCCCCCCCCCCCCCCGTTAGGTCATTAGGAAGTTAAGGACATGGCTTGTAGGTCAGGTTAGGAGGGGAAGTTTGGGTTAGTTGTTGTCCATTTTTCTCAGCGTGTCCCCATAAACTAGAAAGGCTCCAAACCAAGAACACCAACTTAAACTTAACCCACCTAACCTAACCTACAAGCCATGTCCTTACCTATATACCTAACAGGGGAGGAGGCTAACGATCCCCCCCCCCCTAAGAATACCGTATTATTAGCCGGCCGTCATCATACATACACCCCAAAAGCACAATGCTTACTCAAAGAAAAGTTGTTGATTCTTTCAAACGTGAATGTGTTGTTCTATAATTTTACCGACTATTCTTGCCGAACACCGCGTAGACCTTTTTAATTGATGGTAGGATATCTGAATAATTACCTTTAAATTTCCTGTTTTCCTCAATACGTTAATGTCCTATATTGTATTTGTGAGCAAATTCATTCGACAAAATTAACGTGAGAAGTAATTGCCGTAAAGTGACATGTAAAAGATCACGATTATTCGACACAGGACATCGGTGACAACATATCGTCTTCTATTAGTCAATGTTTATTTACATGGATATTTAGAATCCACTTTCAATTTTATGGTGAAAGGGCACTCGACTAATATCAAGAATAAAATCAATATGCAAATAATAATCCATTGCATCTAATTCATACGTAAATTGTAGATAATTAGATACGTTTTTGAAAACAGATTAACATAGTTTAATAGAAGACGCTAAAAAGATCTTTCCATAGACAAATGTATCTTAGAGGTCTCTAAATCCACCTTGTCGTTGCTTGTGCATTTACTTTCATATTATGATAAAGGCACTATCGACATAAGGGTAATATAAAAGCGCCCAATCCAAAATGTAATGTGGTTGTCACTACAACAATATAAAGCTGGAGACTCCAAAATCAAACCATTGTTCTCTAGTCTTGGGTAGTGCCATAGTCTTTGTACCATGGTCTTCCACTGTCTTGGGTTAGAGTTCTCTTGCTCGAGGGTACACTCGGGCACACTATTCTATCTTATTTCTCTTCCTCTCGTTTTTTTTTTTTTTTTTTAAGTTTTTATAGTTAGGCCTATATCGGAGATGTTTCTTTTAATGGTGTTGCTGTTCTTAAAATATTTTATTTTTCCTTGTTTCCTTTCCGTACTATGCTATTTTACCTGTTGGAGCCCCTGGCCTTGTAGCATTCTTCTTTTCCAACTAGTGTTGTAGCTTAGCAAGTAATAATAATAATAATAATAATAATAATAATAATAATAATAATAATAATAATAATAATAATAATAATCTTTTTTTCCGCCAGCAGCGAGCCGTTGCTGACCAAAATAGAAAGCACGATATGTTGCTGCTAGATCAATTAGATTCCCGACTGAACAGCAACGGGAAGCAATTCGCTTAATCAGCAAGCATCAGAGCATGGCGTCAGATGTAAAGACACAAGATGACGGTTGGAAGTAGGACGTGCTCTTGTTTTGGCTGTATTGAGTCCAATAAGCCTCGTCATCATCTCCTCTTACGCCTATTGACGCAAAGGGTCTCGGTTAGATCTCGCCAGTCGTCTCTATCCTGAGCTATTAATTCACCATCTCCTACTTCGCGCTTCATACTCCTCGACCATGTAGGCCCGAGTCTTCTAACTCTTCTTGTGCCTTGTGGAACCCAGCTGAACGTTTGGTGAACTAATCTCTCATGGGGTGAAGTGCGAAGAGTAAATCAAAACCATCTCCATCTACCCCTCATCATGATCTCATCCACATATGGTACCGGTACAGTACTCGAGTAATCTCTCTTAAAGTTTCATTTCTAATCCTGTCCTGTCATTCAAGTCCCAATATCCTTCTGAGGGCTTTGTTCTCAAATCTACTAAATCTTTTGGAGATTGTTTCATTGTCACACCATGACTCATGTCCATACAGTAACATGGATCCCCTAAACTGATATATAGTCTGATTTTTCTATGTAATTTCGGGCGATTTGGTTTTCAAATTTTACTTAACCTAGCCATTGTCTGATTTGCTTTTATCAATCTTTCATTAAACTTTAATTCTAAAGACCCTGTTTTGGAGATCATAGTTCCTAGATACTGAAATGATTCTACCTTATTAATCCTTTCTCCTTCCAATGATATTTCATTTCCCATTGCATACTCGTTCTCATCATCTCTGTCTTTCTTCTATTTGTCTTCAGCCCAACATCGTGTGATATTTCATGCATTCTGGTAAGCAAGCAAATCCTGTGGTGTTCTGCTAACAAGGACAGCATCATCAACATACTCTAAATCTGCTAAATTCCTATCACCAATCAAGTTTAACCCTTCTCCACCATCTCCGACTATTCTACTCATTACGAAATCAACGAGGAGGATAAACAACATAGGTGACAACAAATTCCCTTGGAGTACTCCGCTGTTCATTATAAATTCATTTGATAATACTCTATTAACATTAACTTTGTACTTACTATACTCATGAACAGACTTCATGAAATTTACATATTTAAGAAGAATTCCATAATAACGCAGGACTCTCCACAAGACTGGCCGGTGCAACCATCAAAGGCTTTTTCATAGTCCACAAATGCCATTTCTATATTCTATGTATTACTGTACATGTCTCAAAATGAAAATATTGTTAATGCAATTTCTACCTTTTCTAAATCCTGCTTGTTCATTCAGCTTTTTATTAATCTTGCTCCCCAGTCTCTTTATAATAAGCATACTATATATTTTCATAACTGGCGTAAGTGTTATACCTCTGTAATTATTGCAATCAGTCAGGTCTCCTTTTTTTTCCAACTCTCCTAACTCCCATTCGTCAGGTTTTGCCTCTTCGTCCTACATTCTACAAAATAGTCTTGTAACTGTTCTGAGAGTCACTTCTTTTTTTTTCGGCCAGTATCATCTATGCAGTTATTCCATCGTATCCCTGGACTTTTCATCTCTTTAGTTCTTTTTTTAAGGATATCTTCGACTTCAAACACACTGAATTCATTCATGGGCACATCAAGGTCTTCATCAGCTTCGGGTATATCAACCAAATTATTCCCTTTATATCTCCTATTCATATCCTCACTAAAGAGTTCTACGCAATATACCGATAATATATATTACTGCAACAATTAGAAAATTTCTGGCGCCATGTTATCAGGTGATCCGTTTTGTTTATTTTATTTTACTTTATTTTTTTCTTTTTCATATTTGCTCCTCGAACTGCGAGATCGTAGTTTGACACGGCAACATTTTCGCTTGCTATCATCGACTGGAGGTCGGGGAAAACCTCGAGCAAGAAATGGCTTGTGCGATTCCACCATAAGAATGTGCCTTTAGAACTTGCATTCTATATTAGTATATTTACCATCCTATGCAACCAATTCAAAATCTTTTTTCAATGAAAAGAGTCAAGGGGATTTTCGAAATAATTTGTATTATCAGTACAAGGTAATTTTTTTCCTGAAGATACTCGCAGTCAAAATAATTAGGCAACGTTTGGTTTTAACTGTAAGCATATGATAGAAACACCCAGAGGTACTTCTGTCATTCTATGGTTGAATAAAGTAATAAGATTGATGAAAGTGAAAGTTGTGAAGAAAATGGGACAGGTGTTTGTAGCTTTAAGTGTGATTCCTTCAACTAATTTTGAAAAGGGGTAACCAGTCAAATCAGAACATGTTTTAATAAAAGGAATGAATGGTCAGTAGTAAAGGAGAGGTTTGTAAAAAATCCCTTTGAAATAGATGTTTGTATGCACAAGAGACAGAAAACATATGAAAACAATGTGGAACAATATAGAGAAACAAATGTTTTAATTGTGAAAAAGATCTACATAGAGTATGAGTTATATGAGAAAACGACCTAAATAATACAAAAATGTGTGTGGTTACGAAAGTTTAAGAATAGGCGTGAAAATGATCGTGGGTAAGCAATTAAAAGGCTGAAGAATAGAAAGACTCTAGGGCCATAAGGAAAAGTTAGATCCTCTGGTATAGTAGTAATAAACTGATTGAGGGGATGACCACAGTTTGGTAGGTATGAATTGATAAAGGAAATGGTATATAAGAATATCTGACCAGAATGATTTTTCCATTAGTGTCTAAAGGAAATTGTGATAAAGGCAAAGGTAAGAAACTTAAGGGCACATTACTGCTAGCCGTTGCCTACTAGATACGGTGTATAATAAAAAGGAAGATAGTTCACAGAAGTACCTATTGGGGAAGAACTCTGTGAGCTTAGGTTAGGAAGAAGGTACAAGAATCAATTGTTTGTTATAGAACAGCTATGCGAGAGGCTAGAAGAAAATAGAACAGATATAGATATTACGCATGAACCTAAAATTGTTTATATGACAGAGAGGCAACGTGGAAGGTGATGAGAATGCATTGTATTTGTAGGATCTCTAAGTGGGTAGGATTGTAACGAAACCCAGAATGTTCAGCGAGGAGTATAATATATGGAGCCCCATCGCACAAGAGAGAGGCGGTTACACATATAGACTACCTACATGAATGAGGGTCAGTCTTCTACTTGGGTGGGGGTGGGGGTGGAACATGAGGTACTCTTATATATGCAGTAGTAGCTACTCTACGGGGAGAAAAAGGAATGTCGGAAATAAACATTATGATAGCAGAAGGCTGGAGCTTGTGAAAGGAATAGAAGAGGGAAGAAATTGGATGTTGAAAGAAATTCTTGAAGAAATTAAAGAGGATGGAAGTAATAGGTAGATGAAAGAGACTAGGAAATTGATGAAAGATAGGGATATGAACGACAGTCCTTCAGGAGAATGGGAAGGGAAGAGCTCAAGGCAAAGATTAGAGAAGTAGATAGTAAAATATGGAAGGAATGGATAAAATATAAAGCAGTTTAGAAATGTACGTACAAAGAAAAGGTCAAATATGAGGAGAAATGTTCTATGACAATACACTAGATTCATTTGTATTGTATAGAGGTAGGGCGAATTGCTTAAGACTAAATGGTAGAAAAACACATGAATTAGGAGGAAGTGTAGAATGTAGGCTGTGTGAATCAGAGACAGAAGACCTATACTGTCCTGACCTCAACGACGAGAGAAGAAGAATAAAATAATTGCTGCAACCATATGAAGAGGAAAAGAAGATAATAGGAAACGTCTTATTTAATGAAGAAGGAATGGAAAAAACACTATATACAGTATATATATATATATATATATATATATATATATATATATATATATATATATATATACATATATATATATATATATATATATATATATGTGTGTGTGTGTGTGTGTGTGTGTGTGTATATATATATATATATATATATATATATATATATATATATATATATATTATATATATATATATATATATATAATTTATGTGTGTGTGTATATATATATATATATATATATATATATATATATATATATATATATATATATATATATATATATATATATATATATATATATTATCAGATGTGGAAAAGGGAGAAGAAAATAAAAGAATTTGAATAAAGAAGAAAACTAAGGCGGTGGCGATGGAAAGGCTAATCCCTTCAACCAGCGGGCAAGAGGAGGAAAGACGCCATCGTAAAAAGCCTGAAAGACAAGTACACAATGGACAGGCAAGGACTTAACAATGTTGTGATTAAAATGATGGGGAAATAAATAATAGAAAGTCTGACATTGATCCTAACAGAAATGAAAGGGCTGGAGTAAGAGCAGAGAAGGAATCTGTAGTAAATATGGGATGGAAGTTGAAGAAATAAGAAGATTGGGGGAAAAGGACCCTGAAAAAAGAAATCAAGAGAAGAATTATGGAAAAATAGAAGAAACTAGTGAAGAAAAAAAGAAAGTGTTGAAAAAATTAAGATTTATGGAAGGAAATGGCCCCCAGCCTTAGATCAGGGAAATGAACCTGGAAAGGGCTTCCCTTGTAATGAAGACAAGATTAAATATGTTCAACTTAAAAGCGAATTTCAGGGGAAAATATAAAGATAATTTGTGTGACCTGTACAAAGATGAAGAAGATACCACTGAACATTTATTTTTATGCCCAAAATTAGGACAGCTAATGAAAGTAGACATAAGTATAGGTACGCTAAAAACGCCTAGCAGAGATCTGGCTGCATTTATACGTAGGGCAATGCATATGAAAGAAGAATTTAAGAAGTTCAAACTGACCACAATAGGTTGCCAAAACTGATGATAGCAGGGTGTTATTCTATCTGATTCCAAGGTAGAATGGGATTAAAGTAAAGATTGAGAATCTCATTATTAATTTATTTAAGGTACAGGTAATACTGTATAAACTTAATTACAATAATAAGAATAAGCTTAGAAGCTTTGCACCTATCTATAAACTGATAGAGTGCCCGAAAACTTATTTTGCGGAGTGAGCAATAAGGAACCAGGACACGGGGTGTAATAAAAGAAAAAGAAATGAAAGAACTCGTGAGTATACAGTACAAAATTATGAAAGGATTGTTTGAACCGGTTGCTACCACACCATACTGGTGGCTAATAGCTGAAACAGGAATATGGGTAGTGGAAAATAGAATGGAGTATAAAAAGGTGATGCCATATCATATCATAACATCAGATGACAGATAAGATCAAATAAGAGAATCATATGGGGGGTGTTGGGGAAAAAGTATCATAGAAATATGCACAAATATGATATCAAAATAGAAGAAGTAAGAACGTATAAAAAGTAAGAACTCCAAAAAGAGATAAAAAGTAAAGTGGCAAATGAAATTAAAAGAAAAAAAATAGAAGAAAAGAAAGCAGAGATGACCAAACTGAGGTTTGTGAATAGCGATGGTAGAAGAGATTACATAGGCGACCTTGACAGTAATGAGGCCGTAATAGTTATGAAAACAAGGTTAAATATGCTAGAATTAAAAGGAAAATATGGAAATAGAAATGATAATGATAGGCTTTGCATGTTGTGTAGGGAAGCAGAGGATACTACTGTGCATATTTTAACTGTAATGAGTTAAGGAAATTTAGAAATAATAACATAGAAATAGGGAATTTAGAAACCCCTACTAAAGAGGTTGCCCGGTATATTGGAAAGGTCCTAGAAGTTAGAAGTAAAAGTATGCAGGCTGCGCTGTCTGTGTAAGAGGTAACTAATGATAATAAAATCTATGCAGATTGCAGCGCTTTGCACTCACTGCGCTTCATCCAGTAGTGTTGTAGACTCGAAATAAACAAAGCAAAACGGATCATAGTTGCATATAAGAATGAATTCCCACTACAGGAAATTGAAGGTATTAAAGTGGTTACCTCAATTAAATAGTTAGGAACAAAAACATCAAGCAAAAGAAACTATTTCCAGGACCATAAAGAAGAAATATTTAGTAAAACCTGTAGATTTATCAACCAGAAAGCCTCCATCCCTGCTAGAAGTTGCAATAGATTAATGATTGGAACTTTTTTTTTTTTTCAGAAAGGGGTGGCGCTCCCAAGCCTCCTTCACTCAACAGATGCAATACATTTAAGTAAAGAAGAGATAGATGAACTACAAATAATAGTAAACAGAACGCACAGAATGATATTAAGAGTCCCAAAGTATACGACAATAAGTGCCTTGAGAGCAAAAGTCGGATCCTCCTGTTACTACTCCAGAGATATGAAAACGAAGCCAAACTATGTAAAATATGTAATGAAGAACAATGGAAATGCACTGGTGAAAGAAATCTTTCTCGATATGTTTGGAAAGTAACAAATGAAAAGGGCAAAAACTATTAAAGACTATCTACAAGTTATGAATGTAAACCTCCAGGGCCTTCTCAATGCAAAGGATCTCGATAGAAAAAAAGCACCAGACACAAAAATATGGGAAGATTAAATAAAAAAAAGAAAAGAACGTTGCAGCTATACTACAGATGGACACCACAAATAAAGGAAGAAGAAAAGGAT